>NC_136875.1:3111661-3542295 GCF_951799975.1 Gobius niger
CAGTTGTTGTGGTCGTCGTTGGAGCTGCAGTTGTTGTGGTTGTAGTAGGAGCTGCAGTTGTTGTGGTTGTAGTAGGAGCTGCAGTTGTTGTGGTTGTAGTTGGAGCTGCAGTTGTTGTGGTTGTAGTTGGAGCTGCAGTAGTGGTAGTAGTAGTTGGGGTTGCAGTTGAGGTAGTAGTTGGAGCTGCAGTAGTGGTAGTAGTAGTTGGGGCTGCAGTTGTGGTAGTAGTTGGAGCTGCAGTAGTGGTAGTAGTAGTTGGGGCTGCAGTAGTGGTAGTAGTAGTTGGAGCTGCAGTAGTGGTAGTAGTTGTTGGGGCTGCAGTTGTTGTGGTCGTCGTTGGAGCTGCAGTTGTTGTGGTTGTAGTTGGAGCTGCAGTTGTTGTGGTTGTAGTTGGAGTTGCAGTTGTTGTGGTTGTAGTTGGAGCTGCAGTGGTTGTGGTTGTAGTAGGAGCTGCAGTTGTTGTGGTTGTAGTTGGAGCTGCAGTTGTTGTGGTTGTAGTTGGAGTTGCAGTTGTTGTGGTACTAGTTGGAGCTGCAGTTGTTGTGGTAGTAGTTGGAGCTGCAGTAGTGGTAGTAGTAGTTGGGGCTGCAGTAGTGGTAGTAGTAGTTGGAGCTGCAGTAGTGGTAGTAGTAGTTGGGGCTGCAGTAGTGGTAGTAGTAGTTGGAGCTGCAGTAGTGGTAGTAGTACTTGGGGCTGCAGTAGTGGTAGTAGTAGTTGGAGCTGCAGTAGTGGTAGTAGTAGTTGGGGCTGCAGTAGTGGTAGTAGTTGTTGGGGCTGCAGTTGTGGTAGTAGTTGGAGCTGCAGTAGTGGTAGTAGTAGTTGGGGCTGCAGTAGTGGTAGTAGTAGTAGTTGGAGCTGCAGTAGTGGTAGTAGTAGTTGTTGGGGCTGCAGTTGTTGTGGTCGTCGTTGGAGCTGCAGTAGTTGTAGTTATCGGGTCTGTAGTAGTTGTTGTAGTAGTTGGAATTGCAGTAGTAGTTGTGGGAGCACTTGTGGTTGTACTCGCCTCTAGTGCAGGAACTGTCAAAAATCATACAAACATCAGCATTACTAACAGAGCCTTTTTTCCACATTGAGTATCCTCAACTGACTCATAAACTGTTTTTTTTTTTTACAGTATTTCTCCATTATTTTGGCTCATTTCCTGAAACAGAAGTGACTTTCATTTCTCATTAATTTCATTATTTGCCAATGGCTAAGTCCATGTCTCAATGTCTCAGTACATCTTTGCAAATGATTAAGTACATGTAGTCGTCAATTAGCACAATTTCCAAATGAATAAATCTTGTTCATGACCGAAAGGACAAGATCGCGAATACAAGCGGCCGAAATGAGTTTCCTTCGCAGGGTGGCTGGGCGCACCCTCCGAGATCGGGTGAGGAGCTCAGTTACCCGGGAGGAGCTTGGAGTAGAGTCGCTGCTCCTTCACGTCGAAAGGAGCCAGCTGAGGTGGCTCGGGCATCTGTTTCGGATGCCTCCTGGTCGCCTCCCGCGGGAGGTGTTCCAGGCATGTCCTAGTGGGACAAGGCCTCGTGGAAGGCCCAGGACACGGTGGTGGGACTATGTCTCCGAGCTGGCCTGGTGTCGCCTCGGGGTCCCCCCAGAACAGCTGGAGGAAGTGTGTGTGGATCGGGAAGTTTGGGCATCTCTGCTGAGACTGCTGCCCCCGCGACCCGGCCCCGGATAAAGCGGAAGAAAATGGATGGATGGATGGATAAATCTTGTTCATCTAAACTGATTGTTGATTCTCATTGTAATGGTTGTTCGCTTTCATTGTATAAGTCATCACATGATCAATAGTCTGTTCAATTGTCAAAGTTAGCCAAGAACACAATACATATATATGAATTCCTTGGAACATTTGATCATCTCCAGCTGTTTTTTTTTGTTTTGTTTTTTTTGTGTTATGTTACAGTATGTTATGCTGAATACATTTTCTTTATACTCTGAGTTAAGGAAGTTATTTTATTTGTGTGAATGATAATGGTTACAATTTCTTTGGCAGGAAGAGTGAGCGCCGTGTGTGATGTCAAACCTCAGAGGCTACTCTTACCCTCAAATCGTTTTTCTTTGTTTTTTATCCGTTTTATACACAATTGTATTCTGTTTGCTAGACAAAAAAGTTACAGTAACAATTGGGCTAAGACTGGAAGGTGGACATGAGGGACACTTCAATGGTCCTCTGCCACAGTGACAAAACATCTAAACATTTAGACTTGCAGTGCTCACACACGGCCAAAGGGACAAAGCATTTTGGAGGCATTGACTGTTTAAATGAGAAGGAAATTTAGCTTTGACACATGAGTGAACTGTTTTGGGAGAGGTATGATCTTTAGCAAGTGAGCGATAGTGTTGTGCTGAACTGTAAAACTGTTTTGCCAAAAGATCCTCGAGTTTTAAGAATGTAATTCATGAAAGAAACGAGCCAAACCAATGGAGAAAAACGACAGTCCACTTTATGCCCCTGTCATTGTTTTGCATTGAAAATGTACTTTCCCTTGACCAAACAGCAAGCGTCATATGGGATTAACGTGAAGATAAAATAAATATATGCCAGTTTAAAATTTGGTCCATCTAGGTGAGATGTACCAAATCTCGACTCGGTGTACGGGATTTGGTTTCCCCCAGGTCAATGGGGAAACTTAACGACATCCGGATAAGTATTAAGCCAGGTTTAAATGTATGGTTTTATTTTGTTGTTATGTTTGTTGATTAATATTATTTTAGATGAGATTTTGGATATCTGGTTTAGTTTTTAAATACGTTTTTTTGTTGAAAACCCTTTCAAATTGAAAATATACTTAGAATCGCTTTCCTCAACCTTTGGTCTCAAGACCGTCAGTCTGTGTGGTGCTGCAGAGGTGCTTTGAGCCCGGAGCTTACTGAAGCTGGTCCTTCGAGTTACTGCACCTCTCACCCATACAAACACTCTCGTTTTCCCTAAGTCATGCAGACTCCAAAGACATGTCCTGCCTGTCTCTCCCTCACATCACACACCGCTCTCTCTTTCGGCACAACACCAGCCAATTCATTACACACTGATTAAGAGCAAACTCTGAACTAACCTCTGGTCCAATAGAATACAGCTGGTGTATACACAATGGCAACATTGGCCAATACGCAAAATATAATGTAGAGTAATATACACCATTAAAGGTCCTATATCATGCAAAATCGACTTTTTGGAGCTTTTAGCCATGTTGTTTTGCTTTTTCCTTATCAAAAACACCCCCAGAGTGGTTTGTGGCTTCATTCATGCAGTTTTGAGGAATCCTCCTGAATCCTGCTCTCTAAGCAGCTGCTCCGCCCTCTGCTGGTGAACCACTGAGTGACGTTTTTTACGTCATAGAGTCAAACAGGAAGAGCACAACTTCTGTAATGTAATGCCTTACGGCCTGATTTTACTTTATAAAACAGCTTAAAAAAAAGAAAATAAAAATAATAATGAAAAAAAAAAAAAGGAAGCACTTCCAGGTCAGAGCTGAAAACAAATACAAAACAAACGCACTCCTAAGCGTCTGAACAGAGGTCATGTGTGCACTGAAGGATGTGAAGATGGAGCTCTTTCTAAACTATACTGGACACGCCTGTTCTTTTTTTTTACCTACAAAAATGTCAAGGAGAAAAGCCCGTTTGGCTACAGGAGGTGCACGACTTTTTTTCAACCTTCCTAAAGAAGAGGACACTCTCCAGAAGTTGGAATTTCTTTCCAGGATTCAGCAACTTTCACCAAAATAGTGTTTTTCTGTGACTGTCTCTGATGGATGTTTGGTGAATCTTCTTAAAGTGGATTCACTTTTAGAACCAACGCGAGTCCCCAATGTGATGGAGAGGCCAGGACAGAGCGGTGAGTCAAAACACGTGCTAGTGTGTGTGTGTTAACTTGTGTTTTAGCGTGTGTGTTAGCATGTGTGTTAGCGTGTGTGTTAGCGTGTGTGTTAGCGTGTGTGTTAGCATGTGTGTTAGCATGTGTGTTAGCGTGTGTGTTAGCATGTGTGTTAGCATGTGTGTTAGCGTGTGTGTTAGCGTGTGTGTTAGCGTGTGTGTTAGCGTGTGTGCTAGCGTGGGTGTTAGCATGTGTGTTAGCGTGTGTGTTAGCATGTGTGTTAGCGTGTGTGTTAGCGTGTGTGTTAGCATGTGTGTTAGCATGTGTGTTAGCGTGTGTGTTAGCGTGTGTGTTAGCGTGTGTGTTAGCATGTGTGTTAGCATGTGTGTTAGCATGTGTGTTAGCGTGTGTGTTAGCATGTGTGTTAGCATGTGTGTTAGCGTGTGTGTTAGCATGTGTGTTAGCATGTGTGTTAGCGTGTGTGTTAGCGTGTGTGTTAGCGTGTGTGTTAGCGTGTGTGCTAGCGTGGGTGTTGGTCTGTGTGTTAGCGTGTGTGTGTTAGCATGTGTGTTAGCATGTGTGTTAGCGTGTGTATTAGCGTGTTTGTTAGCGTGTGTGCTAGCATGGGTGTTAGCCTGTGTGTTAGCGTGTGTGTTAGCGTGTGTGTTAGCGTGTTTGTTAGTGTGTGTGTTAGCGTGTGTGTTAGCGTGTGTGTTTGCGTGTGTGTTAGCTTGTGTGTTAGCGTGTGTGTTTGCGTGTGTGTTAGCGTGTGTGTTAGCGTGTTTGTTAGTGTGTGTGTTAGCGTGTGTTTTAGCATGCGTGTTAGCGTGTGTGTTTGCGTGTGTGTTAGCGTGTGTGTTAGCGTGTGTGTTAGCGTGTGTGTTTGCGTGTGTGTTAGCGTGTGTGTTAGCGTGTGTGTTTGCGTGTGTGTTAGCGTGTGTGTTAGCGTGTGTGTTTGCGTGTGTGTTAGCGTGTGTGTTAGCGTGTGTGTTTGCGTGTGTGTTAGCTTGTGTGCTAGCCATTTATGAAGCTGTGTTGCAGATGTCAACTCCTTATAACTGTATTGTGAAGTAACTTCACTTATTGCTGTGATATTTGTAGTTATTTTACTGCTTATAATGCATGGGCAGATCCGCATGGGCGGAGTTAACTGAATCGAAGTGTTTTGTTTTCCAGGTTTGCAAAATACCTCCAGAAAATACTTCTCACAAGAAGTAGTACTCCATAGTGGTAGAGGTACAATATATCATATAAATGCCTATACTTTACTTTGGGATGGCTAAAATAGCATGATGCAGATCCTTTAAAATGAAGGTCAGCATTTAGGCCATTACTACTTTTTTTGCTTGATTTTGCAATACGCCTGAAGTTATTGTTTATTTTCGGTGACAGTTTGCGGAAGCGAGTCTTTTCTGTCTGGAATACGACACCAGAGGGCAAAAGACTCCCTTCCACAATAACACAACTCACTCAAACTAACATGTGTAATTAATATGTACAATATATACAAAACATTCAACATTTGTAAGAGCTCATTTATGACTGAACACATATGGAACTAGGTTTTAAAATAGAGCCGCCTTTTAATTTGCACTTTTGACATTTTGTTGGCAATCTGCCCAGGGACTACAGTTGAAAACTAGCTTCAGAGCTAAAACTGGCACATTTACAGTGATGTTACTTAATGTGCATTATCCCTGTTCAAGTAAAGTAATAAAATAAAATACATTCCTAATGGGATTCCCAATGTAGTCACCAGAAACTTCACAAACTATTGGAAACCATTTCAGCGACAAGGACCTGATGACGCACAGTCAGAAAATACCAAGAATAAAGATTTTAAAATCTAAAACAATCTAAAAATATTATTTCAAAATTCATTCAGTTTAATGTCTTCAATGAGACGAGAATCACACAATGGAAATGAAAAAGCCAAGACATAAAAAAGTGTTTCTACTGTACATACTTTTTTTTTGCTTCCAAAATCAGTGTTGGCATTTAGATTATTTATTTATCAATTTTCACCGAACCCCCTTCTACTAAAATACTAACATTCTTAATCTCAGTGGGACTTTCCTGGTTAGATAAGGTTTAAGGTAAAATTTAAATTTCAAGTGTTGAGTTAAATTGTTCTCTTAACAAGTCTCCTGGAAACTACTTTTCACAATAACATTTAAAATATTGCACTGATTGAATGTTTCTCCGTAGAATTACATAGGAAATTGTCATTTGAAGAGCCATTTTCTCCAAGTGCATTTTTCTCCCAACGGTGCGACAACATCTCCACCTACAGACTTCAAACTTTCCGGTTTTAGACTTAACTACATTTCAATGTTTTTTTCAGAGGGATATTTAACATCTAACTCCAAAACAATAAATACATTATTCAGATTTCATCGTCTAAAATAAACTGAATTTTTAGACATAAAACACCTTATTTTTATATGAAAACATCTCTACATTTTAAAAGTTCCCCCACCTGTAGTGTCCCGCAGGTAGATGTAGCGTGTGAGTGAATGAACGGTGGTGGCCTCACTTACTATTTTTTATGATCAACACAAAATGTATGAAGTTTTTGCTCGTTATGATAAATGATCTAAACTCTGGAAGGGTGTACTCCGCAGTTACTTTGCTCTGCTGTGTATAAGTTTTGTGTACATACCTGTTAAAATCAACAGCACAGATAAGGCACTTCCAAACCCCATTTTGTCCAATAAACCTGAATCAGGACGAGAATACTCACATGAATATATAGATATAAACAGTATTAATTCCTGCATTATAAGGATTATAATCAAATAAATCTTTCCCATTATACTTATAATTATGAGTACTTACGAAAATATGCAAACAAACAATCCAGCATTCGTCGATCCTCGCTCAGGACAAGCACCTCTATCAAACGCAAAGTGTTGAAAACCGCCTCCCTTTTAAAGAGGCGCACAATGGGTGAGTGACGCGCCTTGGGTGATGCATTAATCTGCAATGCCAAGTTTGAAGGTGTACCTCTTAGTTGTTCTCATGAAGGCACTCCCTTCATTAATCCCAAACCACATTTCTGACATTGTTTTGAATCTGGTTCCAAATTCAACGAACTAATAAACTAATACTTAACGCTGACACTTTAAACTCTGATATTGGCTGTGATTGATTGGCTGTGATTGAATCGACAAAGGCGAATGTGGCATAGGCGTTTTCCTTGACTTATCGAAAGCGTTCGATACTGTTGATTTTAATATACTCCTTGGCAAATTGCAACATTATGGAGTCAGAGGTTTAGCACTCAGCTGGTTCAGCAGCTACTTTAATGAAAGAGAGCAATATGTGCACATTAATAACCTGAATTCACACCGTAAAATTATTAAATGTGGGGTCCCCCAGGGCTCAATTCTAGGCCCGCTACTATTTATTATTTATGTAAATGACTTTCCAAATTCATCTCAAATTCTCCATAAAGTAATTTTTTGCCGATGATACAAACCTATTCCTATCCCACAGAGACCCAGCACTTCTACAAAACACCACAAATGATGAATTAACAAAAGTGGATACATGGTTCAATTGTAATAAATTATCATTAAACATAAATAAAACCAAATTAATCATATTTCGCTCTAATAGAAACAGGAGAACTCTTGAAAATGTACGTATCTCAATACACAGTGTAAATATTGAAAGACTAAATTGTATTACATTTCTTGGAATTCAAATTGATGAACACCTAAATTTCAAAAATCATATTGATCATCTTGTGAAAAAATTATCCAAATATGTTGGTTTAGGACAAGATCGCGAATACAAGCGGCCGAAATGAGTTTCCTTCGCAGGGTGGCTGGGCGCACCCTCCGAGATAGGGTGAGGAGCTCAGTTACCCGGGAGGAGCTCGGAGTAGAGTCGCTGCTCCTCCACGTCGAAAGGAGCAGCTGAGGTGGCTCGGGCATCTGTTCCGGATGCCTCCTGGTCGCCTCCCGCGGGAGGTGTTCCAGGCATGTCCTAGTGGGACAAGGCCTCGTGGAAGACCCAGGACACGGTGGTGGGACTATGTCTCCGAGCTGGCCTGGTGTGGCCTCGGGGTCCCCCCAGAACAGCTGGAGGAGGTGTGTGTGGACCGGGAAGTCTGGGCATCTCTGCTGAGACTGCTGCCCCCGCGACCCGGCCCCGGATAAAGCGGAAGAAAATGGATGGATGGATGTTGGTTTATTTTATAAATTGAGACATTTTCTTCCTCTTGAGGCACTATTAATCTTGTATCGTTCCCTTTTGGAACCCCATCTAAATTACTGCAACGTGATCTGGTGCGATACATTTCCCAGTTATCTTTTGAAACTACAAGCCCTTCAAAAGAAAGCCATTCGAGCCATCTCTTGGGCCAAGTCCCACTGACTCCTTTTTCTATAAATATAAGCTGCTGAAACTCACGGAGTGCAACTTCTTTCAAATTGCATGTATAATGTATACTGTCATGTCTAGACCTAAGGACAGACTGGCTCAACTCATCCCAACCTCTACACCTGCTCATGATCACAACACAAGACATAAAACCCTCTTAAAGGGAAAAACGAGGACACTCAAGTGTACAAGTCTTAGTGTGGCGTGTAAAGGCCCAGAAATTTGGAACAGACTGAACACTGAAATTAAAAAACTGCTACATCTTTGGCCATTTTTAAAAAGAAATAAAAAATTGAGCTTCTAGGAAAATACAATAAACCCTAGCTGGACCTCGAAAATAAATAAATAAATAAATAAATAAAAAGCTTGTGTCTGATGGTGGTATGTCCCAATGTGTGAGAGCATTTAGTGTGTACTCTTTTAAATTGATGCATTGCTAAAGTAATAAAAGTAAGATAAGGTAGTTTTAGATTAGAGTAGGTAAGGTTAGTTATAGGTTTGGAAGGAAATAGGCACCAAAGGTAATGTTTCCTAGGTTGCTAATGTATTAATGTATGTTTGTGTTTTTAATATTGTGTCTTATCTTGGGCCCCATATATAAGCAAACTGTTGCTTCAGGGGTGTCCCATTTATGAATATGCATTATTCCATGAATGAATGTGCAAAATGTTTTTACTGTATATTCATAATAAACTGAACTGAACTGAGCTGAACTCTCCAAGACAATTAATAAGTTAAAAAATCGCAACTTGCTACGACACCTGCAGTTGTGCGTGAGGCCTCTAGGGGCAAGACTTACTTAGTACTGCTTTTTTAAAAAAAATCACAAAAATAAAATCATATTTTTATAATTTGCAGCAGGCCAATTAAAAAATGGGCCACGGGCCGCAGTTGGCCCGCGGGCTGTAGTTTGGACACCCCAGGGTTAGAGACATGTCTTAATACATTATGTACATACAAACTACAAACACATATTAAACATTATATTAAAATAAAGTGTTTCCATATTTATGAATGCATATTTATTTATAAATAAATCTGATTGTTTGCACCAAGGCTCAGTTAAATGTAATGGTGTTAGTATTTTCATTCCCATGTGTGCGTTTCAGTTTGTCTCTTCCATTATTTTTATTTATATTGAGAAATGATATCAATACAGATATTAGATATTAAAAGAAAAATAATCCCCTCTTTTGCACTTACCTTCAAACCTACACATGTTCGCCCACACATACCCCATTCGACGAATATTTTCCTGATGTTTTATGGAGATAAATTCGTTAAGTCAATTCTTTAAAGAAGGTGTAGCACCGTTCAGTTTTTGAGAATCTTTTTGCAATAACAGTCCCTAACATGATAACAGTTTGAATGTCCGTTGGAATTCAGTTCAGTTCAGTTTAGTTTATTATGAATATACAGTAAAAACATTTACACATTCATTCATGGAATAATGCATATTCATAAATGGGACACCCTTGAAGCAACAGTTTGCTTATATATGGGGCCCAAGATAAGACACAATGTCCATAAGAATCCGTGAAGTCTCTGTCTGGGTTGATTGTCCTTTCATATACTATATATATATATATATATATATATATATATATATATATATATATATATATATTTTATATATATATATATATTTTATATATATATATATATATATATATATATATATATATATATATATATATATATATATATATATAATGTATATATATATATACTAAAACGCACTTAACCAAAACGTTTGTATCAAAGGGCAGCCCCAGAGCTGATGCAGCAAAGTTTCAGTTTGTGACTGACAGACGCCTGGTCTACAGCGCCATCTGGTGCTGAGTGGCAGACCTTTCATGGGATGTTATGCTGCTGTGCTAACTGTGTGTGCTTCCATCATTGTTTTTTTTTATTTATTTTTTTAATCCAAACCGGAAAAAACAGAAAATCAAAGTGTTTATTTGTTATTCCCTTTGAGCAAAAATGATTAAAATACAAAATTACTATATCAGAAAAGTTTGATTTTGTCTGAGGGACATTTTTATTTTGACTCAGGCACTGATATTGCCAAGTCAGGTATGTGGGTCATCTATATATGTGAGGTATCTGTTAATAATTTGTTTTCACATAAATAATGCACCAATTTCGAAAACATAAAAAATAATGTTAAAGAGTGATGGAGTGTGGCACATCAGAGAACAAGAACATTTCCTTCAGGTCAAATACACAACAAATGGAACATCGTCAAAGAATCATTGAAATAAATCATCACATAGTATAGTATTTGAATCATAAACTTCAAACCAAAATGCTGTGAACTGTTTTTTTTATATACAATATCAAGGCTCATGTTTAGTGAGAAATAGTTTTTTTTTAGGCTCTTTTTGCTTGTTAGTTTAGTTCAGTTGTCTCTCCATACTCATTGTCTCTCCATACTCATTCCCTAACAACATTTTTTTTGGAAGACTGCGAATATTTAAATGGAAAACTGAAAATAAGTGGCGCTCCACAGGTCTTGCGAAGTGCTGTTAGGGTTAAAAAAAATAAAAAAAAGGGCAGAAGAAATGATTAGTGCCAAGTTAAAGTTCAGTGTCTGAGGGTTACAAAAATGTAAAACAAGACATGAGGGATTCATAGTATATTGCATTTTGAAAAAAAAAAAAAAAAAAGAGAAGTTATTTCCATCCAAATAACACAATTATAAGTCTTTGCAAAAGTACTGCACATTTTGGAATCAAAGGGCATTTTAAGACTTGAAAATCCATCCATCCATTTTCTTCCACTTGTCCGTTTCCGGGTCGTGGGGGCAGCTGTTGGAGCTGCCCAAATCACATTGCACCAGCCCCTTATGGCTCCTCCTGCAGGTGGTGGGTCCACAGAAGACGACCTCATGGTTCTTACCGGGCCTGTTGGTCTCTTTGTCTGACCCGTCACCGAGGACCTGTTTGCCATGGGAGACCCTACCAGGGGCACAAAGCCCCTAACAACAGAGCTCCAGGATCATTCAGGTGCTCAAACCCCTCCACCACGTTAAGGTGGCGGTTCCAGGAGGGGGACTTGAAAATTATGAATTTAAATATAAAATGGAGTTGGATGAATTGGATGTAATGAGGCTGTTAACAACTGTTTCCAAAGCATTTGGCATTAAGAAATCACTCTTTCAAAAGCAAATGTTGATTTGTGAAGGTGAGATAAGTTAATTCTTTAGCTGACCTCAACAGGCCTCTAGCAAAAACTCATGAACTCATGGATCTTTTGTTTGCCTTGTCTGCTTTAAGAAAGTCTCATCTATGACTGCGATCATTGTTCTCGAGAGAGTACAAAGGTATTTCATTGAAAATTTGGGTCCAGGTGATCAAAAGTGGCCAAATGGTATCTGTACCCGCTACAGAAACATCCTCTTGGATGTCGACGGGGGAAAGTCTGCTGCTCTGCATGATCCAGTTAAAGGTATAGCGGAGGATGTTCTATTTCCGGGTGGATCATCAAGACGATTGGTCCTCCTAATTGTCAGTCATTCTGGGGATTTGGCTACGTAAGGCCGTCGTGCGCGCTCGCCCCTTGTTAATTTCTGCGCATGTGCACTTTCAAGCCTATGTGAGTTACGCTGTTAGCCATTCATTGCTGCTGCAGAACGCACCGAGTCGTTTGAAAATGGCAGAGGGTCACAAGAGAAAAAGTGTCTTCGAAGTGTATGAGAAGAAGAGAAAGGCTTCAGAAGAGAGAAACAAGACCAGAGTGTTTTTGGGAGATTCTTCCTCGTCGGAGGCAGGTAGAGCGTTTTTTTTTAAAGTGGAGAGGGCGGTTCTTTCTTAAAATTCGGGAAAATCCTCCTGTATACCTTTAACTCTGAGCATTTGGAGGAGTCACTGAACTTAAAGATTTGTAGAGGTGCCCATGTGCAGTATTTGCATGATTGCTCGGGCCAACCCTGGTCAAGAAGGTCAGACATTTGGTGTTGGAAGGCCACCTTTGCCCTGCTCGCTACAGGACACAGTGTTCCTCTCAACGTCAGTCAGGGAGAAGATACGCTTCTCGCTATTTTTGCCCGGCCTTGGAATGGCATCTCTCTTTTACAGGGACACTACAGGGTTTTTACCAAGGCCGATGGTTTGCTTCCCCCTGGCCAAGCGATTTCTTTCAATTTATCCACAAGTCCGCGTTGTTCGAGATGTACCCAATCGTCGTTGCAGCGATGCTATGGGGGCATGAGTGGACATCCACATGCGTGTATCAACAAGGGCAGAAGCAACACTCTCGCTATTATGCCCTTCCTGCGTCGCCTCGTCTGACCCTGTCGGCTTACCGGACCGCCTGGGGTAGTAACTTCCAGGCACTCTGCAAACGGCCGTTCCCTTCCCCGGACATTCTCACACTGTCAAGTTTCGTCTCACACGCATTCTCTTTTCAGTCGCCGTCCATCAGCAGCATTAAAGTTTGTCTGAGTGGCATCAGGTTTCTCTCCAAGGCGTTATCTGGCATGCCTTTACCCGCACCCGTTCTCAACCAGGTCAGTCAGGTTTTAAAAGGCACCGCTCGCCTCCCAGCGCTAACCACCGCTCACGTCAGACCTCTTCATGCGCTGCTTAGTCACCACTGGCTCCAATGTTCTGCCCCTGCACATCGCTCGCACACTTGAGTACATGTTTTGGCGGTACAGCCCGCAGAAGGAGGAGTTTCAAAAAATAACAGAAATGTTCAAAATATGTATCAAAATATGTCTGTGATAAATAAGTTTATATTCCACCAGAAAATGGCTAAAAAGAGTGAAAAATTGTGTTTCCCAAAAGATTATATTTTCCCCCTTGGCGAGGCCACGCCCCCTTCTATAACGCGATGCTGTTGTTATCTATAGAACGTGA
Organism: Gobius niger; assembly: GCF_951799975.1. Lineage (NCBI taxonomy): Eukaryota > Metazoa > Chordata > Actinopteri > Gobiiformes > Gobiidae > Gobius > Gobius niger. The sequence continues at coordinate 3,124,736 of NC_136875.1, forward strand.
TTTAACTGTTATTTAACTGTTGCAGGACTCGGTGTACATTATGTAAGGATTAAACAACGAGGAGCCGTGCATTAGACGGTTATAATGCACGACGCGGAGTCAAGAACACCACGACGCGCAGTACACAGCACGGCTCCTCTTTGTTTAATCCGCTTATACCAGGGTCCCACAAACATAACATTTATGATAAATGTTTTTTTTTTTCTTCATTTACTAAACTCACTAAATACGCCAGACTACGGGACTATTTTGTGTGGGTTATTAGCCGGTCACTGAAGGCTCGTCTCAGAGCGAGTCATTCTCAGTCAGGCTCAACGACACAACATCAGCACAGAATCACAACACAACAGGACTAACCCGGAAACACTTTTCCCTGGAAGTAAACACCGATATGCGGCACTCGTGGGCAGCAGTTATTTACCTTTTACGCTGTTTAACCTGAAGCTAGCTAGCTAGCTCAACGAGCTCAACTGTTTATGGAAACAGCTGCGGTGGAGTCGCTCACACCCGGGCCCCCCCAACTGCAACTTTTATGTTTGACTTTGCTAATCCAGACAAATATGTTTAAATGCAGGATCATTTTATGTACGCCTGAAAATGATGAACAGCCTTAACCGTTTTCAATAGAAATGTAAAGCTCGTATGTTATTAACAGTAGCTAACCTAGCTGCTCACTCTCCTCTACAAACATTTATCAACGTTTTGTTTTGGCCAAAAACGTTGAAATTAACACAAAATCCATCTCATACGTTCCTGTCAGTCACTAATTACACATTTATCTGATTCAGCTGTGTCATGTGTTGCTACAGCGGATGATAGACACCTTCCAGCCAATCAGGATCAAGTATTCACCCAGACCATGGTATAAATGACAAGTAACTATGAGAGGAAAAGAGACTTGAACATAGTGATAGGCTAAACAAGTTTATTGTGAGATCATGGTGTCTGTGGTACTTTATAATGTAGACTTTCATACATTTGTTTCTATTTTCATAATCCTGAAAACCTTACCTTCACTATGGCCGATATGGCTGTGCTAATGGTTAATGAGCTGGTCAAACAAGCTTATTCATGTACATTTGGTTCACATTTCTGAAAGAGAATAAACAAGCTCAGTGTAAACTTTTCTTAAACCACCAGATGGTGCTGTTTGGTCCCATACACTGGCTAATAACACCGTGGCTGTTTCTCAATTGCCAGGATCCTCGGCGTCTGGACCACTCGCCCCCTCGCAGCTCGATTCCTCCGTTTGGCTCATTTACGAAGGATACAGCTGTGGATCCTCCGCTGCCTCGGAGAGCTGAAATTACCCATGATGCACTGCAGCATAGTTTTTATTTTATTTTCTCGCAAAACTTTGTTAGTTTGAGCCATTGACAGTATATTTAGAATGGTTTGAACTCACTTTTAAAAGGTTTTGTTTCACATGTGTGCAAAAAATAATAATTGTAATAATAAAATCATGGGTAGAAGTGTTGTAGGCAAGTAAAGATGGTAAAAAAAAGGTTTATATAAAGCTAATGAAAGGCCTAATAGATAGGCCTTATTGAGAAAATAGGCCTATGTTGTTTACGTAAGTCTGCAGTGGTAGCTATGGCCGTTAAACTGGACCTGCTAAATATATTTAATATTTGAATGGAATTTCTTACAAATCCTGGCAGAAATGTTATTATTTTATTCAGGCCAAAATGTTCAAACAGTAAGACATCCAACCAAAACCAATATATAAACAGTTTCCTGGCCTCTGTTATTCATTTTGTAAGCATAGACTGACATTTGATTATATGATTTGACACGTGACCTGACGCAGCCGCTCGCTCCGGAGGCCGATCCATTTGAGCTCAAAGATGGCGGTGAAGGACACTCGCTCTGTTTTGGAGGAGCCGCCACCGAGGACGTCAACGAAGTGGACAAGCGGAGGAAGGATCCTGGCAATTGAGAAACAGCCTATATGTAGGGGCTGGGGAGTCGAGTGAGGGAGGGGGATTGGCTCTAAATTGCACTAAAGGCACTTTGTGTTACATTGTTGTATTAAAAACAACTAATAATTGATTGAGTAATCGTGATTACAATTATTAGTAAAAATGATCATTATTTTTTTGTATAATCAAGCATACAACAACTAGTAAAATATAAACAATTGTCAAACAGCCCTTACGTTTCCTTGGTGGAGATGTGTTGTCGTGGGTTGTCCCACTCGGTGATGAGAGAAAAAATTCTGCTTGCCCAAACTCATTGAGGGCAATTGTAATTTCAGGACTCACAAGATTTTTTAAGTCTTCTGTGATGGCCTGGTTTCTACAGCTGTTATAGTGATGAATAATGTTGCGCATCATGAAGACATGTGTTGACGGTGAAAACATGTTCAAGAAATAATTGTTTTTCTTCATCACTGGGAAAAGCTGTTCCGCAACTTAACCTTGACCTTAAGCCCTAAGGGTCTGGCGTGTTATTACATTATGCACTTACAAAGTACTAATACAAGTTATTCCATTGTGTATGTACTACATAGGTACAAGTTATTACAGATTGTTACAGAGCACATTACATTGTCCTAAATTTAGTTAGATACAATGTATAAAGGTACTGTAAAATAAAGTGAGACCTAGAGATGCTTCAAAAGTGACTTTCAGTCCTCATTTCTGCCCCTTGAAGTCGACTGTTGGACAAAGTCCAGGGTCTGAAACTGTGGCCGACATTCATTACATTTAAACTGGAATGAGAAATAAAAACACAAATCCTTTTTTTTTTTTTTGTCAATAAGGAAGTGGACAGTACAGGAAATCTTTGTTTTAATTTTGACCAGAGATCCACATACACATATAAGCTATGCATCTAGCAGTACTTTTGTCATGATCTGTCTTCTGTCGCCTGTTTTTAGTTTGTTTCCTGGTCTCGTCCTGTGTTTTATTTTGACATGGGTTCTGTCCATGTGATTTTCTGTTTGACTTCCCTCGTTACCTGCCTGCCCCGCCCTGATGTGTTTCACCTGTGCCCCGCCCTGATGTGTTTCACCTGTGCCCCGCCCTGATGTGTTTCACCTGTGCCCCGTTTCCTCTTTGTATTTACACCCCTGTGTTTCCCTTGTCCTTTGTCGCGTCATTGTCTTCGTCAGCCCCGTTTTTTACGTTATCTCTGGATTTTGTTATTTTTGTTTTCGTCCATTAAACTTCACCAGTTTTGTTGCAGTCCTGCATTTTGGGTTTAATTTTCTTCACTCCGCCACAACCGTGACAACTTTATTTTTTTATTTTTATTTTTATGAGTCATCTGATGGTACAACATAGCTAATCGATCACTAATTTGACTGAAATGTACCCACTATATTTAACATCAACACTCATCATTATGAAACTTCTCCCTCTGATTTCAAGACAAATTTAAATGATGTAAAAAGTGACGGTGTCTGTATCGGGCTGATCCCAGGTCCTGTCGTTCCCCTGTCTGCTATGGTCCACTGTGGTCCACTATGGTCCACTATGGTCCACTATGGTCCACTATGGTCCACTATGGTCCACTGTGGTCCGCTGTGTTCTGCTCCTGCCTACGGAGCCGCCGTCTTGACTTTTCCCTCGCTTTCAAGATATTGACAACAAAAATAATTGCAAGAAATGTCACCTAACACTTATAGGGCCAGATGTTGTGACTGGCGCAAGGATGTCGCTCCGAACCTGCACGCACACCATGCATGCGCCAAGGTTTGCTCCCAATAGCTGGAGTCCATCCACCACCACCACCACCAAAATTTGCCTTGTCTTGATCAATATTAAAAGGCTAATGACTACAAATTTATAGAAATATGGAGTAGGCGAAGGCAGAGGCGTGAACGCGTTCACAGGCCGCGAATCACGTTTTTAAATTATACAGAAAACGAAGCAAAACAAAATTTGAGAATGAGCAGGGCAGCGGTGGCCGACTTGTGCCATTTGCTGTCAGAAGAGCTGGAGACCAACTCCGTAAATCCCTATGCCCTCCCCGTTGCTGTCAAAATCACCGCAGCGCTGCATTTTTATGCAACTGGGTGGTTCCAGCATGCTTTGCGATCAATGGCTGGCATTGCACAATCTGCCATAATTTCGGCAGTACATGCAGTAACGTCAGCCTTAGTCCGACATGCCCACGAATACTTCAAGTTCCACGTATCTCCTGACCACCGAGAGCGGGTGAAGGGTAAATTCGGGGCGAAGTTTGGGTCCCTGGGGTCCTCGGTGCGGTTGCACGCATGTACAGCTACGTGCGCCATCAGAACTCTCTGATCTACATCAATCGTAAAGGAACTCATTCAATCAACATCCAGGTAATTTGTGATGCAATGTGTAACATAACACATGCATTTGCAAATCCACCCATGACTCCTTCATCCTGGCCAACTCCACCATTCCAGAGCTCTTCAGGGGGATCCCCCTCTGGAAGGGTGGCTACTGGGGGACAACGGTTATGCTCAGAGGACCTGACTGATGACACCATTCATCACACCTGGAACTCGGAGTGAGTTGGCCTATAATCGAAAACACGCGTAGTGTGATCGAGAGAACATTTGGGTTGCTAAAAATGCGCTTCAGGTGTTTGGATAAGTCTGGTGGGACATTGCAATATAGTCCTCCAAAAAAGTCGCAGCATTCTTTGTGGCGTGTTGTGTTCTGCATAACATGGCCATTCGCCATGGGCGTCTGCCCGACATAAACGAGGAGAGAGTGCAGGACTATGTGCCACATGATGCAGAACTGCATGTGCTGATGCCCATTGACCCAAATGCACCACAGGCAGCACGGGCGAGGGGGGAGGAGTTGGTCCAGGAATTCAGCCGCCGCTCGCCAGGTATGTTCTGTAATATATTTAATTGTTCTTGTATTAATCAATTTATCATTTAACAATTATTTTGTTTTGTTTTCAGAGCTTGAGATCCAGGAGAATGTCCTCGGACATTTTAGTTCTCGCTTGGCACTTCAGCTTATTGATCTGAATTTATTTTATTTCGTTTATAAGTTCTGGACTTTATTTTGTAATAAATTATTACAAACGAAATAAGCCTGTTTTACTTTGCATAGATGATGATCTCCTTTTCAAAGCATGTTTCTATAACAAAATGTCGAATGTTTATGGCTTAATTTGTTACATATAGTTTATACAAGTATGACAAAAATCATTTTGTACATTTGCCCTATTATGCATTAACCAGAAGAGACACCTGTTGGAACTCTGGTGCCCTGTGCGCTCAAGTGTGTGCGCTGTGGGCGTGTGCACGTGCAGAAGTGTGTGCGTAAAGGCTCGCACCTGTTTTTGTGTAGTGGACTATAGCTAATAATAACCTACCAAGCCTCATCATTGGATCACGTATCCCTGTGGCTAAAGGGTTGGAAACCACAACAGCCTCCCATTAATGGTTGTAACATTTTTCCACTGCACTGTGTCCTTGGATGATTTAAAACAACAAAAACGCTTTTACATAAACTCGTGGCATTAAACACATTTAACCACACACAAATAAAATGTAGGGGCTTAGCACGGTATTGAGTTTGGAAACATTTCACTTGGAACCAGACATTATTTCGTATTTAGGCATAGGCATAGTTTTGCAGTATTTTTTGCCTCAATAGGCTATAAATTATACCAGACTCAATTCCAATCGGTGGGCCACTCATCACCACACGTAGGCAAATCAGTGAAGAATTTCTTTATTACACTTTTGGCCCTCCTCGGGTCCGCAGGCGTGGGGTGCCACGGCGGCGTGGCTGGTCACGGGAGGCGCTGGAGGTAGCAGAGGCCAGCGAGCTCCGAGTCCGACTCGCAGGTGGTGACCACGATAGAGTGGGGATGGGGGCAGCAGCGGGCAGCGTGGATGGAGTTGCAGGTGGCGGCGGGGAGCTCTGCTCGGCGAGGCGCTCCACTGCTGCGGCTAAGCGATTTAAAGGCTCCAGGAGCCGGGCATTAGAGCGCCTGATTGCCCGGAGTACCCGCTGCAGCATGTCGAAGCCCCTGTTCTGCTGCAGCAGGAACTGGTCCTCCCCTGCCGCCACCTGTCGCAGGTCACCGGCCTCTGTGTGCTTGGCCAGCCACAGAATCTTCCAGCGGAGCTGAAACAGTTTTGACTTTTTAGAGAAATAGGCTAATTATCAATACTCGCATGAAACGTTGTTCCAAACCTTCATGTCCAACCAACAACCCTCCGAACCCCACCACGCTGTCTGGGCAGAAAGTGGAGGCGGCTATGTCCTCCGCTGGGGTCAGAGGATCCTGGGCTGGACTGGGTCCTCCTCCCGTGGCCCTGAGCTCCTCGGGAGGCAGCGACCTTTTGTTTTCCCCGTCTTCGGACATCATTGTATCTTTTTCGGCATTGCAGCGGTGTTAGACTTCTGCCCGAAGACGAGGAAACAGCGGTCGCTACCTCCTCCCACGCCTGCTTCACCTACAAATCAAAATTATTACCAATAATACTAATGATAATGATAAATAATAATAATAAAGGATTATTATGATAATTATGATGATAATTATAATAATAATTCTTATCAGGCCTAATGGTCTCAATTTAAACCCAAGAGGTGGAATTTTCAGTGGCCTGAGAAACTTACATTGGAAGCTATGCGCACTTACCTCAGAGGGCTTTGGACATTGTTTTGCTCTCCATATATATTGGATTTTCTCCTGGTCTCCTCTGTGACCAGCACCATGGTCTCCTGCTCGGGGAAACGCGTGTTTCGGCTTTTTCCTGGTAACATCTTGTCATTTGAGTCAGAGTGGACTCCCTTTTTGTAGACAGATGCTTTTCTCAGATTGGTTTATTACTTAGCCAATCGAGGCATTGCCACAACCCACGTACGGCCCACACCCAACCTACATTTTGCACCATGTCTGTGCAGAAGATTTCACACAGCGCGACTCGTCTGCGAGTTCTCCTCGGGTACAGCCTGCGTCTGGATCCACAAGATCTGGCCCATAGTCTTAAACCAATGCCTGTAAGTCTTATATTTCACGGTTGTAGCTCAATATACTTCAGTGTTCACGCTCCGCTGCCTGAACTCGCTCTCTCATTTCAATTTGGGCCGAAATTAGGAGCCTGATTGACCCACACATGCACAGTGGAGATGGACATTCGGCTTATAGCATCAGCCATAGAGCCTTTAAGCACAATTCTGCAAACATTTTGCTTGGCAATTTCAAAAAATAAAATAATTAACTATTGAATAGTGGAAGGTGCCATTTATGTTAGCCTTTGTTTTCCTACCAACGTGATGGATTTTTAAATCACATATGGAATGCATATTATATAATTATAATCACTGATAAAAAATGTCTGATGACCCACTTTGTCACACTGATGATCAGTGACCACTAGGTGAGACATTCAAAATGTAATGAGCTGGATTCTAACAATGGTCCAACTTATTTTTAGTACTGCAAAACTACAGCCCTGTTGTGACTTCCATAAAGTTTCACAGCATTAAAAAGCTCACCTTTAAGTTGTCTCCAGGTTTTCCTCAGCTTCTGACAAGTCACTATCTTCAGCCTCCACCACTTTCTCTGGACAAGCAGACACAATACTATAATTGTTATTAAAAAACAATACAAAAAAACAATCAGAACATGTTCACGAACAAAGAAATATGATTACCAATAGGATCAATTTGACTTTGATCCAGGCCCTTTCCCTTGAAGTCTGAAAGTCTGCCCTGCTCCAAGGCAAGAAGGACTTTGCTGACTTTGGCTAATTCCATGGTGCCTTCTGGCAGCCTGTAGTATTCCCTATGAATGTGGATGTCATGGCCGAGAAAGTTTGTAAGTTTGCATGTCCATCTCATGGTCTTTTAAATTGAGAACAGTAGACAGGGTAGATATCTGTTTCCTTAACGTTTCAGGATGCTTAGTTAGCGCCACGTTCCTTTGCTCTCTGTCTGATGGCATCTGATCCTCTGAGGTATGTGTTTGCTTCAAGCCTGGAGAAGAAGTATGGATCGTCACTAGAGATTGAGGAAGACCGTCGCTGCTCAACTAACATCTCCACTGAAGTGATCATTTCATTTCTACCTTGTTTTCCCCTTGTTTCTATACGTTGAAAATGCTGACAGAGTTTTTGCTCCTATTCAGACAGTCGGAAAGTTCCAAATCAGAATGAATCCCAGAGTGATTTCTTAAAGTAAAAGCAGACATTTGCATTTTTAAACCTCTCTCCTTCGACTGAATAGAATGACTTCACAGAGCTAGTTTAGACCAGTTTGTCTTGTTTGGTTCATCCTTTAGGTTCTGTTGATATTCGATGTGTCTCCATATATGCATGCATGGCTCCAACATCCTCTGTGAAGGGGAGGAGCTGAGGAGTGGATCACTTGGCCTCTCTGAGGGCAACACCAGAGACACAGACGTCCCACTTCTTCTCGCAAAGCATCCGGCTTCGTTGTATGTTTTCAGTATGATGTTCATCAACATACTTTTCCATTTTTCATCTCACTCAAGAATATCTGCAATCTTCCTTAGGCCGTGACCGAGTTTTAAAGCTAAAGAAGGGATTTTGTAAAAGTGTTTATCTTCACTGAAGCCAGACACGTTCCTGACTGCTTGGATAACGCAGTTGAAGTTAGATTTACCAGGAAAGACTGTTTGGCTGCGTCTCTTTCATCACCTTGTCTACGTGTCAAAGGCCAGGGGCCTCATTTATCAAGCTTGCTGCGCACAAAATGAGGCCAAAACTTTGCGTAGCCGCTCCTCTGCGCCAAAGTTGGTATTTATAGAAAACAAAATGAACGTGAAACATTGCGCTCCTCCACGCAAATTAAAGAGCTGCCGTTCGAGGTGCGCACTTTTCAGAAACACTGAGAGACGGGAGAGCAGAGACAGGACTGGTTTCAGGAAGTCAGGTTTGGTTTGGTTTGGTTTGTGTTTTGAAAAGTTTTATTGATGGAATATGGAAAAAGATGCCAATACGTGTGATCAGAGATGCGGAGTTCACGCTTCATTAAATCTCCTCTCTGCCCGAGCTGCAGCAGCATCAGCCCCTCCCTCTCTGCACCTCTCACTTTGCCCCTCCCTCTCTGCCCCTCCCTCTCAGCCCCTCCCTCTCTGCACCTCCCTCTCTGCACCTCTCCTTCGGTAAAACCCACTCATTATCGCCTCATGTTTAGGGAAATCTCATTCATAAGTCACTTTGCATTGCCTTTTGTGGTCAAATGGAGGCAGGCAGAGGGCGTGTCCAGAGGGCGTGGCATGAGGTCCGCAGCTTTCTGCTCCAGGTGTAATCAGCGAAGGAAAGATTGCGGTCAGGTGTGCGTACCGGCGCATACGCAGGGTTTTATAGATCAGAAACAAACTTTGCGTACAGAATTTTGCGTTACTTTACCAAAGGACAGTTTGGTAAATGAGGCCCCTGGACACTTTCCGGCACACAGAGGAAAAGTAGAGACAGAAATGCCTCTTGTGCCACTCTTTTCCATCAACTTCTTTCCTGGTTCATCATTTGAGCCGTCATTGTCCTCACTCTCAGAGTCTGTGGAAGTACTGGGAACTTTTCTTTTTCTGTACTTTTTGATTTTTTCACTCTTGGCTGCTTCGTTGATAATGGCGTCCGACACGTGACCTGATTCTTCTGTGGATTCCTCCTGTAAGGACTGTTTTGGCGGTTCACAGTTAGGCTGAAAGAGTCATCGTCAGAATAAGGAACCGCTTCTTCAGAATCAGGAAACACCTTATCGAGGTATTCTTGAGAAAGCTGCATAGAAAAGAAAAGAAATCTGAAGGTACATCTGTAGATATACCGTAGTATGCTAATCTGAAAAGTGTGATGTGCAAAAGTATAGACCCCCCTTTCCTTTTAGTGAAACAATTGCCTTCAGAAGTTTCCTGATGATTTCTGAATGATCACATGTTGACCTAATGACTAAAAAGAGTCGACCTGTGTGTGATCTAATGTCAAATACAGCTGCTCTGTGATGGTCTCAGAGGTCTGTTAGAGACTGTTGAGGAGCAGAAGCATCATGAAGTCCAAGAACAAACCAGACAGGTCCAGGATGACGTTATTGAGAAGTATAAAGTACAGTTAAATACACCATCCCAGGAATGGAAAGAGTCTGACGTCACTGCAAACCTACCAAGACCCGGCCGTCCTCCTAAACTTACTGACCGAACAAGGACAGCACTGACCTGGGGCCTCATTTATCAAGCTCGCTGCGCACAAAATGAGGCCAAAACGTTGCGTAGCCGCTCCTCTGCGCCAAAGTTGGTATTTATAGAAAACAAACTGAACGTGAAACATTGCGCTGCTCCACGCAAACTAAATAGCTGCCGTACGAGGTGCGCACTTTTCAGAAACACTGCGATTACAGGCAGGAAAGCGGTGATGGGAAGCCAGTTAGAGGAAATCACGTTTGGTGCACATTTTAAATAGTCAATTATCAAAGTGCGCATTATAATATATATGTATATAAAAATTGTTACAGCCAAGATCCACCACAAAAAGCCATTTGCCCATAACATGAACAATTTACATGATTTAGAAACAGCGATTTGATCTGTATAAAGCAGTGTTTTACAACCACTGTGCCGTGGCACACTGGTGTGCCGTGAGATGTTGTCTGGTGTGCCTTGGGAAATTATCCAATCTCACCTAGTTGTTGTTTTTTTTTAAACAAATGCATTATTATCCACAACAAATGTACCGTTTTCGAGTGTCGATGCCGTCTAGTGATCGGCAGAGTAACCATATTATACTCTTCCATATCAGGTAGTTAATTTCTTTGAGACAAGAGAATTAGTGATGTATTGAGGCATCGTGGCTAGTGAGACTATACCGCGTTCCTAGCCAAGAAACTTTGATGAGAATATTTTCTGCTGGTGGTGCCTCGTGAATATTTAAATGAAAAAAATGTGCCTTGGCTCAACAAAGGTTGAAAAACACTGGTATAAAGCATAATAGAATTAGATTGCATTAAAAACATGCTTACAATGCATGGTACATACACATAAAAAGAGCGGGGGAAAACACTAACTGAGGCCGCACTATTTGTCATGTGAAAAGCATCAGTAGAGTACAGTAAATGATCATAATGCTTCATGGATTGGAAAGGCCCGAAGGTGGAGGCAATCATCGTGATTGCTGAGCGACCCATATATACCGCTCGGAAATGTAATTGCGCACAATGGCACTACTGGCTCTGCTCGAAGAATACGCTACCAACGGCCTCAGGAGGGAGCGAATATTCCGTGACAGGGACGACCTGTTGGCACACGACGACGGGTGGCTCCTGAGTCGCTTCAGGCTGCCGAGAGCTGTTTTGTTCGACCTTTGTGCCGAGTTGGGCCCCAGATTGGAACGGCCAACGCGTCGGATCAATGTGCCGACGCAGGTGCTCACGACACTGGGGTTCTTGGCTACTGGCACATTCCAACGCAAAATGTCAGACCAGTGAGTCATACTAAAAGCTCACTAGTCCTGCAACATATAACGCAGCAAGAATTAATCAAACAAATTACATGATTTGTTCCCATAGATCGGGAATATCGCAACCATCCCTGTCACTCATAATGCCGGACGTTTTGGATGGCATCATAAGAATGAGCAGTAGATGTATACGCTTCCCTTACACTGCGGAGGAGCAGGCCGACATTAAAAGGCAATTTGCAGCATTGTCTGACTTCCCAAATGTAATCGGTGCAGTTGACTGCACCCACATTGCAGTAAGGGATCTGTTAACGAATGTGCCTACGTCAACAGAAAACATGTGCATACTATAACTGTACAAGTGATTTGTGACGCTCACATGCACTTCACAAATATAGTTGCACGATGGCCTGGCTCTACCCATGATTCTTTCATACTTGCACACAGTAATGTGGGAAATAAACTGCAGGCGGGTGCAGGCCGTGATGGGTGGCTATTGGGTAAGTAACAAATTGTAGGCTTTCATGCGTTCCCCCTTTTTCATTCACTTAATATACCTTCACATGCATAATTCTCTATGTTTAGGAGACAGTGGGTACCCCCTACGCCAGTGGCTCCTCACCCCATTTTTGAACCCCCAAACCCCTCAAGAAGCACAGTATAATAAGGTCCACACGCATGCACGCTCAGCTGTGGAGCGCGCTATTGGAATGCTCAAATCTAGATGGCGTTGCCTCGACGCTTCTGGGGGCACGCTTATGTACCAGCCTGCAGAGGCATGTAGGATAATCATGGTCTGTGGGGTGCACAATGTGGCTATGTCCAATGGTGTCCCCCTCATCCCTGACCAACAGGCAGCTCCTCCCAACGACCCAGACAATGACCCCCCAGTGCGCCATGTGGAGCATCAGCTTGGAGTCAGGATGTTATGCGGCGTATGAGTCAATAATGTAACTGTTTACTTTTTAAAATCATCTTTTAATATTACAACCATTTCCTCCATAACAGCGCGTATTTTGGCTAACTCGCGGGAGACTGAATGCACAGCTTCAATAGTTTGTCTTTGCAGCTCGATCACTGTCGCCGTGACCACTCACCCACTCCCAGGCGCACAGTCGCCTCTGGGTGCAGGCTGCTCGGTCTGAGGCGACGGCTCGGCCGGTCGGGGCAGCGGGGTCTCTGAGGCAGCCACAGAACACCCTTCACCGGGGTCTTCCTCCGCTCCCACGTCACCACCTTCTGCTGGATCTGAATGTGACAATGAGAAAAATAAATAAGTATTGTTGAGTGTTTTTTCCTAATTATTTGGGCAACATACCCATTATCAAATGTATTAAAAGCACTAACCTTGTCCCACTGTGTCCGTGTCCCCTTCCTCTCGCAAAATGCCATGCACACAGTCCACACCAATCATTGAGGAAATCTTGTGGTCCAGTGGAGACAGGTCCGGTGCACCTGGCCCCCCACCAGTCTGTTTGGTGCTCTGGCGGTATTGTGCCAGGCGCTTTTTTCCTTCCACCACAATTATACAACATTGGTAATTGTGTGTGTCAAAGACATCACCTAAAACGTGCTTGCATTATAGCCTATTACAACGAAAAGTGTAAATGACCTTGAGATCCGACCACTTCTTTACTTCGGACGCCGTGCGCTGTGTGGAGCTCACTGCATTCACGCAGGTGGCCTCCTGCTCCCAATGTGTGCTTTTTATTTTATTTGTTACGCCCGTACTATGGCCTCCAAATAAAATATCTTTGCGGGTCGCAACCTCCCCGATGATGGTGTCCATTTCCATTTGGCTGAATGGTCGCTTTTTCGCACGCTTTCTGTCCATTGTTTTTGAGAAAGGCCCGGCGTCTCTGCCTTATTTATATGCAAATTGCATTCATTAGGTCATTTGCATGACCATATATGGTTGAAATGGGTTGAGTCAGGACAGGTAAGTGGGATCATCTGCGTAAAATGCAGCGTTGGGTTGTGATCAATGATGAGGAAATTGCGGACAGGTGTGCTGCGGAGGGTTTTATAGATCGGAAACAAACTTTGCGTATGAATCTTTTCGTTACTTTCCTACATACTTTCAAAGTCAGAGTCTCACGCACAGTTTAATAAATGAGGCCCCAGAGCTGTTACCAAGAAGCCCATGATGACTCTGGATGAACTGCAGAGAGCTGCAGCTCAGGTGGGGGAAACTGTCCACAGGACAACTATGAGTCGTACTCTGCACAAATCTGGCCTTATTGCAGAGTTGCATTTTTAAAAGAAAACCATAAGAAGTCACATTTTCTGTTTGCCAGAAACCTCCATGTGGCTTCTAACAAACAAACAGAAAACGGGACCTCTTACGGCTTTCTTTTAAAAATGCAACTCTGCAATAAGGCCAGATTTGTGCAGTGTTATTAAACAGTAAATATTGAAACTGCCCACTTGAAAAAAACATCAATGTCTCCAGCTGCCGTGTCTCACAGTAGTATTCAGCAAAAAAAATGATGCAAACTTGCAGAGATGTCGCCCGACTGTGGAACATCAGAGTCGGTCCGTGTCCATGGGAAATGGATATTCTTTAATTTCTTGTATATTCTAGGAAAGAACAAACTAATGTCAGCAGTTGAAGCATGATTTGACTTTACAGACTTTATACAGAGGGCATTTATCTTTATATTATTTCATCTATATATATCAGACTCATTAACATCATAACCTCTCTAATGGAGCCAGAGGCAATGACACACTAGTGGGGGTCAAAGTGCTTGAGGTCATTACTAGATTGCTGATCAAATATTATTCCAATAGAAGTAATACAGTCCCAATTAAATAGTTTAAGACCAGTAGAAAAGTGGGCAAAATAATGTCACATTTTTTTATTGTGATCTTTTTTTTTTATTGGTTACATTGCATTGGCATTTTGCACTTTTTTGCATGTGTTACTCTTTCATTTTATGCCCCTTTTTTTGACCCACATCCCCATTTCCCTTATGATGGGCAGAGAAACTCAAAACTGCGTAAAAAGCAGTCCCCAAAAAATGAAAAAGTAGACAAATAAATAAAAAATTAAACAGAAAGTTAAACAGAAAATAAAACAAAAAATAAAACAAAAAATAAAACCCTGACCAGGTTAACATATATAAGTGAAGCAAAATGTACAGTTGAGCAATACAAGGTGCTAATTTCCTCCGTCAAAGACATCCACAGAAATAGCAGTATACATATGGCTATGTACAATACATCGAACAATTCACATAGTACATATAATTATGTAATAAACTTTCTCTCAACACATAGTCCATCAACACGTGTTCATGTTCATTGTAACACTGTAGTTCATAACGTGAAATCTTCATAATAATGTCACATTTTTTAAATTTGAACTTGAATATGCAACAAGAAGAAATGAGAGTGAGACAAAGAGATGTTTGGGGACGCAGTAAGACTGTCATTTTAAATTTCTTAAATGACCCTGAGGGATATATCTGACCGAACAAGGACAGCACTGACCAGAGCTGTTACCAAGAAGCCCATGATGACTCTGGATGAACTGCAGAGAGCTACAGCTCAGGTGGGGGAAACTGTCCACAGAACAACTATGAGTCGTACTCTGCACAAATCTGGCCTTATGGCAGAGTAGCATTTTTAAAAGAAAACCATCCTTTTTTTTTTTTGAGGGATATGGAACGACTAAGTCATGTTGAAAACCCTCAAAAATGTCACCAGCACTGAGCCGGAGGATCCGACTGGCACTGGACGTTCCTCGGCTGTTACTGGAGCCCACTGCAGCCCGATAACCAGACATTACATAAAACATCATTACATGTGATTTCATTTATAAATGAACGCCGTCAGTGAGAAAAACAAATACTAATACTGCACATTTACATTGACGGGACCCATATAAAGGGTTCCTGTATAAATGAATGACGAAAGGCATTTGCTTGTGAAGTTGAAAACACAAAAGAGGAAACTCCCCAAGCCTTGAAAATTAAGATCATCATCATCATCATTATCATCACAATGATCATCATCATATGGAACACACGAAATAGAAAACGACTAGACTGTGAACATTGTCAACATATCATTTGTCACTGGCAGCGTCCAACAATGCCACTGGGCAAATGGACCAAACACAAAGGGGAACGAGAAATGGAAACAAAAAGCCGCGCCCTTAGCGAGACGGCAGCATCACATTTATACGTGTTTATTCAGAATCTGCTCTCGGGATATATAAACCAGGCTCGCATCGGGGCCAGGAAACAGTGCTGCTCATCTGTACGGCCGGCGCAAAACCCCCCATTGAACTGCGTTGGAATATGTAAGTATATTTGGAAAAAGGATGGAATCAGTACTATGCCTTTACTCATGCTTGGATTATGCATAGTTTTGTCCTCAAGGATTACATATGTTTTGAATTTGACTAAGAAAAAGTCACTGCAAGGTAAATGTAGACACTTTAACGATGCCTGAAGACAAATGTGTTTGTCTTTCTGCCAGAAGGACGCACGCACTGCCACAATGACGCTCCGGACCTGTTTTCTGCCTTTTCTAGCTGGTGAGTAATGTCTTTTTATGAAACTTACTTACAAAAGACAAGAAAAAAAACTAACAAAATTCCTTTCCACAACCATAGCCACCCTTGTGTTACCAGCTACGACAGCCAATACTTTAACAACTACAACTGCAGCTGCTCCTACTACTACTACTGCAGCCGCCCCTACTACTACTACAGCAGCCGGTCCAACTACTACTACAGCAGCCGGTCCAACTACTACTACTGCAGCCGCCCCTACTACTACTACTGCAGCTGCTCCTACTACTACTACTGCAGCCGCTCCGACTACTACTACAGCAGCCGGTCCAACTACTACTACAGCAGCCGGTCCAACTACTACTACAACCGCAGCCACTCCAACTACCACTACAGCAGCCGCTCAAACTACTACTACTACAGCAGCCGCTCAAACTACTACTACTACAGCAGCCGCTCAAACTACTACTACTACAGCAGCCGCTCAAACTACTACTACTACAGCAGCCGCTCAAACTACTACTACAGCAGCCGGTCCAACTACTACTACAGCAGCCGCTCCTACTACTACTACTGCAGCCACCTCAACTACTACTACTACTACTACGTCTTCTGCAGCACTCAGCAATGCAAGATTTCTTTCTCTTATAGCTGCCGTAACCATGTTGTTTTTAGACTAAAAGGTTTCACTGAGGAAGAACTGTTTGAAAAAAAAATGGCTCATTCGTCCAATCCAAGGAAACAACTGTTATCATATTTTTTCGTGCTGTCCATTCTTTTTCGGTGACGTGGTGTCCGAAGTGAGCGAGTTTCTGTTCCGCTGTACGGCAGGACATCCGTGAGCGAAATGTGCTGAAGTATCTATGAACGCATAGTTTGACGATGGTGGGTTTGTGTCTGTAAAGTCTGTGTTCGCGAATAAATCTATCCAAAGTAATGCTGTTAGTTGTCTTTTTTTTGTGAAGCGCTAAAAAAAAGAAAGTTCATTGTGCTTTTTTTTTCAGACTGTCAGAAAGGCATTAGGCCGTCTACGCACGAGCAAAAGTAAGCAATCACTGGCAGTTAGGGTTTCA
Organism: Gobius niger; assembly: GCF_951799975.1. Classification (NCBI taxonomy): domain Eukaryota; kingdom Metazoa; phylum Chordata; class Actinopteri; order Gobiiformes; family Gobiidae; genus Gobius; species Gobius niger. Next base: position 3,141,699 of record NC_136875.1, read on the forward strand.
AAATTCTGCGAATGAGAATATACGGGAGTTGATTCTTTACGGATAGACGTAAAATGCAGCATAAGAGTCTGATGTGTCAGTGATAGTGAAGTATGTATCACAGCAGAGATGAAAAGACTCAAATAAAAGATACTCGCTGTGTCTGACCCCAGGGTTTGAAGAGGGGCCGTGATTTATTTTTTGGCCGAAACATAGAAGAGCTTTGGGACATGGAACAGACTCTTAAATGTGTGCATTATCACCTGTTTAAGAGTCTGTGCCATATCACCAAGTAATTCAGAGTCCAGGGCCAATGTCAAAGTTGTTTGCCCAGGACCAGTGTTGGGGTTAGTGTTAGGGTGGCTGTAACATATGTCCTGGGCAAACAGCTTTACATTGGCCCTGGACTCTTAATTACTTGGCGATATCAGATCGACCCCATATGTCAGTCTGTGGGAACTGTAAATCTGTATTGACTAATGTGTCAGACACCGCACACTCCGCGTCAGTATTGGTTAGCCTGAATTTAAGGGGAGACCCTACAGGCAAAACTAAATTTTTTCAGTTTTCAGGTTTTGGGCCAAATTGGTCTCTGAACATACAAGCTTTCACCCGGAAACAGAAAACATGCCTAATCTTCACAATAACATGTTTAAATATTGCGCTGATTCAATGTTCCCCCATAGACTTATATGGGAGAATGCAATTTCAAGGGCCTTTTTCTCAAAACACATTTTTCTGTCATTGTGGCGACACTATGTCCACGTCAGTCGGACCTAAAGACTTCACATTTTCCAGCCTTGGACTGAACAATATTTGGAAGATTTTTTCAGAGGGATTTTTTATTATTTAATATCTAGCCCCATTTATTGAGTTTTGAATGTCAGAAAATAAGGCGAAAATTAAATTTTTACACGTCTTTTCACTAAAAAACAGCTTATTTAAAAACTAAACAAGAAATCCAAAATCCCCTCTGAGAAAGTCTTGGTAACTCATTTATCAATAAAATGAAGCCATAAATTTGAATGTAGCTCTATCCATTATTCAGATTTCGTCGCCGAAAAGATGGGAAATTTGGGGCATTTTTAGGCATAAAACACCTTGTTCTTGTATGAAAAGATAGAATAACAGAAAACTTGCAATGTATTTTTTTCCTCACATTTATGTCAGTGATCTACAGCAAAAGTTTGAAATTGATATCTGTAAATATACATTTTTTCCCTATTCACCTGCAGTGTCTCGCCTTAACTCATCACAGACTCAATCATGAAACAATATCATGACATGAAACCTCTTTTTCCTACTACTTATGAGAAAGAGAAGAATTTAGGTTCTGCAAAGTTGTGTTTTGACATGACGATAGGGTGACTACACTGTTGCCGGAAAAACAAAACATGCTCCTAATGACCAGCTCGAAGCAAATGCTGTTTCTGCAGTGTGTAATAAAAGGATGGGTTTGGATGAGAAACTAACCTGTTTAAATCTCAAATTCTACGGCCTTTCGTCACATCTCCATGGAGACGAGCTGGAGAAGTACCCACTCCCCGTAAAGTTTACAGTCATATCTTCGACAGGGTGAGCATCATAAATGTTTGTCTGTACATTTATGAGGTATTTTTCAATGATGAAAAAAAACTGTTATAAAATAATGCTTGTATTTATTGGGAAAATTCTATGCGGTGTAGCTTTAAATGTAGTTTTTATGGTTCAAAAACATCATTAGTGGGTACCTCATAGTTTGTATATTCAATAAAAAGACCAAAATATTATGCTTTTTAAGCTTTTCTAGTTTTGGAACATTCCCATTGAAAGTTTCGGGAAAATGTATAGAAACATATTGAGCCTTTGCATTCACAGCATTAGTGTTCATGTTGTGGTTGTGGCATCCAGTCCATAGAGTTCGGGAATGTGACGTCATATCGCTGAGCATTATGGGATTAGCAGCAATTGTAAACTAATGGAGATTTTAGAAGTTCAAACACTGGAGTTATTGTTCACATTAAAACACTTGGACACCACAGTGAGTTAGATGTATTTACCAGCAGTAACTCAGCAGCTTATGGAGTTGTTCCACGACAATTTTCTCCACTTTGTAAACTGTTTTTAGCTAATATTAGTCAATGGAAATGTATGCTAACAGCTGCAAAGATGGCCGATCTCCATGGTAACTGTAGACTTTCCCGAACTCGATATAAGAAGGCCAGAACTGGTGGTTGAATTACATTTTTACATTACATTTCAACTGTTATACAACTCACTACATTGGTTCCAATCTGTTAGTGTTTCCAAAATGCAAAATTGCTCAAAATATTTCTAATTAACTTCACAAAGCTTGTTCCCCAATTGACCTTGTATTTGCAACAATTTATCCGTGAACCTATTTAGACTTTTTCTTTCGACGTTTTCCTCCTTTCAAGCTAACTTCCGTTGCCATAGCTGTAATCAAAACAGTGCAAAACTACTTTGTTGGTCTCTACAGTGGTGCAGATGTTACTTTAAGTACGATGAGCTAAAGGATTAACCAAAAGATACATGGTAATGGTAAATGGCGCTCTTGGACTGCACAAAATGACCGCCCCGTTTCCCAACTGTGCTGCCACCTGTCTTTAACTGAAGAATTCATCATTTCAGAATAATCAGAAAGACCAAAATCAAGATTAAAATTGACATTGTTTGAGAAAGCTGATTAATATGCACTTGCACTGCCCTCTGCACCAACATGAGCCAGATCGATCCTGCTTCAGCCCATGCGGTTCAATGAATGGTAGATTTCAACAATCAGGGCAGGTCTAAATTTTGAACTACGATTCAAAATTGTAGTTAGCCTGTTTTTTGCCGCCCCACCACAGCTGGCAGTTAGTGTTAGGGTTTGCCATCTCTAACCCTAATCATATTAGAGTTGCAAATAGTAAGTAAGTAATCTTTATTTATATAGCGCTTTTCACAGACAGAGGTCACAAAGTGCTTTACAGTGGCCAGCAACTAAAACAAACAGTAAAAGACAGTAAAAAATCTGTATTGAAAGAGGCAGCTCTATTTGCTCTCGCAAGCCTTTTTAAACAGATGAGTCTTAAGTTGCTTTTTAAAAGTCTCCACAGAATCGAGGGAACGCACTGACAGAGGAAGTTCATTCCAGAGACGGGGCGCGACGGCTTTGAAGGACCCGTCTCCTCTGGTTTTGTAAAGGGTCAGAGGAACCATGAGCAGGTTTGACCTGAAGACCTCAGACTCCGAGCTGAAGTAGCGCTGGATCAGGTCAGTGATGTAAACTGGAGCCTGTCCGTGAAGCGCCCTGAAAGTCAGAACCAGAATTTTAAAGTTGACTCTGGAAGCCAGTGGAGAGACTTCAGCACAGGCGTAATATGGGCTCTCCTGTAGGTGCGGGTCAGGAGCCTCTGCAGAGTTTTGAACATACTGTAGGCGGGTCAGCTCCTTTTTATTTAGGCAGGTGAACAGGCTGTTGCAATAGTCCAACCGCGACGACACAAAAGCATGAATAATATTCTCCTGCTCTTTTTGTGAGACAAAATGTCTCAGCTTGGCGATATTGCGCAAATGAAAGAAACAGTTCTTTAATATGTTTCCCTCAAATAAATCGTATATATTTAGAAACTCGCATACACTGGCATATAATAATAATAATAACTAGAAATGCAATGGCTGCGCCATTGCGATTGACTGCGGAAATGCGGGAAGCGAATGCAGAAATTTCATAAACTCTTCAATTTGCATAATCAAATTTGCATAAACTGGTAAAATGCATAAAATGTCATGTTGCATAAACTGTATAAAGTGGTAAAATGCATGAATGGGTTACTTTGCATAAATTATGTAAATTGCATAAACTCTTTATAATCCATGATTCCTAAATGGCATAAACTCTTAAGTTGCATAAACTGTTTAAAATGCATAAACTGGTTAAATCCCATAAAGTGGTTACTTTGCATAAATTATTAATGTTGCATAAACTTTTTATATTCCATAAACTGGTCAAACTGTTGAAATGGCCTCAGTGCTTGATTGGCAGAAGCTGCACAAATGGCTGAACGTCCTGGAGTCTCCCCATTGGCTGGATTCACCCCATACACACTAATGCAAAAACTTCAAACTCCCGTATAAAAAAACTGGAAATCTGCAGAAGGCCAATTTTTTCTCAAAACCCACAAGTTGCAGAAGCTGAACATGCACAAAGTGCAGAAATTGCAGAAAATGCAGAAAAAAGTGCAGAAAAGCATGGATTTGCGGAAGCCCCCATTATAAGTCAATGGGAAAAATCTCCGACATTTTGGCCGATTGCGGAAAAACCGTAAGTTGCAGAAGTCCCAAAAGTAACAGCACCTTCTCCTCAATATGCGGAACATTTTGATGCATAACTTGCATAAATTGCACAAAGCATGAAGGTGCTGAAAGCTCTAGAAAATCGGGAAAAAGATGGAAGAGGAATAATAATAAAGAACATGAAAACCAATAATTGACTGCGGAAGAATTCCGCAGTCAATCAATAATACATAAGTCTTATATAGCACTTTTCAGGAGACACAAAGACGCTTTACAAGTGAGACAGACAAACAAAGATGGCAGAGCTATTGTTGGTTGTAGCTGAGCTGAAACAGGTGGGTTTTGAGCAGTTTTTTGTAGGTGATCAGCGAGTCCGTGTTTCTGATGTGGATGGGGAGTGAGTTCCAGAGGGTGGGGGCGGCGATGGCGAAGGCTCGGTCCCCCAAGGTTCGGTGCTTTGATTTGGTGATGGGTTTGAGAAGGTTTAAGTCGGAGGACAGAACAGGAGGCTGTTGCAGTAGTCGAGTCTGGATGTGATAAATGCGTGGATCAGAGTTTCAGCAGCAGATGTGGAGAGGGTGGGCCGGAGGCGAGCAATGTTACGGAGGTGGAAAAAAGGCAGTTTTGGTGATCTGACGGATGTGGGGCTTGAAAGTGAGTGTGGGGTCGAAAATGAAAGCAAGATTTCGGATCTGGGGAGAGGTGGTTACTGTGTGGCCATCGACGGAGAGATTGATGATATTGATATAGGCTGTAAGCTCTCCAGTCCATAGGCTTTGAGATTTGAATATGCATAATTGCTAACCCTAAACTGGCAGATTACAGGCCAAGGTGGTCTGAAGAGCACGCTGTGTTTTTTTTTTTTTTCGTAACCTGAGGTTCCAGCCCACTTTAACCCCCATCTATACAGGTGATGATGAAAGCAGTTATTAAAATCTCAAAGTTGTGATAAGAAAAAAAAAAAAAAGGTTGTATTTGAGCATGTTGCCTCAAATGATAAAAGCTATCCCTTCAAAATACACAGATTTGTCATGACAGCGCTGACGTGTGGGGTTGAGGAGCCCCGGCCGGCAGATGGTTCACCAACAATGATGAACTGCTAATGATCTTTTTTCTCAGACAGGTTTTACCACTCTGGGCACTCAGCTGGAGCACGACACCTGAGCTCTCCTTTTGTGACACCGACAATAGAAAAACAACTGAACAGAAATAAATGGACCAGGCTCATCGGACGGATAATCCTATTCAACAATAAAGTAGACGGACGTCGTCTCACGCACCTTGACCCTTAGAATTATTTAGTGTATCTGTATTTTCTTTGGAAATGTCACAAATTCCACACGATTTTATGCTTTGTTTCACTTTCACACATTTTATGGAAAATATACTTTTTCACTCATTTACTCACATGTATTCACAGTACTTCAGTAACATTTACTCCAAGCACCTTTTTACTTTTAGTTTAGTAGTTATTTAAAGGAGCTATATCATGCTATTTTAGCCATTCCAAAGTTAAGTATAGGCATGTATATGATATATTGTACCTCTACCACTATGGAGCACTCATTTTTGTGATAAATATAAGTGTTTTCTGGAGGTATTTTTCAAACCCGGAAGACACGACGCTTCGATTCAGTTAACTCCGCCCCCTCTCTCCGCACATACTTTACCGTAATATAAATAAACAGCAATAAGTGAAGTTACTTCATGATGCAGTTATAAGGAGTTGACATCTGCAACACAGCTTCATAAATGGCTAACACACATGCTAATATGCTAACACACAAGCTAATATGCTAACACACAAGCTAACCCGCGTTTGGATTGACTCACCGCTCTGGTCCATCGCTGTTTACATTATGGGACTTGCGTTGGTTATAAAAGTTAATCCACTTTGATTCTGGTGAAGGTTCACCAAACATCCATCAGAGACAGTCACAGAAAAACAATATTTTGGTGAAAGTCGCCGAATCCCGGAGAAAAAAAACTATTTCTGACGGGAGTGGCCTCTTCTTTAGGAAGGTTTAGAAGAATCATAGACTGTATAAACTCCTGTCCACGTAGCCAAACGCGCTTCTTTTTCTCCGTGACATGATCGTTAGGTAAGAATAAAGAACAGGTGTGTCCAGTTTTAACGAGCTCCATCTTCAGCTGCAGCGCAAACATGACTGATCTGTTCAGACGCTCAGGGATGTGTTTGTTTTGGCCTCAGCTGACCTGGAAGCACCTCGGGAACGTCCTTTTTTTTTTTTCCCTTTATTTATTTATTTCTTACAACAGAAATAATGAAAACGCTGTTTTACAAATTAAAATCAGGCCGTAAGCATAGAATTAAGACATTACATTACAGACGTCGAGCACTTCCGTTCCGCTGTTACGACACAACTGAATACTCAGTCGTTCACCAGGAGAGGGCGGAGCCTCAGAGAGCAGGATTCAGGAGGATTACTGAGAGCTGCGTGAATGAAGCCACAAACCACTCTGGGGGTGTTTTTGATAAGGAAATAGCATAACAACATGGCTAACAGCTCTAAAAAGTCGATTTTGCATGATATAGGACCTTTAAGTCGCTACATTCTCAAATAATTCATTTCCCAACAATTATTACAAGGGTAATACACAGCCTATCAAATTAAGCACATAATGTTTTTGTTGTTGCCAATTTTTAAAATATATATATATATTTTCTCCTTCGCAGAATAAATAACAATGTATACATATTTTAATCAATAAAGCATTTCACAAGCATCTGAGGAAATGCATGGAATTGTTTAATGAAGCTTATGAAGCAAATTCAACCTGAAAGACCGACCAGCTGCTTTCATTCATCACCTCATCACCGGCAGCGCACTCCAATCATCCAATCACGGACCCCGCTCAAGCCGCACCTTCACATCAGCCAATCACCGCAGCTGCTCATCCCCTCACCAGCTGCTCATCGCTCAGGATCCCCTTTTTACGCCGGGCTCACACCAAGCGGCAAAAAAACGCTTTCCGTCGCTCAGCTTGCTCTACTTCCTTCGCCAGCCCCCCCTTGTGCAGGAGCGCGTGAAGGTGGGTTTGAGACGCAGCTTTTGCACATGAGCCAATTACGCACAGGTGTCTGTCAGATCTAGTTCTGTGGTTGGTGGAGCCGCCACCGGAAATGGCTCTGTATTTGCATAGCGTTGAAATTTTTTTAACGCTAGTCCAGTGTTAATTTTGACAACATATTTTATTTTAGTTTTAGTTTTAGTCTTTTGACTAAAATGTAATTTAATTTTAGTCGAGATTTAGTCAAGAAAAACTTTTCAATTTTAGTCTAGTTTTAGTCGACTAAAATTGCATGTCAATTTAGTCGACTAAATTTAAGTCTAATTTAGTCGACTTTGCATTGATAATATTCATTATAATCATATTTAATCTTGTTCCTCTGCTTCATGTTTCTGCTCCACATGAACAAAGCTCAGAGCTGATCCTTTGGCAGAGAATTTACATGATCTGAGGCTCTTTCAGACGCTCAATAGAAGTTTGGATGATTTTAGTCTCTCCCTTTCATTTTTATTTAGTCTGATTTTAGTCGACTAAAATATCTGGACATTTTAGTCATAGTTTTAGTCTCATGAAAAACGTTTAATTTAGTTTTAGTCCAATTTTAGTCGGAAAAAACATCACTTTGACTAAAATTAAGACTAAATATTTTAGTCGACGAAATGAACACTGCGCTAGTCTCCACTCCGGCCGCCCGTATCTCGCCGCTCTCCTGTGGATTTCCGGAGGCCTCTTTCCGGTCGCCAGGCAGCATAGGGAATTAATGGAAGCTCGCCACCCTCCTCTCTTCCGCCGCTCTAGGTCTGAGCCCGGCGTTAAGCTCCCTGGTCAATCACTCAGCCGTTTCCCAGCCGTGCTACGACCCTCCTCCACCCCTTTCTCCGCCTGGCTCCTCCTCGACTCCGCTCATCAAGTGGCCAACCCAGGTCTCTTCCACCACCACCAGGGTCCAGGCTCCGGGGAAGATCATGGCTATCATTCATCAAAGCCATGCAATCCATATGGTTGGTTCAGTCTGAGCCCCAATAATGATTCATGTTCGTTAATAAAACACTCACACCGTCGTTCCGTTTCTGTGAGTCTTTTCAGGTTGAATTATCATTAACTCTTAACCTTTTAACTTGAATTATTTGGTTTTCTTCATTTCTATTCACTTAAACTTAAACTAGGATGAGCTCATTGGATGAAGTAGGGTTTTGCGCCGATTTTTCAAATGCACAATCAGCCCTGTGATTGGCTAAGAGCCTTGTCGATGAGAAACGCTGAGCTCTGATTGGTTCATGCGCTCAGAAGGATGGTCAGTAGCCGGAGCGAGGCGAGGTGCAACAAACACCGCGCTAAATTTCAAATAATGCTCAGCCGTCACGTGTTGGAGTTCCCCCCAGTGGACGAGAGGGTCGCGTCCCTACGCCTCCGGGTCGGGGACAGGTCTCTACGGGCCCAACATCGGTGCAGAGTACCCGGCTTTCTTGGAGTCTCTGGGAGGGGTACTAGATAGTGCTCCGACTGGGGACTCCATTGTTCTGCTGGGGGACTTCAACGCCCACGTGGGTAACGACAGTGAGACCTGGGAGGGAGTGATTGGGAAGAACGGCCTCCCCGATCTGAACCCGAGTGGTGTTCTGTTATTGGACTTCTGTGCTAGTCGCAGTTTGTCCATAACGAACACCATGTTCGAGCACAAGGGTGTCCATAAGTGCACGTGGCACCAGGACACCCTAGGCAGGAGGTCGATGATCGACTTTGTAGTTGTGTCGTCTGACCTCCGGCCGCGTGTCTCGGACACTCGGGTGAAGAGAGGGGCTGAGCTGTCAACTGATCACCACCTGGTGGTGAGCTGGATCCGCTGGCAGGGGAGGAAGCCTTTTTGTGACAATTCAATATTGATTAGGCTTAAAATTCATATCCATTTGTAAAAAACAAAAATATGAAAAATTCAGATAAAACACAAGCCCATGTCTGCATATTTTAAAGAAGATTAAACATAATTCGAAAATAACTTGACTTGACCTCAGAACAAGCTGAACTCACTCTGGGATGTTTTTTGTTGATGGCTTTAACTTTATCAAAATGTTTGATTCGCAGACAAGGCCCTGAATGCTTCCTGCACCTTCCAACAATGAACACTTAAGGCCATTCAAGGGAATTGGCCACTCTTTTAAAAAGAGCTAAATATTTAGCAACATCTCTTTCATTTCATTTAGGAACTATGTGGATGGTGCTTAAAGGAGCTATGCTTGATTTATTCATTTTTCTGTTTTTGGAATAAAATTAGTTTTGTCCTTTAGTAAATGGTAAAAGACATTTATCCAAAAAACACTGGTTTTAAAGCCTTTTAAACAGTCATAAAATGTCAGGCTAGTAGGCATTTTTTACAGTGAAGTGACAGTTTTCCTCCTGAAAGTTGTGAAACCTGCTTTAAACTCAGTCTCTGTGACGAATTTAATGTTGTAAATGCATTAGGAAAGTTTGAGATGAGTTTGGACCAGAAAATAGCGATTTGAAACTTGAGTGACCCTGTTTCTCAGGCATCGCTCCTTTAACTGAACATTTATGTAACATTACAGGTAAAAACAGCTAACCTCAGAACATACCATGGAAATCTCAACTCTTTCCCGTGCCTACTCAATGGTTCACTTCTTTTCCTAAGTTTCGTAAACATGAATGACTTTATGATTCTTTGCCCACCATCACACGGCGTGTCCGTGTACGCTCAGTTTCCCTTTGCACTGAAACCAATTCAAAGTCTTCATCGGGGCATGTCCCACTCCCAGCCGAGCTTTTGTTTGCAGACTCTAAAGGGCCCTGTTGTTCTTCAGGCAGAGTCCGTGCACTATTGCTGCCTTTGTGGTCACTGCTTTCAGCTGCTGTCATATAATCAGGGAGTGTGGTCTAGCAGTCTGCGTCAGAGTCAACATGAAGGTTAATAAGCTAGAGTAGTTAATGCATTTCATAGACAAAACATGCAGGCTCTCGTGTCCACTGACGTCATCTTTAAGAGCCCATATTATTCATGTAAATTTGTTTGTCAGTCAGGAACCACCAACCAAATGGTGTGGGGGTTTCCTTTATTTATGTTTTAAGCTTGTTTTTTTTTGTAACAAATGCTGCAGCAAATTGTAAACATCAAGATTAAAATTGTGAGTGCTCTGAGGTAAAACAACATGCAGCTAATGTCCTCTGTTCTGTAGCTTATACTGTTTTTCTACAAGGACTTATTGTTTTGCTTATGGCCTGACCATTGCAATGAAAATGACTGATGTTTTTTACAGGCCGGTCTTGGCCCAAAACTCCCGGGCTGATATTTTCTGCCAGTCCAGCCCTGTGCAGGACAGCCATTGCTGCAGGTACAAAACTGTCTCTGTGCCGCCTGGTTGTCCCCTTGGGTACTTCGTAGCATCGGCCCGAGCGATGAAGAAGAAACTCTCCATACAGAGACTGATACTGATAACTCTTTTAATAACTAACTTAGTTACTTTACAGCAAACCATCCGGCGCCTCAGGAGGGGGAAGCAGTGCTTTGCCAACATTGTTTACAGTGCGGGTGGGGAGCTGCTGACCTCGACTGGGGATGTCGTCGGGCGGTGGAAGGAGTACTTCGAGGACCTCCTCAATCACACTGTCCCTTCTCCAGATGGGGAAGCAGAGGCTGGGGACTCGGAGCACCCATCACCCAAGCTGAAGTCACCGAGGTGGTGAGAAAGCTCCTCGGTGGCTCCGGGGGTGGATGAGATTCGCCCTGAGTACCTTAAGTCTCTGGATGTTGTAGGACTGTCTTGGCTGACACGTCTCTGCAACATCGCGTGGCGGTCGGGGACAGTGCCCCTGGACGGGCAGACCGGGGTGGTGGTCCCTCTCTTTAAGAAGGGGGATCGTAGGGTGTGTTCCAATTACAGAGGGATCACCCTCCTCAGCCTCCCCGGTAAGGTCTACTCCAGGGTGCTGGAGAGGAGGATCCGGCCGAACCTTGGATTCAGGAGGAACAATGCGTTTTTCGTCCTGGTCGTGGCACACTGGACCAGCTCTTGTGGTGAGCCTCGGGATCTCATCTCTGCTGTTTGCGGATGGTGTTGTTCTGTTGGCTTCAACAAATCAGGACCTTCAGCTGCACTGAGGCCGGGATGAGGATCAGCACCTCCAAATCCGAGGCCATGGTTCTGCACTGGAAAAAGGTGCTTCCCCTCTACAGGTCGGTGGGGAGTCCTTACCTCAAGTGGAGGAGTTCAAGTATCTCGGGGTCTTGTTCTCAGTGAGGGACGGATGGAGCGTGAGATGGACAGACGGATCGGTGCGGCGTCAGCAGTGATGCGGTCGCTGTATCGGTCTGTCGTGGTGAAGAGGGAGCTGAGTCGGGCAAAGCTCTCGATTTACCGATCGATCTACGTTCCCACCCTCACCTATGGTCATGAGATTTGGGTCATGACCGAAAGGACAAGATCGCGAATACAAGCGGCCGAAATGAGTTTCCTTCGCAGGGTGGCTGGGCGCACCCTCCGAGATCAGGTGAGGAGCTCAGTTACCCGGGAGGAGCTCGGAGTAGAGTCGCTGCTCCTTCACGTCTAAAGGAGCAGCTGAGGTGGCTCGGGCATCTGTTCCGGATGCCTCCTGGTCGCCTCCCGCGGGATGTGTTCCAGGCATGTCTTAGTGGGACAAGGCCTCGTGGAAGACCCAGGACACAGTGATGGGACTATGTCTCCGAGCTGGCCTGGTGTCGCCTCGGGGTCAGAACAGCTGGAGGAGGTGTGTGTGGACCGGGAAGTTTGGGCATCTCTGCTGAGACTGCTGCCCCCGCAACCCGGCCCCGGATAAAGCGGAAGAAAATGGATGGATGTGCCTTCACTTACTTCTTGACGTTACTTTATCCGTTAGCAGCTGCCAATTGTGTTAAATTTAGCATATTGTCCAGTGACAAAGATTAGAGTCTTATTAGTCTTTTGTACGGCGACCACTCGGTTGAATCAGATTCAGTTCAATGCGCTCCTCATGTTCACCTCCAGCTGTGGGGAAAACAAAGCCATTTCCATTAAGATTTTGACCCGTATCTCACCTCATATCATGACACTGACGTGACTCTGCATTAGCTCTCTGCTGCCACCTCCTGGTGGAACTTTCTCTGTAAGTTTGAATGTGCTGTGCTGATATTCCATGTTTTTTCTAATCTTCTTGATGTAGTGTTTCGCTTTTGAATCTAGATTTTTTTTTTTTAAACAAGTTTTGTTTGCACTTTCTGTTTTTTTGCAACAAATTGCAATTTCGCACAAAATAGTTTGTTTGCACTTTTTGTCGAAAAGAAACATTTCTCCTGTGGATATAACCTTTATTAGCCATCCCCTTATCACTGAACACCAAAAACAGCAGCACGCGTTTCCCACAGTCTGTTCGCTGTTGGTGTTGTGTTGCAGGGCTGGTCCCTAACAGGAAGTACCTGACAGACTGCAGACTCTCTCATCACATGGGCGTGTCTGCTGTAATCCCCGCCCACACATGTGCGTGCTGACTCAAGAGGTGTGTTTAAGATTAAACGCGCCTCGCCTCGATTCCAGACGAGACCTGGCGGTGGCGTCCGAGGGCGGAGAAAGGCGCCTCTAACCAAGTCAGACACATCTCAGCCCCGAGAACAGAGAGGAGCCTCAGGTCACGCAGCGTCTCGCGTTTGTTAGAAAGTTTGGGAATAAAACTATTTTAAAAGTTTGTGAACACATTTCTGCTTCTCCCACACACCAGACAGACCCATCACTACAGCTGCAATCACAGACTCTCCTCTTACAGTTTAGGATTAGAATAATAAAGTAATGCTTATTTAAATGTAGGCCATATGTTGAACACACAGCACTTTCTGTCAAATATGAAGACTCTGAAGCATTTCTGCAGATTTAAGTAGATCTTAGTGATGAGAAAAAAGGATGCAGGGGCTGTGGAGCGTCAGGGCAACACGTTTCTGATCTAAACACAACTCAGATCCATCATCTGTCAGTCCTCTGTCAGCGCACGTGTTTACAGCACGTCATTTCCCACAATCCCTTTGGCCTTTGTAGTTCAGCCAGCCGAGCGAGGCGGAGAAAAGCAACTTCGCTCGCCTCCCCAAGGCGCTCCAGCCGCCTCGGTCTCACGAGAACACGGCACCGTCGCACAAGTGGCGTCAGAGCGAGGCGGGGCCATCTTGGACATGAATCTGACCGGCCTGCACCGCTCGCTGACCAGCCTGGCCCAAATTAGCATAAATGCGACACTTCCACAAATACATATTTTAACCTCTTACCCCCCGCCTAAACCAAATGCATTCTGTCGTCTTTTGAAAGCTAAGACCCACAAAACTGACCTTTTTCCTCGCACTGTTGCTGTGTTGTGTCACCTTTTGTATGCTTTTCTTTTTTTTTTCTTTTTTGTCCCATTTTTGTTGAGTTTTTCTGACATTTTTGTTGAATTTTTGTAATTTTTTTGTTGCATTTTTGTCACATTTTTGTCACATTTTTGTCACATTTTTGTTGAGTTTTTGCTACACTTTTGTCACACTTTTGTCACATTTTTGTCACATTTTTGTCACATTTTTGTCACATTTTTGTCGCATTTTTGTTACATTTTTGTCGCATTTTTGTCACATTTTGTTGCATTTTTGTCACATTTTTGTTGAGTTTTTGCTACACTTTTGTCACACTTTTGTCACATTTTTGTCACATTTTTGTCACACTTTTGTCACATTTTTGTCACATTTTTGTCACATTTTTGTCACATTTTTGTTACATTTTTGTTGCATTTTTGTCACATTTTTGTTGAGTTTTTGCTACACTTTTGTCACACTTTTGTCACATTTTTGTCACATTTTTGTCACATTTTTGTCACATTTTTGTTACATTTTTGTCACTCTTTGGTTGAGTTTTGGTTACATTTTTGTCACATCTTTGTTGAATTTTTAATGATTTTTTCTATCATTTTTTGTTGTGTTTTTTTGTCCGTGTTTTTCTCATGTTTTCATCCTCTTTTTCTCGCCATTTTGATGCTTTCCTTTTTAGCTTTTAGATTTGGGTAAAGCTCGGTTGAGGCGGGACTGGTGGCCCTTCTGTGCTCTTCCAGAATGGACATGTGGCCAGTCCGCCCCTGCACCTGACACAGTGAAAACAAAGCACAAAACCACAACACAGGAGTTGTTCTTCACAACATAACAGGCACGTGTCATATTGTCAGATTAAGTCCATGTAGGGAAATTTGGGCAACCCGTAAGAAGAAGTAAAAGATAAATAAATAACTAAAAGGAAAAGTAGTCAACTCTTAATATGTGATCCGTTTCTGGGGTGCTTCAGCCGGTACAGGGGGACATGTGTGGGAGTAAAGCAGTGAAGAAGGAGTGTATGGTCTGCATTTTAGATTTATTCATTTGTTCTAGTTTATTTTGGGAATTGCAAGTGATTTGATGACTATACTCATCTTCTTCTTTTTTTTAAATAGACATGTGCAATTAGCCATTTCTTAATTTGTGGACTCTATTGCACACTATTTTTCTAAGAAAGCTAAAACCTGGCCTTTTCAATATCTTGAAACTATTTTGTCTTTGTGCGATTTCTGAATGACGTTGTGAATTTTGAGATTTTGGGGCTTTTTTTCTCCTTTTTAATGGCAAACTTTACTTCAGACCAAACTCTCCTTTTACGGAGTTTCTTTGACATTTCGTCGACTTGCGCAGCCTAGTTTGTCTGAAATCCCATAATGATCACTTCCTTTGTGGAAGACGCCAGCCCAGTCTGCAGGGGTGTTTCTGGAAGATTTCCATCATCTAATTCCTGCTTGATTGATTTAGCTTTGCACCCAGAAAACAAGGCACAATTTGAAATTTAACAGATTTAACAGAATACAATACAAAATATCCACCCATCCATTTGCTTCCACTTTTCTGTTTCTGGGTCGTGTGGTCAGCTGTCGGAGTCAGAGCCGGTGCTGGCCCTTCTGGGGCCCTAAGCAAAAATCCACACAGGGGCCCTGCAGTAGCGTCCCATGGCTATTCGACGAAGAGAGAATCCATTTATGGTCAAAACAGTTCCACTGTTCCAGGGCAGAAGCAGAACATACAGACCTCAATTCAGGTCCCGCCCCCTGTGTGAGAACCACTAACCACTAAGCCACTGTGAGACTGGGATTTAGGACGACTACTTGTCTATTTCCCTTTTTAAAATAGTAAATGGCAAATGGTCCCATTCTCTCACCTCTGGTCCCTGACCCACAGATTGGGAACCGCTGATTGAAAACTAACTGAAACCTGCTCCTGACGGTTGTTTCTGTCTGACCGCTGAGAATTAGCCTGTGAGTCGCCCAACTCGTTTTAGACTGTGCACATTCAGAGAACCAGAGTTACTGTAAGTTACTGTGCTCATGAGAACCATGTGGATTAAACTCAACAAAAAGGCCACAGACACGGCTTTTTACTCTGGTCTACTCGCCAAACTACTGTCCGGATGCTCCAGACTCACCAGACACAATAAGAAGAGAGTTTAAATGAGAGTGAGGCCCAGAGCTGCAGCCCAGAGTCTGAGCAGAGAAAACATGAGAGCTGCGCCCCGGACACGGGTGACATGATGCAGCCGCGGAGGAGCCGCAGGAGGCGAAGCACCGGGAGACAGACGGCCGAGCGGGACACGAGCGGAGAAGCACTCGCGCTTTGGAAGAGACAGGGGGAAGGCGGTCGGTCTCTCCTGCTCATTCACTTGCAGACTACTCCGTTTTGGTGTTATATGCGGCGAAGTAGGCGGAGAGTGAGTGCGCGCTGTCAGAGCCTGTCCCCGTAACAACGCGCTGATTAATCAGTGAAACAACACCGTAGTTTGACTGAGAGGCGGGGCCCTTGCGGCTGCGGGGGCCCTACGAACCTTGCGTAGTTTGCGTATAGGAAGAACCGGCTCTGGTCGGAGCTGCCCATATCACATTGCACCAGCCCCTATGGCTCCTCCTGCAGGTGGTGGGTCCACAGAGGGACAGCCTCATGGTGCCTGTTGGTCTCTCATAAGGGGCTTCTGAACAGCTCCTTGTCTGACCCGTCACCTATAGGACCTGTTTGCCCTGGGAGACCCTACCAGGGGCACGAAGCCCCGACAACAGAGCTCCAGGATCATTCAGGTGCTCAAACCCCTCCACCACGTTAAGGTGACAGCTCCAGGAGCGGATGTCACAAAATAAAACCAAAATTGAAACCTGGATAGCCATTATTATCATCACTGGAAATATCGGCAATTTTGGCCATTTTGAATTAAATGCAATGGTAGAAAATGTCAGTAAATGTATATGAAATTGATATCTCGAACATTTTCTCTGTTCACCTGCAGCAGGGTTGCCAGGTCTGGGCAGCCAAACCTGCCCAAAAATATCTGAAAACCGCGGAAAACCCGGGGACATACGGCGCGGCTGGAATTTTCAATATTGTTTACTAGTTAACAGAGCCATGTGCTCCTGCGAAACCGCCCCTATTTCCCTCCCTTATTGAAAAAGCAGCTTACAGAGCCTTGGATTTGCCTTCGAAATAGTGATTTTGATCAAGTTAACATTGATTACAGCAAGGCAAAAAACCGCGGACAGTTTTTTCACCCGCGGAATGGCTTTAAAAAACGCCCAATTCCGCGGTTTAACCACGGACCTGGCAACCCTGACCTGCAGTGTCTCACCTGAAAGAGGCCTGACAGCTGCTTTATTTTCAGCTTGAATTAAAAAAAACTGTTTTGCAGATCTTGTTTATTTTTTAATAAATAAGGCCCAGAGCGCTTTACAGTAAGGAACCAGTCACCCACAGGCAGACACTGGAGGCGAGGAGGGTGAAGTGTCTTGCCCAAGGACACGACGACAGTGTATGTCTTTCAGGCCTGCGTACAGGCCTTTCATCAAGAGTCACTTTGATAAACCTTGTCTTTACAAAATGACACTGTACCTTTTTCTTTAATTCAATAAAAACAACACAAGCAAAGGCAATACAATTTAACATATGAATATCTAATTATCATATTAGATAAAGACTCATCACAGACGGAACATAAAATGGAAAAACGAAAGAAAAAGTGACAGTTTTACAATAATATTATAATATTCCTTTGCAATTAAATATATTTGTTATACCTTTTGACCATTTGCTAAAATAAGGATAATATTTGCCAGGATTACATCTTAAAATAAATATGTTTTATATCAATAGTATTTATAAATATATATGATGTACATTTTTTTAAAGATGATTCTTACACTACACAGAGATTCAAATAAATATTCAACATAGGAACATCCATAAAATAAATGTTTAGCAGTTTCTTCTTCAATATTACAGAATGTACAATGCTCACAGTTATATATTTTCTCCCTTTCAACACTGTCTATGGCTTCCTTGGACACAGAGAAGGAATTAGGAGTTCTTCTAGAAATGCCTTATAAAATGCACCACTCAGGCCATTCTCTTTGCTCATATAGATGTCATGCAGAGATACTTCTTCATTACAGGCGTGTTTTGGATATTTTTCAATTTGTTTAATGCTTTAACATATTTTTTATGCTACTATACTTACTTGTAAAAGAAGGCCTATAAAAGAAGGCCTATAAAAGAAGACCTGTAAAAGAAGACCTGTAAAGGTAGGCCTATAATAGAAGGCCTATAAAACAAGGCCTATAAAGCAAGGCCTGTAAAGGAATACCTAAAGGAAGGCATATAAAGGAAGGTCTATAAAGGAAGTACTAGAAAGCAAGGCCTGTAAAGGAAGGCCTATAAAGGAAGACATATAAAGCAAGGCCTGTAAAGGAAGGCCTATAAAGGAAGGCCTGTAAAGGAAGTACTATAAAGCAAGGCCTGTAAAGGAAGGCCTATAAAGGAAGACATATAAAGGAAGGCCTGTAAAGGAAGGTCTATAAAGGAAGTACTATAAAGGAAGGCCTGTAAAGGAAGGCCTATAAAGGAAGGCCTGTAAAGGAAGTACTATAAAGCAAGGCCTGTAAAGGAAGGCCTATAAAGGAAGACATATAAAGGAAGGCCTGTAAAGGAAGGCCTATAAAGGAAGGCCTGTAAAGGAAGTACTATAAAGCAAGGCCTGTAAAGGAAGGCCTATAAAGGAAGACATATAAAGGAAGGCCTATAAAGGAAGACATATAAAAGAAGGCCTGTAAAGGAAGGTCTATAAAGGAAGTACTATAAAGGAAGGCCTGTAAAGGAAGGCCTGTAAAGGAAGGCCTATAAAGGAAGACATATAAAGGAAGGCCTGTAAAGGAAGGTCTATAAAGGAAGTACTATAAAGGAAGGCCTGTAAAGGAAGGCCTGTAAAGGAAGGTCTATATAGGAAGGCCTGTAAAGGAAGGCCTGTAAAGGAAGGCCTATACAGAAAGGTCTATATAGGAAGGCCTGTAAAGGAAGGCCTGTATAGGAAGGCCTATACAGGAAGGTCTATATAGGAAGGCCTGTAAAGGAAGGCCTATAAAGGAAGGTCTATATAGGAAGGCCTGTAAAGGAAAGCCTATACAGGAAGGCCTGTAAAGGTAGACCTCTAAAGGAAGTACTATAAAGGATGGCCTGTAAAGGAAGGCCTATAAAGGAAGGTCTATATAGGAAGGCCTGTAAAGGTAGACCTCTAAAGGAAGTACTATAAAGGATGGCCTGTAAAGGAAGGCCTGTAAAGGAAGGCCTATAAAGGAAGTACTATAAAGGAAGGTCTATGCAGGAAGGCCTGTAAAGGTAGACCTCTAAAGGAAGATGTATAAAGGAAGGCCTGTAAAGCAAGGCCTGTAAAGGAAGGCCTATAAAGGAAGTACTATAAAGGAAGGCCTGTAAAGGAAGGTCTATAAAGGAAGTACTATAAAGGAAGGCCTGTAAAGGAAGGCCTGTAAAAGAAGGCCTATAAAGGAAGGCCTATAAAGGAAGGTCTATATAGGAAGGCCTGTAAAGGAAGGCCTATAAAGGAAGGTGTATAAAGGAAGGCCTGTAAAGGAAGGCCTATAAAGGAAGGCCTGTAAAGGAAGGCCTATAAAGGAAGGCCTGTAAAGGAAGGCCTGTAAAGGAAGGCCTATAAAGGAAGGTCTATATAGGAAGGCCTGTAAAGGTAGACCTCTAAAGGAAGGTGTATAAAGGAAGGCCTGTAAAGGAAGGCCTGTAAAGGAAGGCCTGTAAAGGAAGGCCTAGTTTTGACCCCTGTTACTTGCATATCGGTTCACGTTTGCTACATGAATTCTTGCGTGTTCGTCCCCCGTAATCGATTTTAACTGCGTGTCCGTTGCTCGGGCCTAATAATAAAAATAATAATAATGCATTGGTTGTAGCGCTTTTCTGGACACTCAAAGATGCTTTACATGGCATTATTCATTCACTCCATATGGTAAGCTACTATTGTAGCCACAGCTGCCCTAGGGTAGATGGAAGCGAGGCTGCCAGTCTGCGCCATCAGCCCCTCCACCACCACCAAACACTCACTCACACACTACATTCACTAGGCTTTCTGGTGTTCCCAACAGTCTCCCATCCAAGTACCGACCAGGCCCTTCCCTGCTCAGCTTCCCAGATCTGACAGGATCGGGCAGAGCAAAGAAAGGCCTAGATCTCCTGGTGGTTTCCAGAGTCAGGACTAAACACGGTCAAAATCAAAATCTGAAAACAGTTCTTTTTGCCCATGCATCTGACTGAAAGTATTTTATCTGAACTCTTGCCTTTTGCTGTAATTGATTCATTTTATGTTGATGTTTTTAATTGATTTGATCTGTTTTCTTGTAATTTTATGCAACTGTGAAGCGAAGCACTTTGAATTGCCTTGTGTATGAATTGTGCTCTACAAATAAACTTGCCTTGCCTTGTTGAAAGGGTCTATAAAGAAAGGACTTTTCATGGATATTGTTCCAGAATATTGTTCCAAATGCTCAATGTTTGTGTTTCCATACTGTACTTAAAGTGTTCCATAAAGGCGTCCAAAAGTGGAAACGATGTTAAAATGATGTGTGTGATGTTGGCCAGGTGAAAGGAATAAGCCATAACAATAATGGTATGGTGTGCTTTTAGTTAACAGGGACAGTGCACAACAACACATTGACCAAGACAGAGTCAGGACAGACGCTTGGTGCCAGGTTACAGCACACTATGCTACAATAGGGCAGGTTTGTGAATCCAGGCACTGTCAAATAATGATCAGGGAAAATTTCTTTCAAAACCTGTTTCTCACACATAGAGTTGTTTCGGCACCTGCCCTCCACCTGAAAGAGAATTCGAGGAACACAACCTATTGAGAAACAGCCAGTGATGTCAGGAAGCCGGCCACTAGAGGGCGATGTGAGATCAGGGGAGGGCGCTGTGTGCTGACTGCAGCTGGTCCTGGATGTGGCGGTGCTGTTGCCTGTGGTGGAGCGAGGTTGTCATGCCGCTGTCGCCACATCTGATCTGCCAGACACTGGTTAAGTCACCACACAGCAGGACCAAAGTGAACTTTCATTGGTACTTTTTGGGGAGAAAAATGCAAATTGTACTGCACGGACCAAACTACACAGACTGAGTTATTATTCAAAAAGAAACAAGTAAAGAAAACTACATAAGGAGTTTTATAATGCAACCTGCTGTTTGTACTGTATTGAGTGTATGTAGTACCTGTCACCTCCTGCAGGGGTCTCAGTGGCCTTGCTGTGGTACGGGTGTGTTGTTGCGTTGTCGGTCTGCTGCATTTGGGACTGACTGGGATGGTTGTGCTGGGAGCTGTGGTCACACTGTTGTCCACAGCTCCACTATCGCCTCCGACCATAACCCTGGAGCTGTGAATCTGTCAGTGGTGGGAGTCTGTAAGTCTTACTTCTTCCCACTCCTTTTTCGAGTTCAATGATGTTTGCATGAATTTGTCATGTATTTGCAACTCGAAATAAACAATAATCTACTCTAAAAAATAGTGTACATTTCTTTGGAAAATAGACCAAAGTAATTAATCCTCTACATTTCTTCGTATCAAAAGAAAAATCTCACATGCCATTGAGAGCAAATACACGTTAGGTTTCATTTCAAATACTTGTTTTAACGTTTTTTTTGAGTAGAGGAAGGAATTCACATCAAGATCACATTCCCAAAACATATGCAACAGCGCTCTATCCCCAAAATGTATTCAAGTTTAAGGCGAGACGCGGCAGGTGAAAGTATTGATTTTTCACGCAGTGGTCGAAGTGGAGATTTTTATCTATTTTCCTCCCTTTACATCTTAGTTTTCATGTCAGATATAAAAATGATGATGTTTATTTTATGATGTTTTGTCTACGAGGTGGGGGCGACCCGGAAGTAGAAAGGCCGTCTTTCCCGCGGGTTTTCATTCATAAATATTGACAGATTTTACATCCACGTGTCCTGCTAAGGGGCCCCGTGATGACGCTTTCACCCAAATATGGTGTTTTTCCTCCTACGAGACGCTGGTGCGGAAAAGTCGGAGAACGGGCCGAGCATGCGCACTCACTACAAAACTTCAGGGCTGGTTTTATTAAAAAAATAAAACCATAAAATTTAATCTGGCTCAATTCATTATTTTGATTTTGTTGCCCAAATTATAGGCAATTTTGGACATTTGAATGCTCAAAATGCCTTATTTTTTTGTGAAAACATAAAAGGACAGAAAAAGTGCAATACATTTTTTTCTCATATTTATATCTGTAATGTTCAGCCAAAGTTTCAAATTGATATCTCTACATTTATTTTTTTTCCCTATTCACCTGCAGTGTCTGACCTTAATTTGACAAAACTGTCATGCAAACCAAATGTAAAATGAATTAAAGGCGTATTATGCAACTTTTTATATTCTTGTTAGGTCATACATTTAAAGGCTAAGATAAGGGCTAAAGGAAGGGCGTGCTTTAAGGTGCCAGCTTCTGCTCCAGCTTCTGCTCCTGCTTCTGCTCCTGCTTCAGCTTCTGCTCCTGCTTCTGCTCCAGCTTCTGCTCCAGCTTCTGCTCCAGCTTCTGCTCCAGCTTCTGCTTCTGCTCCAGCTTCTGCTCCAGCTTCTGCTCCAGCTTCTGCTCCAGCTTCTCCCCATAGTCCTCCTTGGCCTTCCTGATCCTCCACTGGAGCTCGTGCTGGACTCTCCTCTGCTCCTCTCTGTCCCCTGAGTTGAAAGCCCTTTTCTTCTGGTTCAGGAGGGCTTTAAGCTCAGGGTCACCCAGGGGTGGTTGTTGGAGAACCACCGTACCTTCTGGGTCAGTACAGTGTTTTCCACACAGAAGTTGATGCAGTCCAGAGGTGTCCAAACTTTTTTTCATGCAGGGTACGCTGTTAAAGCGTACACGGGGTGAAGGGCCTTAGATCCATGGTTAGTGCCGCAAAACCTTTGACTAGAAGAGGTTTCAATTGTGCCCCACACCTTTATTTATGCTTAAAACCTTCATGCAGCTCTGTCTCACAACAAAAGGTCAGTTGCTAGGCTAGAATTGTGTAGAATGATTACATTTCAAATAAAAATGACCATCTCTGATAATATGTACCGATTCAGCAAGAAGGCTGAGGGCCACCACATTTACAAACATTTCATTTGAATTAGGTTGAAATATGATTCTTTTAATATCCAGGCCCACTGAAATGTATTTTCCCATCTTTTTACTGACATGCACACACAGGCTTTTTATAGACAGACGTGAGACGTAGGTGTAAACTTGATCTTCCAGTAGAAGCCATTCCTTTATGAAATGTTTGGATTGTACGAGCTCTAATCTCTGCTGGCAGGCAGTTGGCAGGGCGTTTCTTGAATACCTTCCATTCCTCTCAGGCTGGTTCGGTTGCTGTCTTGCTACCAACCTGCCCTATGTTATACATAGTACATAACTTGGGAGACAAGTACTACTACTACTACTACTACTAATAACTATGATCCTAATAATTATAATAACAATATTACCCTAACAAATAAACTAGCGAACCTGGGAAAGTCTTGGAAATGGACCAAAGAAAGGAAGTCAACATCCAATAAAGGTCGAGGTAGGGGCCAAAACACATCGATAAATGTGGAACCGTCTCTGCCTGCGCTCGCTCACCTCACCAGCTGCCCACATCCACCTGCTGCCTGTAGGCTCGTGTACTCGCGAACCCCGCTCCAACAGACGAGGAACCACGTGAGATTCACAACAACAAAGTTACATGGACACAGTGCGCACCGTGCATGAGACTGCGCACAAAACTAATCCAAGTCTTGTGATGACTGTCGCTTTCATATTTGACAATAACTGCATGAAATGTGAGAGTATCAATAAGCTAACAGACCTCTCCAGGTGGACCGTGTGGTCACTGAGGAGAGGCTTGACCTCTCCTGGTGGACCGTGTGGTCAATGAGGAGAGGCCTGACCTCTCCAGGTGGACCGTGTGGTCATTGAGGAGAGGGCTGACCCCTTCTGGTGGACCGTGTGGTCAGTGAGGAGAGGGCTGACCTCTCCAGGTGAACCGTGTGGTCATTGAGGAGAGGCCTGACCCCTTCTGGTGGACCGTGTGGTCATTGAGGAGAGGGCTGACCTCTCCAGGTGAACCGTGTGGTCATTGAGGAGAGGGCTGACCTCTCCAGGTGGACCATGTTTTCATTGAGGAGAGGCCTGACCTCTCCAGGTGGACCGTGTGGTCATTGAGGAGAGGGCTGACCTCTCCAGGTGGACCGTGTGGTCATTGAGGAGAGGGCAGACCTCTCCAGGTGGACCGTGTGGTCATTGAGGAGAGGGCTGACCTCTCCAGGTGGACCATGTTTTCATTGAGGAGAGGCCTGACCTCTCCAGGTGGACCGTGTGGTCAGTGAGGAGAGGGCTGACCTCTCCAGGTGGACCGTGTGGTCATTGAGGAGAGGGCAGACCTCACCAGGTGGACCGTGTGGTCATTGAGGAGAGGGCTGACCTCTCCAGGTGGACCGTGTGGTCAGTGAGGAGAGGGCTGACCTCTCCAGGTGGACCGTGTGGTCATTGAGGAGAGGGCTGACCTCTCCAGGTGGACCGTGTGGTCATTGAGGAGAGGGCCTGACCACTCCAGGTGGACCGTGTGGTCATTGAGGAGAGGGCTGACCTCTCCAGGTGGACCGTGTGGTCAGTGAGAGAGTGCTCACAGATATGATGGTTCTGACGTAGTTTCTGCTGATCAGAGATGTTAACCTACTAAAACTGTACCTGTAAATAATAATCAGGTCATACATTTAAATGAAATGTGTGTAAATCAACTACAAAACGTATTGGATTTATAACAAATCGAAGTGAGATATCTGTGCTTTGGAATTTCACATTATGTACAAATCCTTTACTCTGTTCACTCTGAGATGGAACCTAAGCCATTAGTAGAACTGCAGTTCTAAAACTAAATGAAAGTTTAGTGTTGAATCAATATAGTTGAATCAATATAGTGGATTTTTGAGTTCATTAATCATAGAATCTACACGGTCTGTTAAAAAATTCCGCCAGGGCCCCGTGAACTGTCACCTTTTTCAGTATATATGTGTATGCATGTCTGATACATGAACTTATACCATGGTCTGGGTGAATACTCGATTCTGATTGGCACTAACAGGCGAGCATTATTTTGGTATAACCGCACACGTAGTCCGGTAGTTCAATCCCCGGGATATCACTGACACTATTAAAGTTGTCCACTTCGGAGTAACTATGTGACAAAAAGCTAAACCTCTTTTCGTCACGTGTTGACTATTTGGGTTGACCATACACTACATCAACAAATCATAATGTGGCGCAAACTCCACAAATGACCACTTTAAACAACATACTTTTATGGGGCAAAACGAATATTATCTTACAAAAAGAAAAAAATGTGACATAGCTCCTATAAAGTGTGTTAAAAATGTTAAAATTAAGTATTTTCCTCCCTTACATGTACATGTTCCAGCCATGTCCTAATGTGGAGAATGAGCTCAGACCTGTAATATAGAAGCTGCAGTTACACGTATGACCTGAGGTGGCAGCAGTGAGTATCCAATGGCTAACTTGAATCCAGTCTCTTTAAGGTTATATAACAATAAAAATAAACAAACTAGACTAAAAATAAACCTCTCCGCACCAGCGTAGACGTGAGATAATTGTATGCCTCGTGACTCCCTTTGACCCAGTTCAACTAAATAAATAAACAAAGCCAAGTGACAAAGGCCAAGAGCGCAGCCATTATTGGAGTAGTATTTTAATAGGCCGAACCTGCTCAGGTGTTAAGCCTTGGCTTCGAAATGCTTTTGTGTTCTCTGCTGCGAGCGGCAGTCCTGAAAACACACAGCAGGTCAAACAGCTCTCAGCAACTCCAAACCTAATAATAGTAATAATGATAATAATAGTTTACACGTGCATTTTACAAGATATATCTGATCATGAGCCGATTTCATTCGTTTTCAGATCATTGAACTGGCTTGTAAACAGAATAATCTGATTTATATCCAGTCTTTCACACTTGTATGTAACAAAAATAAAGCAAAAAGGCTAAACTAGTGTCACAAAGACAGCAGTTCAATGATGCAGATCTAGGAAAAAGACTAAAAACAGTTTATAAAAGTTCAAAATGAAAATCACAAAAGTTATCCATGAACTAAATCTTGAGTTTGATTGAAGAGAAGGCATGGTGTGCAGCCGAGAGTGGAGTGGTCACTGTCCACCAGCTCTTCCCTCACATCCTTAATGAAAGTTAAAGCACAGTTTGAGCTATTTGTGTTTCATTTTGCTGAGAAAACTACAATTACGAGGGAAAATAATGCCCATTTAACTGGGTTTGAACCCTGCTGAAGGTGGAAGGCCACATGGAGCCCTTGGACTCCAAGTCCAAATGTGCAGGTGCAATCATTTTCAGTCAGCTCCACCTGGTTCCTCTGAAGACCACCACCTCCAACCACCTCCACTATCTCCACTACCACCACCATCTCCACCACTACCACCACCACCACCTCCTCCTCCACCATCTCCACATCCACCACCACCATCTCCACCACTACCACCACCATCACCAACACCTCCACCACCATCTCCACCACCACCATCTCCACCACCACCACCTCCTCCTCCACCATCACCACCACCATCTCCACCACTACCACCACCATCACCAACACCTCCACCACCATCTCCACCACCACCACCTCCTCCTCCACCATCACCACCACCATCTCCACCACTACCATCACCACCTCCATCACCACCATCTCCACCACCACCACCACCCACTCACACAGGCAACCCTGACCGTTGAACTCCTAAATACTGTAGAAATAAATGACTGTATTGGGAAATAGCGGCCAGGACGCCCCTGAAAAAGAGATTCTTAATCTTAGTTGGTGGGGTAGGTGTCCCTGCGTTAAGCCAATAGAATGTAGGGGGCGCACTATAAAAGGGGCTCTTCCCCATCACCTGCCCTCTCACCTCTCTGACGTCACACCTGCTGCGGGGCTTCGCTAGCGGCTAGTCTGGGGTTGCCTGGTTGTGCGTCGTGTCGGGAGCGTCAAGCCGGCGACGTAGGCTTCAGGCCGTAAACTTTGTATGCGACTCCCATGCCTCGACGGTAAGCGTGTTCGCAGCTTGTGTCTTGTCATGCGGGTGCATTTTCTAAGTTCCTGCTGTTCACATAGCGCTGCTGATGCCGGTCCGAGTGGGGCCGTATAGCTGGACGTGGTCCGGGGTCTGCGGGCTCGTAGGGTGTCTCGCTTCGCTTTCGCTACCTGGTAGGATCTTTGTTTTGTTTTTTTGGCACCTGTAAAATGTATTGTTCTGTACTCATGTTAAATGTAATTGCAGGGTCTTGGCAGCAGCATCATGCCTCCCCTGCCTGTATGTCTGTCAACCTGTTCTCTCTACGTCCTGGATCCAGCTTTTAAAGAACGAAACGTCCAAAATGAACTTTTTAAGAAACCAAACTTAATTTGTATAATAAAACAAAACACGCTTTTGTAAATCATTTGCCTCTGCCCGGTCCTTTTAACAAACTTGTGTGCCTTAGACTTGTTGTAAGGTATTTCCCAGTTATACTGGGTGGCGTTGTGGCAACATATTTATTTTATTTATTTTATAGTAACCTCCACTCTGCTACACTAAAAAGGTGGGTCTTGAGCCTGCTCTTAAAAACATGAACGTTCTCTGCAGCCCATCGCTCCTCCTCAGCCCTGAGCTCCTCCTCAGCCCTGAGCTCCTCCTCAGGTGGTTCCAGAGGCGAGGGCCGTAATATTGAGTCTTTTTGTTGACTTTAGGAATAACTAGGAGACCCCTGAGGAGGAGCGAAGGGGCCGTGAAGGTTCATAAGGTAAAAGCAGTTCTGAAAGATAAGAAGGACCAAGACCATTAAGACATTTAAAAACCATTAAAAGAACTTTAAAATCGATCCTGAAACACATGGGGCCAATGCAGCGATTCTAAAACCGGTGTAATGTGGTCCCGCCTCCTGGTCTTCGTCAGGACACGAGCTGCTGTAAACCTGAGATCCTCTTTTTGGGAAGACCAGAAAGCAGGGCATTACAGTAGTGGATACGACTGGTGATAAAAGCATGCATGAGCGTCTCCGTGTTGGCCCGAGAGAGAATGGGGCGACTCTGGCTATGTTCTTTAGATGGTAAAAACCTATCTTTGTGAAATTCTTAATGTGTGGAATACAAGTCAGCTCAGAGTCAAAGATCACGCCCAGGTTCTTCACTTGTGAGGGAGGATTCATAGACAGTGACTGTAGTTTGGGTAAAAGTCTCTCTCTCTGGGCCGATGATTAACATTTCAGTTTTTTCAGTTTTCTGCCATCCAGAATTTGATTCTAAAATGCAGTTAAAAAGTGCATCTATTGGCCTGGTGTCATCAGGAGACATGGAGATGTATAACTGTGTATCATTAAAAAAAAAAAATTGACCCCGTGTCTCCTGATGACATCACCAAGAGGAAGCATATACAGATTAAAAAGCACTGGGACTAAAATTGAACCCTGGGGGAACACCACATGTAATTCCATGCACCTTAGAGGAGAAGTATCCACACTCACCATGAACAGCAACACAGAGACGTCCTCGATGCTAATGTTAGCGTTAGCCTCAAACACAGAGACGTCCTCGATGCTAATGTTAGCGTTAGCCTCAAACACAGAGACGTCCTCGATGCTAACGTTAGCGTTAGCCTCAAACACAGAGACGTCCTCGATGCTAATGTTAGCGTTAGCCTCAAACACAGAGACGTCCTCGATGCTAACGTTAGCGTTCAGCCTCAAACACAGAGACGTCCTCGATGCTAATGTTAGCGTTAGCCTCAAACACAGAGACGTCCTCGATGCTAATGTTAGCGTTAGCCTCAAACACAGAGACGTCCTCGATGCTAATGTTAGCGTTAGCCTCAAACACAGAGACGTCCTCGATGCTAATGTTAGCGTTCAGCCTCAAACACAGAGACGTCCTCGATGCTAATGTTAGCGTTCAGCCTCAAACACAGAGAGGTCCTCGATGCTAACGTTAGCGTTCAGCCTCAAACACAGAGACGTCCTCGATGCTAATGTTAGCGTTCAGCCTCAAACACAGACGTCCTCGATGCTAATGTTGGCGTTCAGCCTCAAACACAGAGACGTCCTCGATGCTAATGTTACCGCTAGCCGCAAACACAGAGACGTCCTCGATGCTAATGTTAGCGTTGGCCTCAAACACAGACGTCCTCGATGCTAATGTTGGCGTTCAGCCTCAAACACAGAGACGTCCTCGATGCTAACGTTAGCGTTCAGCCTCAAACACAGAGACGTCCTCGATGCTAATGTTAGCGTTGGCCTCAAACACAGACGTCCTCGATGCTAATGTTAGCGTTAGCCTCAAACAAACACTCCAGCCCACGCTGTTTTATGGCCCCTTTGCTTTATTTATTTTTTACTTTTATATAAACGTGGCATTATTACTACTGTTTAATGCAGTGGTTCTCAACCTTTTGGAGCCGCGACCCCCATTACAACAGGTAAAGGGGTTTGTGACCCCCCGCCTGGGTCACACCGTGAAAAATAGGAACATTAGCCTACATAATTCTTAAAAAACAAAGGAAAAAAACAAATGGCTGAAATAAAATGCATCAAACTACGATCAAATGATGGCACTAAGATAATTTGCTAATGAAATTATGTATATTTTATCTAAATGATCTGGCGACCCCCCAAATTTGTCTCGCGACCCCCATGGGGGTCCCAACCCCCAGGTTGAAAACCACTGGTTTAATGAACTCTACAAGTTACATGAGCGATCAGAGTTCCTAAAACACTTGAAAGCTAAAGAGCTATTAATGCACTTTGCCTCTGTTACTTGAATAACTATACAGTTTAAGGCGAGACACTGCAGGTGAATAGGGAAAAAAAATAAACATAGAGATATCAATTTGAAACTTTTGCTGAACATCACAGATATAAATATGAGAAAAAAATGTATTGCATTTTTTTGCAATACAAAAAAATGTATTGCATTTTTTTCTGTCATTTTATGTTTTCACAAAAAATAAGGCATTTTGAGCATTAAAATGGCCTAAATTGCCTATATTTTGGGCAACGAAATCAACATAATGAAATGAGCCAGATTAAATTTTATGGTTTTATTTTATTGACATATTAGTAACTAAGATTTTTTCAGAGGGGATTTTGGATATATTGTTTTATCATTTAGGTGCAAAAAATGGTTGGTTTTCGATTAAAATGTGATTAATTACGATTAATCAACTACAGACCTGTAATTTCCCACCACTAATAATAAGTTGATTTATGTACAGTATGTTGTTATTGGCACTAGACTGGTGACCGATGTACCGACTTCTGAAAGAGGAAACTTGGGCTGTTGCAAAGGAATAAAACATAACTGATGATATAATCCTGCACTGAGCCTGTGCTTTCATAATGTAACTTTTGATTTAAGCACCACAGATTGAAAACTCTTAATTTAAGCCATATAGAGTGATTTGGTTTTCAAGACGAAAAACGCTCATAGCAGATGGTTACAAGTGATTTATTTTTTGTTTTCAATATGAATATATGATTGAACGAATGATACACGGATTGTGCAAGCCTTCATCTTTACACGTCACTACACTGCGCGGCACAACTTGATTTATTACATTCTTATCTCCACAGACGCGCCAGTTGAAAGATGACTCACTGCAATTAGTGCATAAAAAAAGCTGTTGACAGGAATTACCATCTTGTCTTCCTTGTTTGTGTAGGATTGATTCTGGTTTAGTTTAAAACTCTCTGAACATGACCACATCTACCACAAGGGAAGAATGAAGTGAAACATTTACTGACTGTAGAGTGCGGAGAGTGTGAAAGAAGCTTTTCTCTCTGCTCTCTTTTGTTATATATTTATTTTAATGTCACTTTTGATTCAAATAAATGTACAAGAATAACATGAAATGGTATGAAAGCATGTGTGACGTCAAGCGGATGAGTCACAAGGGTTCAGACAGTGAGGCTATTTTTGGGAGTCGCCGTTGTAAAAGAAAACAGCTCACACAAAGGCATTTCATTTGATCGTCAGGGAGGCCGTCGCGTAAGGTGTCATGAAACAACAAACCTCTATCAAGCCTTTATCAAGCATCTGTCATCCGTACCTCCGTGGCTGTGCCGAATTTGCATAAGTCCCTTCAGTTATCTTCTCACCAACAGATAGCCTGGTCAGTGAGGTAAAGCTCTGACCCACAGCCTGAGCTGCCTCAGGAGGAACACTGCTGTGGGAAGTACAGTCCACTGAGCGCTATCCTCTTCTTCTGACTGCAGACTTTGTCTTATTATGATACAATATTTAATGTATCTGTAGTCTGTTCATCACTATTCACATGGTGTCTCCTGTCCCGTCCAGATCGAACTGAGGGAACCTTCATTCGGGAATCTGAGGACTGAACGGTCTGGAATCTTGGCCCGTCTGCTGAGGGACTCCCATCGGCCCTGGGTCTCTACAGCCTGTCCGTCCATGGGAGTGGATCTCTCCTTCTGTGGTTCTCCCCAAGGTTTCTCTTTTCTCCCGCTGGGTTTTTGAGTTGTTCCTCGCCGTGCTGGAGAGTCTAAGGACGGGGGACGCCCACGCCGCTCGTCGCACCTGCTGCAGACGCTTATTGGACATTATGTTTGGCTGGATACTTCTCTCACCTGAACTTTACAGTGTCATATTTATTGCTCTGTTTTATTGCCTTAATGTTTGTGCAGCCCTGTGAGGCAACTTCTGCTGTGATATTGGGCTGTACAAAACCATCAAACTTGAAACTTGAAACAGATCACTGCCCGGCCACGGCAGGACCCCCGACCGTCAGCAGGCATTTGTGGACAAAAAGATTGAATCAGCCGTAGTAATAGCGACAGCTTCATGAGCCATTTGATGTTTAAATAAGCCTCGGATAAACAAAGCACACTCAATACAATGCACAGGCTCAACGTTAAACAAACATTATGAGGAACAAACATTGAAGTTGTTTCACCGCACTGAATACTCAAATGTTTTGCCCTGTAGGCTCCCTTTTCTGGTGGATCCAAGCCAGCCTTTATAATCCTGTTGATACGCCATTGTCTCCAAATGAAAACACAGACATTTTTTTTCATTTAGGAGCGACATGGGCTGACACAGAGGTGACTTTGGCCAAACAACACTTCAAATCTATACTGAAATATGAATTAGGGATGGGCGATACCACATTTTTTGGAATCGATACGATCCCGATACTTTTGGGGTCATTTTTCTCGATACCAATACCGATACTGGTCATTTTTATATGTGTGAATGTATTTCAATCAATATACATTTCTAAATCTGGTTATTTTATATAATTAAAAGGTACATTAAAATGATATTACTTTAACTGGTTAATTATACAATGTTAATGTGAAATTAAATACATAAACAAAATTTAAAAGTAATACTTTAATGACAAACAGAATCTAAACCAGAATGATATGGCTGGCTTAATTCAATCCTCTGCTCCTGTGGACTGTTTTGGCTCAGAACAAAGATGTTAATTGTCCTTTTATGTTTAAAATGGCTGCCCCGCCTACTTTTTACATTATGCAAATCAGTATTGATACTTTTTGCCCAATATCGATACTTAAAAAGTAGCCGTTTGGTATTGATATATCGATACTGTGGTGTCGATCTGCCCATCCCTAACATGAATCAACATCGCCAATTTTTAGTTGCTAGCGACTAAAAAGACAACATGTCGCCGGAAACTTGGACGGATTCCGAGTGTGGAGCAGTGGCACTTGTCATTTTCACAATTTTTATCAAAATTGTTTAATGAACGTTTTCCCTAGTTGGGAAATGCACATGCTCCCGCTCAGCTGGGAAAACAACTGGGAAAGGCGCGTCAAAACGAGCTTCACGACTTCTGCACCGGAAATCAGCTGATTAGTTCATTTAGCGTCTAATGCGAGCTTATTAGTTAAACTCTGAGTTAAGTGTGAACTGTTGTCCTTCAGAGAAACATAGAAATGGCCAACATTAATGCTAACACATTAATGTATGTGATATTTTATGAAATGTGTGGAAAAAGGATGAATTACTGGATGAAATCAAATTCATATTGCACACACATAAAAAGCACATGAACACAAAACAACTGGGGCAATAATGTCACAGTTCACATCATCGCAATAGATAGATACATAGATACATTAGATAGATACATTAGGATATCCTAACTGGTCTTTCACTCAAGCACAAAGGGCAAGAAGACCCAAAGAACAGGACAGAAGAAAGGGAGTAGCGGTGCCGTATAGCCGGGGTCTCAGAGAAGCTTCAGAGAATCTTTAGGCAGCACAGGATTCCAGTTTACCACAAACCTGTGAATACACTGAGACAAAAACTAGTTCATCCCAAAGACAAAACTCTGAGCCACAAACAAAGCAATTTGGTTTATTCTATTAGATGCAAAGAAGAAGAGTGCAAAGAACATTATATTGGAGAAACGAAACAAGTATTACAGAAGAGACTTTATCAACACCGAAGAGAAAGCACTAGCGGCCGCCAGTCGGCTGTGCATCTCCACCTCAAAGCCTCCAACCACTCCTTTGAGGACGGAGAGGTCCAAATCTTAGCAAAAGAAGAACGTTGGTTTGAACGAGGAGTAAAAGAAGCTGTTTTTGTCAAGAAAGAAAATCCATCCATGAACCAGAATGGTGGACTCAGATTTCATCTTTCTCCACTTTCCTCTAATCTCCTTCCTTCGCCGACAGCCGGTTTCTGCCAGTCCAATGAGGCGGCACATCAGCATCAACAGAACAATAGGCAGGTTATTAGCAGTGATCAGCTTTGAAGAGGTCACGACACATAGATACTCGGGAGTGAGCAGGTGGTTAGAGACGCTCTACTTCAGGCCTACTCAATAGGCAGCCTGCGGGCCAACTCCGGCCCGCCAACCAATTAAATCTGGCCCGCGCCTCATTTTCCATAAGTATATCTATTTTTTGGCATTATCCGTGCGTAGCAGACAGTGTGCCTGCAGCCTAGCTAGCGTCGCTCCTACAGCGCGGCTCAAATGAAAACATGGCTCTTTTAAACGGTGTAAACTGAGTAAACAGGAGCTGATCGTTGGACGGACTGACAGGTTTTCTAAACCGAAGCACAAGGACAGTGTGCAGCGTGTTTTTGGACTTTTGTTCGGACTATCCCGCGCAGAAGCAGCTCTCTTCGCGCACCGCGGCAGATGACCACATGTTTCCCTGTCGTCTTCATCGTTTCAAAGGGCTTGACCAGCGACCGGTCAGAAACACCAGTTCAGTTGTGGATGTTTGTAAAGTGGACGATGAAGCTGATGGTGCGTGAGTTTTGGATAAGTGGTCTCGAGGTCTGGACAGAACAGCGGCTCAGGGGTTTGGTCAGCGCTTGTCCCTCAGCTGAGGAGCAGTGGCTGAGCAGGAGTTACTTGTTTGAGATGAGCTGGTCTCACATGTAACTCTCTTATTCTGTATCAGGCCTTTGGTCTGGTTTATGTGATTAAGTCCTGCCTTAGCCCTGATAGATCATGTTTTGCCCTGGTTTAATCCTGGTTTAGTTCTGAGTAGTCCTAGTTTATTATTAGGCTCTTTATTATTCTGTATTAATATGTTATTGCAATGTTTCTAAAGCCTAAAATGCTGGAATATAAAACAACTATTGTGTTTAGGTCCAATTCTATTCTATTCAAATAATGAATAATGAAAATTATCATTTATTTATCCCAAAAATATGAATATGTTTGGTGGCGGTGGTCGGCTCACCGACTGACCGGCCCAGTGGCCAATGACCTCCGACAAATCTGGCCCAGTGACAAAAGTAATTGAAGAGCCCTGCTCTACTTCAAAGGTGTGAGTGACAGTAGTTTCTGGGGAGGAGCCGGGCCTACCCCAACTCCTCCCTTTTGGTCTTTATCTAGGCTGCGAGCTGAACAGAACCTTAGTTCGCTGACGAAGCCTTTTGGATGAGAGGCGAAACGTTCGAGACTCCAACCACTGAGTACACAAGACGACTCGAATACCCTCATTGAAGATATATTAGATAGATACACAGATACATTAGATAGATACATAGTTACATTAGATAGATACATTAGATACAGTTACATTAGATAGATACATTAGATAGATACATTAGATAGATACATTAGATACAGTTACATTAGATAGATACATAGTTACATTAGATAGATGCAGTTACATTAGATAGATACATTAGATTTAGTTACATTAGATCGATACATAGATACATTAGATAGATACATTAGATACAGTTACATTAGATACATTAGATAGATACATTAGATAGATACATTAGATACATTAGATAGATACATTAGATAGATACATTAGATACATTAGATACATTAGATGCAGTTACATTAGATAGATACATAGACACATTTAAACTTGCACCACACCAAAGGCCCTTTTCCCTTATATTGCTGTTGTTGGTTTGTTTTGAAAGACAGAGTGTCAGGTTCTTCTGGGCATGACTGATATGTCTGAGAGCTTATTGGCTGACGTTATCTGTTCATGCCTGTGCGGCGTGCAGCACGAATGTACCTCACTGAATGTGCAATCACTGGCGACTGGTGGCTTATCACGCTAGGAATGGTTCACGCCTTGTGATGATATGTGCGCACACACCTATGAGCTTCTTATAGAAAATGTACACCACGTTCCAAAATAATGTCAACTCAATGACAGTCAGCATAGTTTTCAAGTCTTTAACTGCTACAGAATCATTTAAATGTGGTTGAAAAAATATCCCAGTGATAAGAGTATTTTTTTCCAAAAAGAAATAGAGTAAAAATCTGCTGTTCCAAATTATTATGCAACTCATCGTTTCAATACATTTTAAAGCTTGTAACTAACTGAAAATGGTAATTTGTTGAATTTGCAGCATTAGGAGGTCATATTTACTGAAATCAAAAGATATTTCAATCAAAAACATCTTAACAGGTCAAGTTATATTTTAACATAGGAGCCCGTCTTTGAGCAGCTTCAAAATTCTTAAATCCATTAAAATTGTGAGTTTTTGGAGAGTTTCTGCTTGGATTTCTTTGCAGGATGTTAGAATAGCCTCCCAGAGCTGCTGTTTGGATGAAAACTGCCTCCCACCCTCATAGAAGTTTTTTTTGTTGAGGCTCCAAAGGTTCTCAACAGGGTTGAGGTCAGGGGAGGAGGGGGTCCACATCATGAGTTTCTCTCCTTTTATGCCCATAGCAGCCAGTGATGCAGAGGTTTTCTTTACAGCATGACATGGGGCGTTGTCATGATGAAGAGGATTTTGTTAGGGAAAACATGGCTCTTCTTTTTGTAGCATAGAAGACAGTGGTCAGTCAGAAACATATTTTTCAGAGGTCATTTTCACACCTTCAGGGATCCTAAAGGGGCCGACCAGCTCTCTCACCATGATTCTGGCCCAAAACATGACTCCGCCCCTCCTTAGTGACGTCACAGCCTTGTTGGGACATGGTGGCCATTCACCAACCATCCACTACTCCATCCATCTGATCATCCAGGGTCACACGGCCTCATCAGTGAAAAAGTTTGAAAATGAGTCCTCATGTATTTCTGAGCCACTGCAGCCGTTTCTGCTTCAGCTTCAATGAACAGTTTAGGGGAGGCCGGATAGAAGGTTTATGCACAACTGCAGCCTCTGGAGGGTCCTACACCTTGATGTTCGGGAGACTCCAGAGGCACCAGCAGCTTCAAATACCTGTCTGCTGCTTTGTAGCATCTGTTCTCTTAATCTGATGTGTTTGTCTGGCAGAAACCGTCCTTATTGTGCCATTATCTGCACAAACCCGAGTGTGCTCTGAATCATCCACAAATCTCTTAACAGTACGATGATTACGCTTAATAAATCATGAAATATCGAAGGTTTTCATTCACGCTTTTCATCAGCAGAAAGCTGATGAAAAGCTGAGAAGCTGAGAAGATCGCTGGTGTCTTTCTCTCTTTCTCTCCTCCGTTCAAGACTTCTACTACTGAATCACTGTGTTATTACAATATCATGAGAATTAAATAGTGATGTATTTACAACAATGACACAAAAACCACAAAATTATCTGCAACTGTTGAAGGGAAATCACAATGCACTGGTTTCCCAGGACAAAAGGAAAGATCAAAATGAATCCACTGATGATTGATAAGCCCGAGGTGGCAGGAGCAGAAAAGCAGTGATACAGAATACGTTTGTCTACATTCCACTCCACGTAATTGGGCCAATCTTTCGCAAGTCTCTTAATGCAAACAAGTTCTGCCAGTTATGTGATCCACTTTATATGCAGCCTGCCATACATTAAAAAAACACTGTGATGAGCTGACACCATCCATAACCACTTCTCTGGCCTGAGCTCATCTCTCTGAACGACGTGCAGCAGGAGCCAGTTCCACTCTTGTTACCTGGAGCACAGACTTGGTAAGGAAATGATCTGTGTGTATTATATGCTGTTTTGTTTTACAATGCATTATTGGAGAATTTTTATCTTGTATCAAAAAGCTTTGCCATAAAAAAAAGCCTTTACTGCAATTTGTGGGAAGAGTGCCTTACTGACATGCTGTTTATTATGGACAACGACAAAGATATGGACCAATCAACCACGCTTAACATATGGAATTGCTTATAAAAATGTCAACGCATTTAAACTCTTGGTCTAAGAGAGACATCTCCATTATAGGAAGAACATTTCTGACAAAAATGGAATGCATTTCCCGATTCATTTACCCAGCTTGCTCATTGTCAATGCCCAAAGATGCAATTAAAGTGATTAATCAAACAATTTGTAACTATATCTGGAAAGGGAAAACACACTACATTAAAAAGGGTTCTATGATTCAAGAATATGAGGACAGTGACGGTGTTAAGGCAATAGACCCTGAATGTATTAATGGCACCATTAAAATAAATTGGTTGAGGCAATTTCATAGACGGCCCAGGCATTTCTGGCTTTATATTCCCAATGAAATTTTGACCAAATTAGGAGGTATTGACTTCCTGCTTAGATGTGACTATGACGTAAAAAAAACTCCCCCATAAACTATCCACTATATTGGAATTGATTTACAAACAAAACTTCAGTCACCACATGACCCCTCTATGGAATTGCAGATATGTACTTCATAAAAACAAATCTATATTCATACAAAATTGGTTTGAATATGGAGTTTGGTCTGTGCTCCATTTGTTGGACCATTTTGGAAATATTTTATCTTTTGAAAACTTTAGTGCTAAATATGATTTAACCAATGAACGTTTAACCTGGTGGTTAAAGGCATACCTCAATCAATCAGATTAATGGCTTCAAATTTGTACAGAAATGGAGCTCGGACACATCTTCCTTTGCTTATAGTGAGTGGTTACAGGGAAAATGACTCTAAATTGACCAATTCTGTTATTCGGAATATATTTAACAAAGAAATCTTCCCAGTAACATCTCAAATTTTTTAAGCCTCCTATTACATCCAAAGCAAAAGAGAATCAATTTGGGTTGGAGAATAATAACTGCTTTTTTGTACTGAACATGTTGAAACTACAGACCATGCATTTTATGAATGTATGTACCATAGTCATTTTGGGGATTTTCTCTTTTCACGTAAAAACAGATTTTGAATTTTTTTTCTGTGTTTTATAAAGAACTTTTCACTTCATCGCTATGACATATGAAGAAACCGACTGCTGTGAAACTCTTGTGCATAATATAAGAACTGAAAGTTATGGACAACCCCCTGCTCGCCCGATATTCTTTGAAGACAGGACACTTGATTTACTTCTTTTTTTCCTTTATGTTAGCTATTTATTTTTTTACTACTCATACCTCTTGTACGTCTGTTGACACACAATTTCAATTTCAACTGAATGTACTCATTTGTAGTTTAAAATTTAAAAAAAACTTCGTTTTACTATAGGTCCTAGAGGCGCCATTTGCAGTAAAAGGCCGGTGTGAAGTGGTGGTGCTGAGCCACGTTTTAATATGACAAAAATAAAAA
This sequence comes from Gobius niger, assembly GCF_951799975.1. Taxonomy (NCBI): domain Eukaryota; kingdom Metazoa; phylum Chordata; class Actinopteri; order Gobiiformes; family Gobiidae; genus Gobius; species Gobius niger. The sequence continues at coordinate 3,180,346 of NC_136875.1, forward strand.
AGTGGAACAGTAAATCTTGCTTTAACGGCTTCCAAGTCCATGCAAATGAAGACAGTATTAATTAATGTGTACAAAATATGTTTTATAGAAAAGATGGAACCTCGTGTTTTCTTGCTACTATTTGGTAAGTGAAAATTCATACTCCTGGAAAGAGACGAACAGATGTTTGTTTGGACTGTTTGAAGATAATTATATATATTCTCAGGAATATTTCTAGGGCACACAGTTGCCTCTACAACAACCCCCCCTCCAACTACAACAACCACAACAGCCACTCCAACGACTACTACTACAACAGCTGCTCCAACTACTACAACAACAGCCGCTCCAACTACAACAACAACAACAGCCGCTCCAACTACTACTACTACAACAGCCGCTCCAACTACTACTACAACAGCCGCTCCAACTACTACAACAACAGCCGCTCCAACTACTACAACAACAGCTGCTCCAACTACTACAACAACAACAGCCGCTCCAACTACTACTACTACAACAGCCGCTCCAACTACCACTACTACAACAGCCGCTCCAACTACCACTACTACAACAGCCGCTCCAACTACTACTACTACAACAGCCGCTCCAACTACTACTACAACAGCCGCTCCAACTACTACTACTACAACAGCCGCTCCAACTACTACTACTACAACAGCCGCTCCAACTACTACAACAACAACAGCCGCTCCAACTACTACTACTACAACAGCCGCTCCAACTACTACTACTACAACAGCCGCTCCAACTACTACTACTACAACAGCCGCTCCAACTACTACTACTACAACAGCCGCTCCAACTACTACTACAACAGCCGCTCCAACTACTACTACAACAGCCGCTCCAACTACTACTACTACAACAGCCGCTCCAACTACTACTACTACAACAGCCGCTCCAACTACTACTACTACAACAGCCGCTCCAACTACTACTACAACAGCCGCTCCAACTACTACTACTACAACAGCCGCTCCAACTACTACTACAACAGCCGCTCCAACTACTACTACAACAGCCGCTCCAACTACTACTACTACAACAGCCGCTCCAACTACTACAACAACAGCCGCTCCAACTACTACTACTACAACAGCCGCTCCAACTACTACTACAACAGCCGCTCCAACTACTACAACAACAGCCGCTCCAACTACTACAACAACAACAGCTGCTCCAACTACCACGACAACAACAACTGCCCCTCCAACTACAACAACAACAACAGCCACTCCAACTACAACAACAGCCGCTCCAACTACTACTACAACAGCCGCTCCAACTACTACAACAACAGCCGCTCCAACTACTACTACAACAGCCGCTCCAACTACTACAACAACAGCCGCTCCAACTACTACTACAACAGCCGCTCCAACTACTACTACAACAGCCGCTCCAACTACTACAACAACAGCCGCTCCAACTACTACTACAACAGCCGCTCCAACTACTACTACAACAGCCGCTCCAACTACTACAACAACAGCCGCTCCAACTACTACAACAACAACAGCTGCTCCAACTACCACGACAACAACTGCCCCTCCAACTACAACAACAACAACAGCCACTCCAACTACTACAACAACAGCCGCTCCAACTACTACTACAACAGCCGCTCCAACTACTACAACAACAGCCGCTCCAACTACTACTACAACAGCCGCTCCAACTACTACAACAACAGCCGCTCCAACTACTACTACAACAGCCGCTCCAACTACTACAACAACAGCCGCTCCAACTACTACTACAACAGCCGCTCCAACTACTACTACAACAGCCGCTCCAACTACTACAACAACAGCCGCTCCAACTACTACAACAACAACAGCTGCTCCAACTTCTACAACAACAGCCGCTCCAACTACTACTACAACAGCCGCTCCAACTACTACAACAACAGCCGCTCCAACTACTACTACAACAGCCGCTCCAACTACTACAACAACAGCCGCTCCAACTACTACTACAACAGCCGCTCCAACTACTACTACAACAGCCGCTCCAACTACTACAACAACAGCCGCTCCAACTACTACTACAACAGCCGCTCCAACTACTACTACAACAGCCGCTCCAACTACTACAACAACAGCCGCTCCAACTACTACAACAACAACAGCTGCTCCAACCACTACAACAACAGCTGCTCCAACTACTACAACAGCTGCTCCAACTACAACTACAACAGCCGCTCCAACTACAACAACAGCTGCTCCAACTACAACAACAGCCGCTCCAACTACTACAACAACAGCTGCTCCAACTACAACAACAGCCGCTCCAACAACCACGACAACAGCCGCTCCAACTACTACAACAACAGCTGCTCCAACTACTACAACAACAGCTGCTCCAACTACAACAACAGCCGCTCCAACTACTACAACAGCTACTCCAACTACAACAGCCGCTCCAACAACCACGACAACAGCCGCTCCAACTACTACAACAACAGCTGCTCCAACTACAACAACAACAGCTGCTCCAACTACAACAGCTGCTCCAACTACAACAACAACAGCTGCTCCAACTACTACAACAACAGCTGCTCCAACTACAACAACAACAGCCGCTCCAACTACTACAACAACAGCTGCTCCAACTACAACAACAACAGCTGCTCCAACTACAACAACAACAGCCGCTCCAACTACAACAACAACAGCTGCTCCAACTACTACAACAACAGCTGCTCCAACTACAACAACAGCTGCTCCAACTACAACAACAACAGCTGCTCCAACTACAACAACAGCTGCTCCAACTACAACAACAACAGCCGCTCCAACTACAACAACAACAGCTGCTCCAACTACAACAACAACAGCTCCAACTACAACAACAGCTGCTCCAACTACAACAACAGCTGCTCCAACTACAACAACAGCCGCTCCAACTACAACAACAACAGCTGCTCCAACTACAACAACAACAGCTGCTCCAACTACAACAGCTGCTCCAACTACAACAACAGCCGCTCCAACTACTACAACAACAGCTGCTCCAACTACAACAACAGCTGCTCCAACAACCACGACAACAGCCGCTCCAACTACTACAACAACAGCTGCTCCAACCACTACAACAACAGCTGCTCCAACTACCACGACAACAGCTGCTCCAACTACCACGACAACAGCTGCTCCAACTACAACAACAGCTGCAACTACTACTACAACAACAGCTGCTCCAATTACTACAACAACAGCCGCTCCAACAACCACGACAACAGCTGCTCCAACTACCACGACAACAGCTGCTCCAACTACAACAACAATAGCTGCAACTACTACTACAACAACAGCTGCTCCAACTACCACGACAACAGCTGCTCCAACCACTACAACAACAGCAGCTCCAACTACTACAACAGCTGCTCCAACTACTACAACAACAGCAGCTCCAACTACTACAACAGCTGCTCCAACTACTACTACAACAGCTGCTCCAACTACAACAACAACAGCTGCTCCAACTACCACAACAACAACAGCCGCTCCAACTACTACTACAACAGCTGCTCCAACTACCACAACAACAGCCGCTCCAACTACTACAACAACAACCGCTCCAACTACAACAACAGCCGCTCCAACTACAACAACAGCCGCTCCAACTACTACAACAACAGCCGCTTCAACTACTACAACAGCCGCTCCAACTACAACAACAGCCGCTCCAACTACAACAACAGCCGCTCCAACTACAACAACAGCCGCTCCAACTACAACAGCCGCTCCAACTACTACAACAACAGCCGCTTCAACTACTGCAACAGCCGCTCCAACCACTACAACAACAGCTGCTCCAACTACAACAACAGCTGCTCCAACTACAACAACAACAGCCGCTCCAACTACTACAACAACAGCCGCTCCAACTACAACAGCCGCTCTAACTACTACAACAACAACCGCTCCAACTACAACAACAGCCGCTCCAACTACAACAACAGCCGCTCCAACTACAACAACAGCCGCTCCAACTACTACAACAACAGCTGCTCCAACTACAACAACAGCTGCTCCAACTACAACAACAACCGCTGCTACAACTGCTACTACCACGACTACAACATCCAGTACTGATCCTCCATCGGGAAATGAGGGAAGTGTTCTTCTTCAGTATTCTCTGGACCAAAATTTCGAGTCAGATCTGTCAAATTCAAACTCTCAGGCCTATCAAGCTTTAGAAAACAGATGTAACAGTGAGGCAAGTAAAGTTTTCCAACCGTCTCACAGCCGTGACATTTATGTATTTAACCGATTTGTTCTTGTAGGTCAATCGAATTGGCAGAGTTCTTTATGTTGGACGCTTTAAACGCTGCATTACCACCTCCTTTGCGTAAGCTAGTGCATTATACACTTTATGCAATTGGCTTTTTTTTTTCCAATGACCATGGTGAACATTGTACGGAATTGTTGCAGGAGTGGCTCAGTTGTGGTGAAGGCGACTCTCGTGTTCCAAAACCAATCGGTAACTCCGACCGAAACCTCGGCAGCCTCACAGTTGGAGACGGAACTCCTTAAATCCACTGTGTTGAGTGTCATACCGGGCAGTGTGTCTGCAGGTACATACCACAGATGATTTCTGATTGCTACTTTGGACATCATTTTCAATATTAATAATTGTTTTACGTTGTTTCAGAATCTTCTGGACGGAGTCTACATGGCACGGCGCTTAACATGTCTATCTTCACGTTGATTCTGCTGGTTCTCACCAAGATCTTCACAGATGTTTAGTCCAGATCCAAATTAAAGCAGTACTAAGTAACGTGTTTACCTTAATAAATCCTTTCCGTAGTCCCTGTGGGGGTAATACAAGTGTTTATGGGATGATTGGAGGGTCATTCATCTCCCCCTGGTGTCTCTGGACAGAAAACCATGTTTGCAACTTGACTGCCACCGGATCAGAGCCACCAATACACACTAATGGAATCATGAAGAAGAAGTAGCTAACATGCTAACGGGCAAAGCTAACTGCGGGCTAACGTCACTTTAAACAGTATTTACAGCCTAGTATGAGTGAAAAAAAATATTTCCATTGTATAATTGGATGCACAGTAACCCTCTCTCCCTTCGCCTTTCCTGTCAGCGTAGTATTTACTCTCCAAGACAATTAATAAGTTAAAAAATCGTAACTTGCTACGACACCTGCAGTTGCGCTTATGGCCTCTAGGGGGAAGAGTTACTTTGTACTGCTTTAAAGAGAATGATGAGATTTACCAACATAATCTGGTAAAAAAGATGTCTTACTATTTTTACACATTAAGCCCAAGCGCAAAATGTGATGATTTATTGCAACTTTGAAAGTTATATATAGCTGGAACTTTTACTCTTTGATTTTTCTATGCATAGCAATGAATAATATGTGTCGCCATGAAATACATCCAGGGCGCAGCTGTTATGACACATATAAAATGTACTAAATGAGGTGAAAATTGGCTTGTCACAAAAACAAGGCAGGCTCTTTTTAAAGACCTGAAAGTTTTTTGTTTTTTTCTTAACTGAATCAATGGTTTTCAGAAGTGAGCACTGACAAACTTTATAAAAGCTTCATGTAATTAATCAAATGTCCTTTTTTCTATTTTTTTTTAACGGAAATTCAATAAACTTTAATCGCTAACTTTTACATTGTTAACTCTTGGGGGGGACATTGAAATGAGGTCTTATAATAGCATATATGAGCCCCCCATGCTACAGGCTGATCCAATGGGCTAGCAGGGGTCTTACGGAGTGAGCACCTACCTTCAGCATAAGTGTGTTGAACTGAAACTCTGTTGGATTCAAGTGTCCTGGGCGATGGCGATGTTTGTAATGAGAAGGTGAGCAGGTCCACGCTCTGAATCAAGTGCAGAATTATTATGCAGCTGATTTCCCTCACAAAATGTGTTTCCATGCATGAGACCCATGTGTGTTCATTAACGTGCACTATCCCTACCAAATAAATCTATAATTACATAAATAGCTCACTAAATTAAGGCCCTACATGTGATTAAAAAGCAATAAATGTGACTCAACCTGGCATTAAATTAAAATTGAATTTTACGGTTTAAGTTAATCGAAAATACCAAAATTGTGGTCTGGATGAAACATGTTCATCTGCAGTTGTGGCTGAAATTGACCAATGTTTTTTCTTATCTTAACAAAGGCATTAAAACACAGTGTTTGGGCATTCAAAAAGGCATTAAAAATATTACATTTGACTTTTTTTTTTTTATATTGGGATGGGACCAAATATTGGGATGCAACAACACATTGCAAGAAATGAGAGGGGAAAAAAACATGCAAAGTAACAGTCAACTTGAGAAAAGAGTAAACTCGGCCACTATTGATCAAGACACAAACCTCTAAGCTGAAAAACAGGGTCAGGAATGATCTAAAGACAGATCTTTCAAAGCTTTCATGGACTGTTAGATCAACGTGTCAAAGTGACTCTGGATGGACTGATGTCCTGTGTACTTTCCCCCTGGCTCTTCTTCCTGTACACAAACTGCAGCACCTCCAGTCACCAGTCCGTAAACATGATCAAGTTTATGGACGACGCCACCCTCATTGGGCTCATCCCGGACAGTGATGAGTCTGCCTACAGGAGAGAGGTGGACCGGCTGGTGTCCTGGTGCAGCCACAACAACCTGGAGCTGAACGCCCAGAAGACAGTAGAGATGATCGTGGACTTCAGGAAAGACACAAAAATCCTAGCCAATAGATTAACTGTAATGAATACAATAGTCCACAACGATCAAACTGGCTTTATAGTGAATAGATCCTGAACTTCTAATCTACGACGATTGTTCGATATTTTATACACTGACAGAAAAAATCACAACGATCTAGTCATATTGACTCTTGATGCTGAAAAGGCATTTGATCAGATAGAGTGGGAATATCTGTTTGAGGTACTCAAACGACTCAATTTAGGTGAAAGGTTCATAAAATGGACAAGACTCTTATATACAAATCCTAAAGCACAAATTCATACAAACCGCAACTTGTCTTCCTCCTTTCATTTGTTCAGAGGAACACGGCAAGTATGTGACCTGTCGGCACTCATTTTCGCTCTTGCTATCGAACCACTCGAACCCAAATATATGGCTATAAGACTAAGACTACAACAAATAAAAATTCACTATACGCAGATGATATTTTGCTATATGTGACCAAACCTCACCTCTCTACACCATCCACATTCATCCAAAAATTAAAATGTTTGGGAAATTTTCAGGATATCGGATAAACTGGATGAAGAGTTTACTAATGCCAGTTCATGATATCCCTCAAACAACTCTGGCAAGACTTTAACCCTTTAAGGTTACCACTGATAAATTTACATACTTAGGCATAGAGGTTGCAAAGCAACTTTCCTCTCTCACACAATCCAATTTCCCACCCTTATTGGAACAACTTAAAAATAAAATTCAGTTTTGGAAAACCTTGCCAATATCACTACTAGGGAGGATAAATGCCATCAAGATGATCTTTCTACCATAAATACTATACTTGTTTCAAAATATTCCTGTTTTCTTAACATAATCCTTTTTCAAGAAAATTAATTCAATCATCCAACACTTTCTGTGGGACTACTAGACTCCAAGAATCAACAAAAAACATTTAACTAAATTTAAAACAAATGGAGGTCTATCCCTCCCAAATGTTATGATGTATTACTGGACGTGCGATAATCCATATTTACCTGCAGCCCTAATACTCTCACCAAATCAAGGGACGTTCAAACCCAATCATACATAATTTATTCCGTATATGGAAACAAATCAAATCACATTTTACCCATAAAACATTACCCCCCCTTTCTTTACCAATTGCAAAAAATCCATCCTTTGCCCCTTCTAATTTAGACTTGACGTTTTCAGATTGTAGGAAATTAAGATTACTTTGTATTCGCCACCTTTATATTGAGGGTAAATTTGACGAATTTGCACAACTACAAAGTTCAAACTACATAACAATGATTTCTTTAGATACCTACAGATTAGAGATAACATCTGAAAATTCATGCCAGATTTTGAGACACAACCACAATCTATGTTAGATGAATGTTTAACTATACCCCCATATAAAGATACATTTATCTCTAATATATATAACAAACTGCAAACAATCTCTTCCCCCTCGTCCAATAAATATAAAGATAGTTGGGAGAAGGACATTGGTATACACATATCCCTGATCATCTGGGAAGAATCTCTGTCACATAGCTCCAAAAAAGCTCACGATAGAAGCTACCAAGCTCTTCCACGTGTTCCCTATTTAAATAAAGTTACGTGAAGTGTTTTCAAGCGAAGTATATTTACACAGAAATGTAGCATGTCGATTTTATAAGCAGATAAAAAGGGGGACTATATTGTGAGGCGTAATGATACAGGAGCACAACGTCCGCGCAGTAACTCCTAAAGGTTATTGACGGAAGTGAGCGGGGGGAAGTCCACATTTAGTTCGTCTTTACCTTTTTTATGAATAACAGTGATTGTAGCCTGAGTTAATGTTGATGGTAGGGTGTCATCCAGTTGGGCCTGGTTGTACATTCTATGGAGAAATGGTGTAAGAATATTAGTGAATTTTTTTCAACCGGTATGCCATCGGGGGGCCAGGAGATTTTCACACTCTACCACAACAATAGAGATGGCATGCACGGCGAGTGACAATGTTTTCTTCTGCTCTTTTGTCTGTTTTAAATCATTTAAAAAAAATGAATCCCTAAAACCGGATTAAGAAACAACGTTCGAGGCGTTCCTCGTAAATAAGGACGTTTTTGGAAAGGCTTCCTGACACTTGTTGCAGCGACGTATCTATCGTTGCTCTGATTGGTTGATGCCGTCTGTCAATCACGCCCACTGTGAAATCATTGAGATCATGCTGCTCCCAGACTATATGTCTTTGAAATATGTATAATATGGCCAATTGTTCAAGGTGGTGGTGTGGGCGGGCCGTAACAATCAAATTGGTATAAAAAAAAAATCAAAACAAACATGCAACAAACGTAAACAAATCAATATTTTCAGACCTTGGAAGCTCCGCAGGGAAGGGCCTGGCAGGACTTGGATGGGAGACCGTTTGGGAACACCAGGAAGCCTAGCGAATGTAGTGCGTGAGTGAGTGAGTGGTGGTGGTCGGAGGGGCCGATGTCGCTTCCGTCAGTCTACCCCAGGGCAGCTGTGGCTACAATAGTAGCTTACCACCACTGAGTATGGAGTGAACGAATAGTGCAATGTAAAGCGTCTTTAAGTGTCCAGAGAAGCGCTGTATAAAACCAATGCATTATTATTAATATAATGGCCATGGGCCCACATTAACACTCATTCAAACACATTTGAAAATGTAAGTTTGTTTAAGGGAACATACAGCTGGAAATGATGCTTTTGCAGCTGCACATGCAGACGGCTTACTGAAGCATGAGAAGAAGTACACAGCATGTGTTTTTAGTACTGTAGCACTGTATGTACTGTATGATTTGGGAGTGACACAGGTCTGTTGTGCACACAGGAATCCAGTGATGAAGATGTCGATGCTGGAATGGAGTGTATTTTGAAGGCATTGAACAAGGACGCGGACAACTCCATAAAAGAGCATGTGCTGAGTCTAATATATTCATCCCAGAGGTGGGTAGTACTCACTTACATTTACTCAAGTATGTGCACAAAGTAACCTTTAAAAGTCTTTTTTGTTATTTAAGTACTTTTTCTCATACAGTACTGTTTATTTAAAATGGTGTACTGCTTATAATAGTTTACTTTTCGTTCTGTTAAGGTTTAACTGTGTTTTAATGTAACATGCAATACTTGGCAACACCAGCTTGGGGCGCTATCAGTAGCTGGTGCTGTAGAAGAAGCCACGTCAGAAGTAGAGGCATCAAGCCCCGGTTTTAATATTATTTGTCAAAGTTTTACAGGTAAACTGGTTGGTAAAACGCACATTAGACAGCAGTAGAGTTATATTTTAAAACAACATTTTTGTAATCAAGGCAAATTCGCCTGGTGCTCCAGCCCTGCAGCACCCACGAGTTCGGTGCAAATGCTACAAATAGAAGGTCGCAGAAAGGACTTTCGTTGGATTTTGCCACCTCTGTCCTGATGCTGTTTTGCCTGGTGGCTTCTCCCGAGTACAAACACCGCTGCCGGGGCCTTGAGGCTGAGGCAAGAGTGGACCACAGATGGCTTACTGCTCCTCTAAGGTTTATGGAATTACATGTGTTGTGCCCCAGGGTTCAATTTTAGGCCCAGTGCTTTTTAATCTGTAAATGCTCCCTCTTGGTGATGTCATCAGGAGACACGGGGTCAATTTTCAGTTATGCTGATGATACACAGTTATACATCTCCATGTCTCCTGATGACACCGGGCCAATAGATGCACTTTTTAACTGCATTTTAGAATCAAATCCTGGATGGCAGAAAACTTTCTCCAGCTTAACCAGGACAAAACTGAAATGTTAATCATCGGCCCTGAGAGAGAGACTTTTACCCAAACTACAGTCACTGTCTCTGAATCCTTCCTCACAGGTGAAGAACCTGGGCGTGATCTTCGACTCTGAGCTGGCGTTTATTCCACACATTAAGAATATCACAAAGAGAGGTTTTTACCATCTAAAGAACATAGCCAGAGTCGCCCCATTCTCTCTCGAGCCAACACGGAGACGCTCATGCATGCTTTTATCACCAGTCGTATCCACTACTGTAATGCCCTGCTCTCTGGTCTTCCCAAAAAGAGGATCTCAGGTTTACAGCAGCTCGTGTCCTGACGAAGACCAGGAGGCGGGACCACATTACACCGGTTTGAGAATCGCTGCATTGGCCCCGTGTGTTTCAGGATCGACTTTAAAGTTCTTTTAATGGTTTTTAAATGTCTTAATGGTCTTGGTCCTTCTTATCTTTCAGAACTGCTTTTACCTTATGAACCTTCACGGCCCCTTCGCTCCTCCTTAGGGGTCTCCTAGTTATTCCTACAGTCAACGAAAAGACTCAATATTACGGCCCTCGCCTCTGGAACCACCTGAGGAGGAGCTCAGGGCTGAGGAGGAGCTCAGGGCTGAGGAGGAGCTCAGGGCTGCAGAGAATGTTCATGTTTTTAAGAGCAGCCCAAGACCCACCTTTTTAGCTTAGCTTTTAACTGATTAATCTATTTATTTAATCCTAATATATAAAATATATATATGGGAGGTTGTCCCAGGCGCATTGTTTTAAATGTTGTATCTGTAAAGCACTTTGTGATACCTTTCCGTATGAAAAGCGCTTTATAAATAAAGTTTGATTGATTGATTGAAGAGTGGGCTGGATGAACAGGTCTGGGCTCATTCTACACCTTACGACATTGCTGGAAAATGTAGGGGGAGGAAAATTCATAATTTTAACATTTTTAAACTCATTTTTAAAAGACTTGAAAATGATGCTGACTGTGATTTGAGTTGACAATTTAGAAAGACTGAGAAAAATGTCATTTGCATACACATTTGCTACATACTTTACAGTTGTTACAGCCAGGCTTTCCTTCTATTTTTTTTTTTTTCAACTTGAATTTTTTTCTTATTAATACATACAGAAAAACACAAAAAAAAAAGTGTTCCCTATTTCTGGGTTGCAGGTTCCAGAATGTGACGAGGCCACAGTACCCAGTGGGGGGCAAGTCTCCCCCACCAACAGCCCCACACCTTCACAAGTTGCATCCAAAAAGAAAATGCACAAATCACAAAAAAGACCACCAATATCAGACACTGGTTCCATGATCTCTCTGTACAAGACCAGAAATTTCCTCAAAAACAAAACAATTTTACCTTTATATAATATTATAGGCCTTTAGAAAGCTGTGATGCTTATACATATACACACATAGTTTAGTTTATTTCTTATTTGGTGTCTTACACCTAAAGGTGCCCAGCCCACATACCATACAATGCCTTTCAAGCTGTGGGAGAGCTTGAGAGGCATTGCTCCAGGAGGTTTTAAGGCAGGTATTTTGTTGTGAATAACAAAGTTCATTGCATAGATTTAAAATGGAGTCAGATCAATCGAGGCTAGTTGGACTGCCAGACACAAGGGTAGCCTGTATTGTGGTAACCAATTAAACGACAAAAACAATCCCTTTTCAGCTTATATTCTTCTCCCCTGCCCAGTTGAAGAAGAAGTCGTAGTAGAAGTCACGTTGTACCAGTCTGCAACAGTCGGTGTGTACTGTGACTTCCATTGTTGAGCTAAGAGTTTCCTACCAACCATCAACGCAGTCTGAACAAATTCTATACAGTTCTTAGGGATTAGTCCTCTTAAAGTTGATGAGTCACCCAAAATAAACAAGTGAGCACTGAGTGGAATTTGGAACGTAACAGAGATGACAGATTTATGTATAGAGTTCCAAAAACCTTTACATGATGTCCCTGACAACTACTGAATTTGAACTGGTCGGACAAAACAAATGTCAAGGATGGATCATATGTCACAAAGACAATAAAAGATCCGCACAGCTTAGTCGCTCCCAAGCTTATTTAACGCTCACCAAGTTTTGTGACGTTTCGGGCCTTAGCCCTTCTTCAGACATTGTCTCTTGGCTTATCAATTTTCCTTACGTTTTCGGGGCGTCGTTCCTTTACAGTTTCTTTGTTTTGTTTTTTGTTTCCTCATCCGGTCGTAAAGAGTTTTGGAGTTCATGTCTGGGAACATTTTTGTGAGTCACTGTACCGCGCGACTTGAATGATTACATTCTTATCTCTCACTTCACTCCTAGCAATTACAGCACAAAAGAGGCTGTCGATAAGAATTACTAGCCCGAAAGTCTTCCTCGTTTGTGTTTGATTCCCGTAACAGTCTGAACTCTCTGCACTTCAACATTTACCACAAGGGATTAAAGGAACAGGCCACCATTTTTACATACTGAGATATGTTTGTACCTGAGGTTAGACGAGTTGATGCGTACCTGTCTGGTCTTTGTGTGTTTTGACAACATATTTTATTTTAGTTTTAGTCTTAGTCTTTTGACTAAAATGTATTTTAATTTTAGTCGAGATTTAGTCAAAAAAAAAAAAAAACGTTTCAATTTTAGTCTAGTTTTAGTCGACTAAAATTGCATGTCAATTTAGTCGACTAAATTTAAGACTAATTTAGTCGACTTTGCATTTATAATTATAATCATATTTAATCAAGGTCCTCGACTTCATGGAGCTTCTCCCACATGAACAAAGCTCAGACCTGTTCATTTGGCAGAGAATTTAAATCAGGGTTGTCCAAAGTGCGGCCCGGGGGCCAAATGCGGCCCTCAGACCAATTTTTGGTGGCCCTCAGCCTTCTTGCTGAATCGGCACATATCATCAGAGATGGTCCTCTATACAATTCTAACCAAACAACTAAAATGTTATTGTGAGACAGCTGGCATGGAGGTTCAAAGCTTAGATAAAGGTGTGGGGCACAATTAACCTCTTAAGCCCCGCCTTAACCGAGTGCATTTTCTCCAGTTCAATATTACCCAAATCCATAAGGTCCATAAGCCTATGGGCCAGTGTAACTCCTCATTTGAAAGCTAAGGCCTACAAAACTCATCTAAATGGATCTTTTTCCTTGCGTTGTCGCCATCGCTTTTTTGTTGGGTTTTCTGTCGCTCATTTTTGCCTCTTTTGTTGCATTTTCATCCTTGTTTTCACCTCATTTTTATTGCTATTTTGACATTTTTTTCAAGAAGATTTTAGATTTGAGTAGAACATGTGCTCGGTTCAAGTGGGGGTTAAGAGGCTAAAACCTCTGCTAGTCAAAGGTTTCACGGCACTAACCAATGGCCTGTGGCCCTTCACCACGTGTACGCTTCTGTATGCGGCCCCCCATGAATAAAGTTTGCACACCCCTGATTTAAATGATATGAGGCTCTTTCAGACGGTCAATAGAAGTTTGGATGATTTTAGTCTCTCCTTTTCATTTTTATTTAGTCTTATTTTAGTCGACTAAAATATCTGGAGATTTTAGTCACAGTTTTAGTCTCATGAGAAACTTTTAATTTGGTTTTAGTCCAATTTTAATTGTCAAAAATATCACTGTTGCTAAAATTAAGACTAAATATTATAGTTGATGAAATTAACACTGGTGTGCGCTCAGTCATGCACAAAGACCAAAGATGTTGTTAGCGTTTGGCCTCTCCCAATGTATTCCTGTAGCTCCAAACGCGGGTGAAGTCGGACGCAAATACACTCCTCCACGGGCACAAAGACCAGACAGGTTGACTCGTCTAAGCTCAGGTAAGAACATATGTCGGTATAGAAAAACAGTGGCCTATTCCTTTAATCCAAAAGCTTGCATTAAGCTCAACATTTACTCACTGAAGGGAAACAAATGGATTAAAGGTTGACCTCAGTTCTGCTCCATACTTTCAAATCACTCATGTCGAGGCCTCGAGCTGTGCTTATTTAGAGAGACAGGAGCACCAGACGGGGCTGTGGCCGAAAGCCTGGTCTGGTCTGTGGATGCAAAAGGCCTGTCTGGACCATCACAGGAGCTACCTCGAGGGGGCGCTGTTCGTTGGTCTATAAGTGGTCTGGACCAGGCAGGAACCGGTGCCTGAGATGGCTTGGGGGAAAAAGTTTCTTTCTTTTAGAGTTGATTTTAAAATCCTTCTTTTTTGTTTTTAAAGCCCTCAATGGTCTTGCCCCGTCGTACTTGTCTGAACTTTTAACTGTTCGTGACTCGGGCAGATCCTTGAGGTCGTCAAACCAGCTCTTGCTGGAAGTGCCCAGGACCAAGTCCAAGCACTGGGGCGATCGGTCCTTTTCAGTAGCTGGACCCAGACTCTGGAATAAGCCGCCCCCTGATATGCACCATCACTGACTTTGGCCTTTTTAAATCCAGGCTCAAGACATTTATTCAGACTGGCTTTTAACACTAAGTAGCACGGTGACACTTTTTAGTACATTTGACCTGTTTTACTGTTTGGTTGTATGAATGTTTTAATGGATTTTATGTGGTTTTATTGTAAAGCACTTAGGTCGCCTTGAGTGTTGTAAAGGGCTCTATAAATAAAATTCGATTGATTGATTGATTGATTGATTGATTGATTGATTGATTGATTGAAAAAGCTTGGGAACGGGCCACTGCTGTGTGTAACATCACCATGCGTGTCTGTCCAGCTCACTCGGGTATGAACGCCGGGTATGAAGATGAAGATTGCACTGAGCGGCCTCCGTCAGTGCTAAAGTCTAATCTCCAGTCTCCATTTAGAAACGCAAAATGTGGCCCTATATGTCTCCAGCTTAGAGACTATGGGACTGAGACCATCAATGCCTGTGGCTCAGAAAAAAGAGGAAAAAGCTTGGAAAGGGGGAGGGGTCAGTGTTGTAAATCGCCATTGGCCATTACACATGGAACAGTACATGTCTACAGTCGTCTACAGACTCAACGGACCTGCTGCTGCCATGGAGAACATCACAGCAAATGAATCGATATGTGTATGTATTCGTGTGTGGAAGAAGAATGTGCTGCTGCAACTTCCTCAACACTGAACCTGGGTGTGTGCCAGTGATCATGAGGACTGTGCGTCAAGAATGTTTCCAGAACCATCCCCCCCCCCCCCCTGAAAATCCCCGATGCACTGTGTCAGTGACATGGCATGAAGGAAGCACACCTCTGATAGAATGAAAGGCATCTTCTAGTGATGGCCTGGCTGACAGCTGGAATGGCATAATTACACATTTTGTGCTGGGAAAAGAGATCAAAGCCAATTGCACACCACTTACTAAATAAAAAAAAGTAGATTTCTGGAAAAAAAAAAAAAAACATTATCCCAATAATAATGGTGTTTTTAACTTATTTATCTTTAAACAGCACCAATTTACCTACCAAAATCATTATTCAATCATATATCAATATCACCAAAGCCAAAGGGAGATCAGTTTTTCCCTGTTTACTCTCTTACTGGGCAACCCCTGTAAAACAAGTTGCCAGATGGCTTCACAACTAGACTCTGCAACTACCACATCAAAAGAAGACTGTCTGCCATTTCCACTCAGGGCAATAATCTTGTCACCCATTGCGTCTCCTAAAGGACTGAAACTGTTTACAGACGCAATGCGTACCTGGAAACAGCTGAAAGCTGGCCTCTTGCTTCCGATTGCAAATAACTGATCATTTAGAGCCTCAACTCTTTCAAACAAGGGGAACATGCTGGTATCTGTCATGGAGATTTATATATCCATGGACAATTTTCTTCTTTCCTGTTTAGAAATACAATCTAAAAAGCTCAGACTTGTACAGATTCCTTCAAGTTAGAGATTATGTTAAATCACACTTTGAGCAGTACAATTTTGCAAGCCCAGATAAACTAGATGTATGTTTAGAGAAAAAAAGCTGATTCCAAAATTTGTTTATCCTATGTCTGTGATACAATCCAAAATTTTAAGGTTCCTTCTTCTGAAGGATGAACTCATCTGAACGCTCCTGAGAATTAGATTTAGGTATACAGGTGTCTGAAAGTACTGGAATAAATCCTTGCAAGTCATCCACAAAACCTCAGCAAATTCCAGACATTGTTTAATTCAGTCATTCATGGACTACATTACTCAAACGACAAACTACATAAGATTTTTCCAAATGTTTCCCCAGAAATGTGGACTTCAAGTGAGCCTTAACCCATCATTTCATTTTCTATACTGTCATAAAATCATGTACTTTTGGGTTTGGTCCAGAGTACTTGATTGATTGATTGATTGATTGATTGATTGATTGATTGATTGATTGATTGATTGATTGATTGATTGATTGATTGATTGAGCTGTTTATTGGAGCTTTTTACATTGTTATTCTTACAGTAGTTAAAAATGTCATCACAATAAGGCTCAAAAGGAGTAGGCTGAAGACGAGCTTATGTGCGCCTACTCCTCATTCATCATTATTAATCGTGCTCTACATATTCAGTAGTAACTTTTAGGCAACAAGATGATTCAGAATTGTTTTTGTTTCCATACGCAAGTATACACACAGTAACATGCATGCACTTGCATATGAATTACATTCAGTTCTTCTTTCAGTGATACAACAAGATCATATTGACTGACATCATTGACATTTTACAGTATATTGCATAAAGGAAAGCATTGTAGCATTCAGGTCAGGGTTTCCGTTAGCCGGCTGTAGCCGGCTTTTGGCCGGTTTGAAAAGCAAATGGCCGGTAAAAATAATTTCCATCGGCCAAATTGGCCGACAGTAAAAAAGTGAGAAAAAATAGAAAAATATATTAAACATGTCACCTAAGTCAGTGACTAACATAACAAAGTGTTTTCGAGACAGGCCTAAATATTAAAAAAGGTTCAATATTTCTATCAAAAAAGTTTAGATTTAGATGCCTTTAGCCCGTTTTACAAAGCGCAGTGGAAGCGCCATCATCGCTGTCTGGATATGTTACGCTTTTTCTTCGTGCTTCGTCACATTTTCCAAGAAAACGGCAAACTACAGGTACATTTACTTTTATATAAGTGTGTTAAGAACTCAGCAGCTAATAGGTTTGATTAGGATATTCTTGAAACGCGCATGTGTTGAGTCAGACTGACGCGCTGTCCCGCAGCGGCTCTTCCTGGGAGAGTGGCCGGGTTTAGAGGCGCTTCCCTCGGTCAGTCTGCGCTGACGCCTCGGCTCAGTTACCGGTGTTGGAGCCGCTCAGAGAGTGGCCGGGTTTAGAGGTGCTTCCCTCGGTCAGTCTGCGCAGACGCCTCGGCTTAGTTACCGGTGTTCGGAGCCGCTCAGAGTGGCCGGGTTTAGAGGCGCTTCCCTCGGTCAGTCTGCGCAGACGCCTCGGCTCAGTTACCGGTGTTCGGAGCCGCTCTACAGCGCGGCAGAGCTGGGTCCGTTTTGAATCGCTCGAGACTGGCTTTTGTGACTTTAGTGCTGTCGATTTGTCTCTCCATAATATTTCAGTGCTGAGGGACTTAAACACTATTTCACACCTGAAGCCACGTAAAAGCGCGGAAGGGCATCTACAGCCCAGCCCTCGCTGTGCAGCTGGTCAGACTTGGATAAGGACAGCGTTAGGGTCGTACATATCGACTTCTTTCTGTCTGAGTTGAAGTGCATATGAGTGCCGTATATCCGCGTGACACCTGCTGCTCCACCGTCTCCACGCGCACAACTTCATGTTTGGATTTTCGCTGTTGCTACATTTTTCTCACGTCAGTCTTTTATTAGAAATAGCCGTGTTTTGGAATCCACTAAAGCACTCGTGTAGCTCTGTCTAAATGTAGATTGTTGATGATAATAAGCCGCGTTCATTATGTGTATATATTTTTAATGGCCGGTAATTCTTGCGAATGGCCGACATTTTACGACCCAGCCGGCCAAAGTGGCCGACAAAAAAAAAGTCTAGCGGAACCTCTGATTCAGGTTATCTGACTAGTCCCACCCGGCTACGCTAAGAAGTTGTCTGTATGTAGCCCTTTCTGTGTGGTGCATTAAAAGACAGGGGTTAATAGGCCCGTTGGGAGGGGCCCCTCTCGTCCTAGATTCTCTTTGCGTCTTGTGTGGCAGTAGCAATGACCATGTCAATGGCAACAACAGAGCAGCAGCATGATAGTTAAATCGTATCTTTTCTATTCTTAATTTAGTATGACCAAGACCTTTAAAGAGAGTAATGGTAATGTCAGTAATGATTCGATTATACTGTTTTTTGTTGTTTTCTTAGTTAATACTTAGTTAAGACTAGTGGTTGTAGCAGTAATGTGTTGGTATGTGCTCGGCGAACTTTCTTCAGCAGCTTTATGCGACCTCATTTATGAGCCAAGTTCAACGAGCACTCGGACAGAATGAACCCATGGGACTTAGAGTTTACGTTCTTCGGCGTATTTCTTAGTCATTTTTATCTTACATAGTTTTTTTAATTGTTGTTTTAAGTCATCATTTAAGTCATTCCATAGGTTCACACCTCTTCCAGCGATACCTTGGTTCTTCAGGGAAGTACGAACACGCTGTACTTTTAAGTTAAGCATTCACCTTTGATTGTGTCTCTGTCCATAAACAATTTTTGTATATTCCCAGGAAGTTATTTTATTTATTTTTTTCATTGAGGGCTGGCTCACCTTTTTCCTTATGTTTTTGGGGGGTCGTTTCTTTACCTTCTTTTTGTTTTGTCTTTTGTGTCCTCATTTTCTCGTAACACGTTTTGGAACAGTTGTGCAAGCCTTTCATGTCTGGCAACATTTTTATGTCATTACACCGTACAGCACAACTTGATTTATTACGTTCTTGTCTCTCGGCGTTCCAGTTGAAAAATGATTGACTGCAGTTACTGTAGTGTATCAAAGAAGGGGAAGTATTCCCCCGAAAGTCTTCCTTGTTTGTGTTTGATTCATAAAGGCTTCTCGCCTCATCTACAACATGGGAATAATTAAGTTCAACAGTTACTGACTGAAGGGCAGGGCTGGAAGGGGCAGAAAAAAATCGTCCCTCTACAACATCTGTCATACCATGGGCGCCGATTTAGCCAATGTTCTTCCTAGTGGGTGCCCAGTCAAAAAAAAAAGTAGACAGGGTCAGGATCGATCTCACAATCTTGTGGTTGTGAGCCTGGTGCTAAACGAGGCACGAAGATTAATGTTGTGAACCCCCTGCGTTCATGTTTTTGCAGTTTTCATACAGTAGATAGTCAAGGTCATTAATACAACAAGCACTCAAACTAAAATAATAAAAGCTACAAAACCGAGGACAATAGCTGTATGTTGTTTCTGCCGAATTCAGCGTCCAGAGCGCACACAACTTTAACCTTGTTGTTTATTTTCTGCAACATTGCAAACAATCTTAAAATGCACGTGTTATTAAGGAGGATGCTCTTGTGACTGTGGCACAACTAAACTTTGTAAAACCAACCAAATGTTGGTGTCGGCCCATTAGTCTGATGGATCATTATTCCGAAAATGTCACATTGAGTAGGGTTGAAAATTAAACTAGGTTCAGGCAAGAGTCCACTGACTTTAAGGTCAATGGTTGCATATGGCTCTGTAATCCACAACACAACTAGGTTAGAGATGTCGGACTAATGGCACCTCTGCTCAATGGTACATTTTCGGAACAATGAGACGGCAGACTAATGGGTTGTCAGACCAATAGCATGGTACTCCAAATGACCCCACTGTAGATGTAGGTAAGGAAATGGAAAAACTCACCACATGTCAGGGAGGTGTAGAGTGAGGAATCCCAAAATGGCCAAAACATTGTAAATCCTTTCAATCAGGCACCAAGGCCTCACTTTAGACATGCCTGCCCTAGTCTATCTGCTAGATGCTCCATATAAGATACTGCACTTTTACACAAGAAAAATATAGAAGAAGAAGAAGAAGAAGAAGAAGAAGAAGAAGAAGATCTTTATTTATATAGCGCCTTTCACAGACATGGTCACAAAGCGCTTTACATGAGACAATTGTACATTCACTCCACACTTGGTGGTGGTAAACTACGTTTGTAGATTCAGTTTCCCCTGGGGGAGACTGTCAGAGGCGCTTTCGCGACTACACACGTCTGCGCCAACGGACCCTCTGACCACCACCATACATTCACTCACACACATCATTCATCCTGGCCTATTTTGCATGTTTTTAGTGGTAGGGGAAACCGGAGTACCCAAAGGAAACCTACACAGACACGGGGAGAACATGCAAACTCCACACAGAAAGGCCCGTCCAGGTGGGAATCGAACCCAGACCTTCTAGCTGTGAAGCGAGAGCGCTAACCGCTGCGCTACCGTATCAAACAGTTGTTGTAGAGTTTCATTATGTTTTCCAATTAAAAATCTATATCTTTTTTGCTATCATGTTAGACATAATGACATACATGAGTTTGAAAATACAATACATATAAAATGTTTACAGTTTGTATGTGGTGGTTTTACAACATATAGGATCCAAATATTATTCTGTTAAATCAGATGTAATATATATGCATTTTTGATGAGGCTTTTACAAATGGGGCATGCTTGCGGTGTTCATTTTCATGGAAAGGTGCAGGGAAAGTCCTGTAAAATGTGGTGTTGGACTTTATTTATTTTTCAATTTTGCCGTTTTCTGCAAACTGCATTTGTGATTTCTGTGTTCCACTTTTGTACGTCTTTGCTGTGTTTTGTGAGGTTCAGTAGAATTCTTACTGCAGAGAGTCCGTACGAGCCATGAAGGACCCAGCTTTTTTTTTTAAGTAAGCAAACAGCTAGCTTTAGAGCTAAGGACATTTGAGACCAACACATTTCTTCTGCTGAAACACGGAAGAGACACCAACACATGCAGCACAGACAGGCATCACAGGAAACAAAAAAGGGACAAACGAGGAGGCATCTGGGCAAGACTCACTGCTAATCCATACTTGTTCTGACTAATAGACGGATTATATTCGTCTGCTACGTTCTTCCCAGAAGACAGTGAAAGATAGTTGTGGATCGGAGGGAGCTGCGCAGGAGGAAGGAGGAGCTTACCAGTGCAGGACACCATGCTCTGAGACAGGGACAAACTCATTTCAGAGGAGTGAAGGCAATACTCCGGTTTCCTCGACCTCCAAAAGCATGCGTGGTGCTGATTACAAAAAGCCACATTGACAGCTCCCTTTAGTCAGTTCTACAGTGCATGTTTCTAACGGCCGCATTTCAATGCTACACTTTTAATCGACCACTTTGACACACATTTCAAAACTGAGACAACATTTGTGGAACAACTCACACAAACTATGAAACTAGGCCTCATCTTCTCAAAACTACAAATGAAGTGTGCACATACACAAGTTTTGTGGCGCTTCAAGGAGTGACACAGGCGAATGTGAGTCTGTTCTATACTAGTTGGCCTCACCCAACCTGTCTCGACTGTTTTGCAGACTCCATAGAGTTGTGGTAAAGCCCACACTCTAAATGATAATAGGGATTAATTGAGTTGCCTCCTGATATAGCCAAACATTTGCATTTCCTGAAATAGAGAATATAAGAGGTCTGTGGAGCTACTGACGTGTCCAAAGTAGTTTATAGTACTTTATTAATGGCTTTTCCATCTGCTTTTCAAGGGGGTCCATAAGCATAAAACACAGATTACCATAAACAGGATACAATACAGTACACACAGTAAGTAAATGGCCTATCTCACTGCCCTGGAGTCTCGTTGGAGACTTGAGTTGCCTTATCTCCAGTGGACATCTCTGAAACATCTCATCACGACTCGAGTCTCCAACTAGTCTCCAGGTCGGTGAGATAAGCCCTTTGTATGCGCGCAATCAATCCAAGTTGCCGAGACAAGAAAAAAAAATGAAATGGACTGAAAGGAGCCGTGACGTCAAGCGGATGAGTCACAAGGGTTCAGACAGTGAGACTATTTTGGGAGTAGTCGTTGAAAATAGCTCACACAAAGGCATTTCATTTGATTGACTGGGAGGCCGTCACATAAGGTGTCATGAAATGAACAAGTGGGCTCGGTTCAAACATATAATAATAATAATTATAATAATAATACCCCAGTAATGGCTGGACCTATCCACATGATACAAAAATGGTCACAAAGTGCAGCGTCTTCTCTCTCAGCACAGATGAACTATGGTCACATGACTGTCTCATAAAGGCGTCCGAAAGTGGTCAGCAATATATAAGGTTTGTAAAACATTTAAACTTGCATCACGTTAAAGGCCCTGTACCTGTTGTTGATTTTTTTGTTTTGAAAGACGGAGTAAATTCAATTGTTGCCAGGATGCTTGGAGTCATGAGCCATTCGGAAAAAAAATCTTGATAAAACAAGAACATACTTTTAGTGAAGATGAAGCAGTTACATTTACTCTAAGAAAGTAAATTACATTTAAGACAATACAATACTGTTCCCCGAATCCATCACATGAGACCAAAAGTATTCCTGAAACTACTCATTTACAAATTAAGCACTGCTAGAACATGAACGCGACTTATTGATTACAGCAGTGACTCTTTTAGGCTATGCAGACCATAAAGTAACTCTGTCTGTTCACGCATAGTCCAAGTGTTATCGGATCAGGCAGAGCAAAGGTGGTATGACCCTAAAATGCTTTAAGTGTTGGTGGTGAAACTACGAAATGTCTTATGTGACCTTGGAGTCTCCAGCGCAGAGTGGGGGGCTGAGAAGATCGCTGGTGTCTTTCTCTCCTCCATTCAAGACTTCTACTACTGAATCACTGTGTCATTACAATATCATGAGAATTAAATAGTGATGTATTTACAACAATGACAAAAAAACGACAAAAATTCAATCACAATGCACTGGTTTCCCAGGACAAAGGAAAGATCAAAATGAATCCACTGATGATCGATAAGCCCGAGGTGGCAGGAGCAGAAAAGCAGTGATACAGAAAACGTTTGTCCACATTCCACTCCACGTTGTTTTTGGAATTTGGCTGTAGAGTGCCAACAATCCAGACCATTTTTTCATGATATTTTGTAGCACCACAGCGTATTCTATGTTATAGCTATGGCTCATTTGAAAGGTGAGACTCGAAGCCCTCCGTAGGTGTAAACAGATTAATTCTATGTGCCTCGGTTCCCAAGAAATCTAAACTAAACAGAGGCTAGTTTTGATCAAAATCACAGATTTTTTTCTAGAAATGGAGAAAATGCGTCTTTTATGAAACACTCTCCTTTCTGATGAACTCCTCTCTCCTCTCTAATCAGTATTTGGTCGTGATTGGATTCACAAACCTGCCAATCATTGGACATTAGTGCACATGTGCAGGCAACTTTGAGACACTTTTTTATGTGAATTCTTCCTGTAAAGGTATTAAAAATCTACAGTTTACCAGTTACCATTGTTACACCATAGAATAATCAGTTGCCCTCCAACCACGGGCTTTAGAATGTTCTGGTGTCACGTGAACCCATCTATAGGGCCCAACCTTCGCAAGTCTCTTAATGCAAACAAGTTCTGCCAGTTATGTTATGCACTATATACAGCCCGCTGTGCATTGAAAAAGCACTGTGATGAGCTGACACCATCCATAACCACTTCTCTGGCCTGAGCTCATCTCTCTGAACGACGTGCAGCAGGAGCCAATTCCACTCTTGTTACCTGGAGCACAGACTTGGTAAGGAAATGATCCGTGTGTATTATATGCTGTTTTGTTTTACAATGCATTATTGGAGAATTCTATTTTATTTATAAAAAAAAAAACCACACACACACACACACACACATACATCTTGCATCAAAAAGCGTTGCCATAAAAAAAGCTTTTACTGCAATTTGTGGGGAAGAGTGCCAGCATGGTGCCATGATGACATGCTGTTCATTATGGACAACGTGATGACACTGCCACTACTTTTTTTTTTAACTTGAAGTAAAATGGCTTTCCTCAAAAAAAGTGGCCACAGTTGTGCAGGAACTCGGATTGAGAACGCGTCTCAAATAGGATTCAACTCATTTCATTGTCATTTGTCCTCCCCTCCGATTAAGAACCCGTTAAAGCAGGAGAGTCAAGACCCATTTTCAGTGGCCCTCAGGCTTCTTGTTCAATTGCCACACAACGCGAGAGATGGATTTTTTTTTTTTTTTTACAAGTTTCATAGTTCTACCGTATACCTCTTTTATTGTGAGAAAGAGCTGGTTTAAGGTTCCATGCTCATATGAAGATGTGGGACACAACTTAAATCCCGCCTACTGCACTCAGTGGAGGTTTTCACCGTATTAACCACTGATCTGAGGCCCTCCTTGCCTTAAACACTTTATTATTAACATAGTTTGGACACCCCTGCGCTAAATGTTCTGCTCACGGAGCATTTAGAGCTCATCTTTTTGCCCTTTCCTTTATAGCAATGAAAAGTCATTAGTTTTGTTCTTCAGTGTATTGTCAAAGCAAACGTTTGTGGGGAAAAGTATATCCCACACGGTTACCCGCACACCCGAGTGGTGCCCCCGCTTTTGATAGAACAACAACCGCCCTCTCACCAGGCGTCACACTCTCTGCCCAGCAAAACAACAAGTCAACAACCCCACTGATGCTGGCTGCCTAGCACAGAGTGGGGTGCTGCCCCCGCTTTGTGATACAATACTGCTGCCTTTCACTGGCTACCACATTCACTCACCATATATTCTCTAAAAAATTCAGGTCATTGCGTTCGGTATGACAGAAACACTCACCGAATGAAGACATGAGACATGACGGATTACTAAAAAGCGCAGAAAAGCATTACAGTGAAAAAGGCTAAAGAACTAAATCTAGCAAAAAGCGAAAATAGAAACTCTATATGAGTCTACATCCTGGATGAACTCAGAATCGTCGAAGTCCCATGGATTCTACCCCAAAATTAGAGTCTAATGACACTAACTCACAAGACTACAAATCTGCCCAAAATCTGCCTCGATGTCCTCAATGTCCTCAAAAGAGACCTTGTTTTAGCATGTTTTAGCATGACATAACGTTTTATACTATTCCAAGTACGTATCATTACACTATTCATGTTTACAGATTAAATGTTGTTTATTCATTGGTTCAGGTTTGCTGCTGTTGGGCTGTCTTAGTTTTCTCAACCATATTTAGTAAAAAATAATGATTGAAGATGATGACATCACAATCTGGACACATGTTGAGACACATTTAACAGCAGCGGACAAAAGTTATCATGTCCTGACAGACAGAGCATAAACTTGCAGCTCTTGTCACATGATATGGAGAGCTCAGCACAATGAAATCAGTTATGCTTTTAAGTGCATAATTGCTGTCGCACATTCTATTTTACATATCCTCATTAGTATTGATGCTCTTTACCCTGTACCAAGACTGAAACAACCGAAAACGCCTATATATATCTAACCCAAATGCTCGCCCAACCTGGGGTTGGTTGTGAAAACTTTCTGTGAAACACTTTATTTTACACTACTCTTGATACATTGTACCTGCCAAATTTAGAACAATGTAATGTGCTCTGAAACAATGTGGAATAACTTGAATGTATGGGTTGCAGACTCAATGGAATAATATGTATTTGTAGTTTGGAAGTACATAATGTACTAAGATATAATGACTAAGTCTAACTCTAGACTTCTGCCCTAATTTAAGGGTTTTGCGGCTTACTATATTATGTAATATGTACACATTGTTAAATTGTGTCTGTATTACAAAAGTTCAAGTTATTGTACACTGTTGCAAAGCAGAGTGCATTATACACATTTTAAATAGGTACAATGTATCAACTAAAAACATGTACAATAGACCAGGAAAAATTAGAGTGTGATTGAGAGTGTGCATGAGTAATCCGGTGTGACGTGTTTACATGCATGAGACTCATGCATATGCACTGTCCCAACCAAATAAATCAATAAATAAAATAAAGTGCTACCCATAATAGTGGGGAGCAATCATTTCCTTGTCCATTTCTTCCTTGTCCATCACTGCTGACGCCGCACTGATGCGTCTGTCGATCTCACGCTCCATCCGTCCCTCACTCGTGAACAAAACCCAGAGATACTTGAACTCCTCCACTTGAGACAAGGACTCTTCACCAACTTGAAGAGGGGAAGCACCTTTTTCCGGTGGAGAACCATGGCCTCGTATTTGGAGGTGTTGATCCTCATCCCGGCCGCTTCACACTCGGATGCAAACCGCCCCAGAGCAGGGGGCTCCAAAACCAAACCCCCTCCCGCCCCTTGCTGCGCCTCAAAAGTCCTTGGAAAATGATACAGTATTAATTCATGTGTATTATATATGTTCTATAGAAGACGAAAGATGGAACCTCGTGTTTTCATCCTACTATTTGGTAAGTAAAAAAATCATACACCAGAAATGAGACAAATAGATGTTTGTTTGGACTATGTATGTATTCTCAGGAATAATTGGGCAAACAGCTGTAGGGCAAACAGCGGCAGCTACAACAACAACTGCCCCTCCAACAACTACCACGACAACTGCCCCTCCAACAACTACCACGACAACTGCCCCTCCAACCACTACCACAACAACTGCCCCTCCAACAACTACCACGACAACTGCCCCTCCAACAACTACCACAACAACTGCCCCTCCAACAACTACCACAACAACTGCCCCTCCAACCACCACCACTACAACTGCCCCTCCAACAACTACCACAACAACTGCCCCTCCAACAACTACCACAACAACTGCCCCTCCAACAACTACCACAACAACTGCCCCTCCAACCACCACCACTACAACTGCCCCTCCAACCACCACCACGACAACTGCCCCTCCAACAACTACCACAACAACTGCCCCTCCAACAACTACCACAACAACTGCCCCTCCAACCACCACCACTACAACTGCCCCTCCAACCACCACCACTACAACTGCCCCTCCAACCACCACCACGACAACTGCCCCTCCAACCACTACTACCACAACTGCCCCTCCAACCACTACTACCACAACTGCCCCTCCAACCACTACAACGACAACCGCCCCTCCAACCACTACCACGACAACTGCCCCTCCAACCACTACCACAACAACTGCCCCTCCAACCACTACAACGACAACCGCCCCTCCAACAACTACCACGACAACTGCCCCTCCAACCACCACCACGACAACTGCCCCTCCAACCACTACTACCACAACTGCCCCTCCAACCACCACCACGACAACTGCCCCTCCAACCACCACCACGACAACTGCCCCTCCAACAACTACCACGACAACTGCCCCTCCAACAACTACCACAACAACTGCCCCTCCAACCACCACCACGACAACTGCCCCTCCAACAACTACCACAACAACTGCCCCTCCAACCACTACCACGACAACTGCCCCTCCAACCACTACGACAACCGCCCCTCCAACAACTACGACGACAACCGCCCCTCCAACAACTACCACGACAACCGCCCCTCCAACCACCACCACAACAACCGCCCCTCCAACCACCACCACGACAACTGCCCCTCCAACCACTACAACGACAACCGCCCCTCCAACCACTACAACGACGACCGCCCCTCCAACCACTACGACAACCGCCCCTCCAACCACTACCACAACAACTGCCCCTCCAACCACTACCACGACAACCGCCCCTCCAACCACTACCACGACAACCGCCCCTCCAACCACTACAACGACAACCGCCCCTCCAACCACTACCACAACAACTGCCCCTCCAACCACTACCACGACAACCGCCCCTCCAACCACCACCACGACAACTGCCCCTCCAACCACTACTACCACAACTGCCCCTCCAACCACTACCACGACAACCGCCCCTCCAACCACCACCACGACAACTGCCCCTCCAACCACTACTACCACAACCGCCCCTCCAACCACTACCACGACAACTGCCCCTCCAACCACTACAACGACAACCGCCCCTCCAACAACTACCACGACAACCGCCCCTCCAACCACCACCACGACAACTGCCCCTCCAACCACTACCACAACAACTGCCCCTCCAACCACCACCACGACAACTGCCCCTCCAACCACCACCACGACAACTGCCCCTCCAACAACTACCACGACAACCGCCCCTCCAACCACCACCACCACGACAACTGCCCCTCCAACAACTACCACGACAACCGCCCCTCCAACCACTACAACCACAACTGCCCCTCCAACCACTACAACGACAACCGCCCCTCCAACCACTACAACGACAACCGCCCCTCCAACAACTACAACGACAACGGCCCCTCCAACCACTACCACAACAACTGCCCCTCCAACAACTACATCAGCTCCTTCGCCAAGTATTGCTGTGAGCTTAACCATGACGGGAAAGACTTTCACAGAAGAACTTAAGGACCCCAGTTCACCTGAATTTAAGAATTTAGCAGACTCACTTGAAAAGGCGGTAAGAGAAAATCCTTCACCTTTTCTGTTTCAGAATAAATTGTTCCCATGAAAAATAAAGTTCTAACAGATTAATGCTTTTCTTTTTGTAGCTGACACAAAGTTTCAGTAGTGACCCCACTGTTAAACGCGTCACCGTCACCGGTTTCAGGTGTGACTTTGTGCTTTTAAGTCAGTTCTGACCATACATTAACATGTGTTTGTGACATAAATTGTGT
The DNA here is from genome assembly GCF_951799975.1 of Gobius niger. Taxonomy (NCBI): domain Eukaryota; kingdom Metazoa; phylum Chordata; class Actinopteri; order Gobiiformes; family Gobiidae; genus Gobius; species Gobius niger. The sequence continues at coordinate 3,209,335 of NC_136875.1, forward strand.
ATCTTTTACACAGCAAAGGTTCCGTGATTGCACAGTTTAGTATAATTTATGCTGAAGGCTCTACCCCCAATGCAGAAACTGCAGGAAATACTTTGAAAACGGCTGCTTCTACAGAACTATCAGACTTCGGTGTTGACACGTCGTCGATACAAACGACTGGTAAGTTGATCCGTCAAACAGTAACTTTAGTCTTTTGATGGATCCATTGTTCACATTACTGATTTCCATGGTCATTTTAACAGTTGTAACAACGCCATCCACAACGACAACTGCCCCTCCAACTACTACCACGACAACTGCCCCTCCAACTACTACGACAACTGCCCCTCCAACTACTACAACGACAACTGCCCCTCCAACTACTACAACGACAACTGCCCCTCCAACTACAACAACGACAACTGCCCCTCCAACTACTACAACGACAACTGCCCCTCCAACTACTACAACGACAACGGCCCCTCCAACTACTACAACGACAACTGCCCCTCCAACTACTACAACGACAACTGCCCCTCCAACTACTACAACGACAACGGCCCCTCCAACTACTACAACGACAACTGCCCCTCCAACCACCACGACAACAACTGCCCCTCCAACCACTACCACGACAACGGCCCCTCCAACCACTACCACAACAACGGCCCCTCCAACCACCACCACAACAACTGCCCCTCCAACCACTACCACAACAACTGCCCCTCCAACCACCACAACAACTGCCCCTCCAACCACTACCACGACAACGGCCCCTCCAACCACCACCACAACAACTGCCCCTCCAACCACTACCACAACAACGGCCCCTCCAACCACCACCACAACAACTGCCCCTCCAACCACTACCACCACAACTACCCCTCCAACCACTACCACAACTGCCCCTCCAACCACTACCACAACAACTGCCCCTCCAACCACTACCACGACAACGGCCCCTCCAACCACTACCACAACAACTGCCCCTCCAACCACTACCACGACAACGGCCCCTCCAACCACCACCACAACGGCCCCTCCAACCACCACCACAACTGCCCCTCCAACAACTACCACGACAACTGCACCTCCAACAACTACAACCACAACGGCCCCTCCAACAACTACCACAACAACTGCCCCTCCAACAACTACCACAACAACTGCCCCTCCAACAACTACCACGACAACTGCACCCCCAACAACTACCACAACAACTGCCCCTCCAACAACTACCACCACAACTGCCCCTCCAACCACTACCACAACTGCCCCTCCAACAACTACAACGACAACGGCCCCTCCAACCACTACCACAACAACTGCCCCTCCAACCACTACATCAGCTCCTTCACCAAGTATTGCTGTGAGCTTAACCATGACGGGAAAGACTTTCACAGAAGAACTCAAGGACCCCAGTTCACCTGAATTTAAGAATTTAGCAGACTCACTTGAAAAGGCGGTAAGAGAAAATCCTTCACTTTTTCTGTTTCAGAATAAATTGTTCCCATGAAAAATAAAGTTCTAACAGATTAATGCTTTTCTTTTTGTAGCTGACACAAAGTTTCAGTAGTGACCCCACTGTTAAACGCGTCACCGTCACCGGTTTCAGGTGTGACTTTGTGCTTTTAAGTCAGTTCTGACGATACATTAACATGTGTTTGTGACATAAATTGTGTATCTTTTACACAGCAAAGGTTCCGTGATTGCACAGTTTAGTATAATTTATGCTGAAGGCTCTACCCCCAATGCAGAAACTGCAGGAAATACTTTGAAAGCGGCTGCTTCTACAGAACTATCAGACTTCGGTGTTGACACGTCGTCGATACAAACGACTGGTAAGTTGATCCGTCAAACAGTAACTTTAAGTCTTTTGATGGATCCATTGTTCACATTACTGATTTCCATGGTCATTTTAACAGTTGTAACAACGCCATCCACAACGACAACTGCCCCTCCAACTACTACAACGACAACTGCCCCTCCAACTACTACAACGACAACCGCCCCTCCAACTACTACAACGACAACTGCCCCTCCAACTACTACAACGACAACTGCCCCTCCAACTACTACAACGACAACTGCCCCTCCAACTACTACAACGACAACTGCCCCTCCAACTACTACAACGACAACTGCCCCTCCAACTACTACAACGACAACTGCCCCTCCAACCACCACCACAACAACTGCCAGTCCAACTACTACAACGACAACTGCCCCTCCAACTACTACAACGACAACTGCCCCACCAACTACTACAACGACAACTGCCCCTCCAACTACTACAACGACAACTGCCCCTCCAACCACCACCACCACAACTGCCAGTCCAACTACTACAACGACAACTGCCCCTCCAACCACTACTACAACAACTGCCCCTCCAACCACCACCACCACAACTGCCCCTCCAACCACTACTACAACAACTGCCCCTCCAACTACAACGACAACCGCCCCTCCAACCACCACCACCACAACTGCACCTCCAGCTACCACAACAACTGCCCCTCCAACCACTACCACGACAACGGCCCCTCCAACCACCCCCACGACAACTGCCCCTCCAACCACTACCACGACAACTGCCCCTCCAACCACTACCACGACAACCGCCCCTCCAACCACTACCACAACAACTGCCCCTCCAACCACTACCACAACAACTGCCCCTCCAACCACTACCACGACAACCGCCCCTCCAACCACTACCACGACAACTGCCCCTCCAACCACTACAACCACAACTGCCCCTCCAACCACTACCACAACTGCCCCTCCAACAACTACAACGACAACGGCCCCTCCAACCACTACCACAACAACTGCCCCTCCAACAACTACATCAGCTCCTTCGCCAAGTATTGCTGTGAGCTTAACCATGACGGGAAAGACTTTCACAGAAGAACTCAAGGACCCCAGTTCACCTGAATTTAAGAATTTAGCAGACTCACTTGAAAAGGCGGTAAGAGAAAATCCTTCACTTTTTCTGTTTAAGAATAAATTGTTCCCATGAAAAATAAAGTTCTAACAGATTAATGCTTTTTCTTTTTGTAGCTGACACAAAGTTTCAGTAGTGACCCCACTGTTAAACGCGTCACCGTCACCGGTTTCAGGTGTGACTTTGTGCTTTTAAGTCAGTTCTGACGATACATTAACATGTGTTTGTGACATAAATTGTGTATCTTTTACACAGCAAAGGTTCCGTGATTGCACAGTTTAATATAATTTATGCTGAAGGCTCTACCCCCAATGCAGAAACTGCAAAGGATACTTTGAAAGCGGCTGCTTCTACAGAACTATCAGACTTCGGTGTTGACACGTCGTCGATACAAACGACTGGTAAGTTGATCCGTCAAACAGTAACTTTAGTCTTTTGATGGATCCATTGTTCACATTACTGATTTCCATGGTCATTTTAACAGTTGTAACAACGCCATCCACAACGACAACTGCCCCTCCAACTACTACCACGACAACTGCCCCTCCAACTACTACAACGACAACCGCCCCTCCAACTACTACAACGACAACTGCCCCTCCAACTACTACAACGACAACCGCCCCTCCAACTACCACGACAACTGCTCCTCCAACCACTACCACAACAACTGCCCCTCCAGCTACTACAACGACAACTGCCCCTCCAACTACCACAACAACTGCTCCTCCAACCACTACCACAACAACTGCCCCTCCAGCTACTACAACGACAACTGCCCCTCCAACTACTACAACGACAACTGCCCCTCCAACTACTACAACGACAACTGCCCCTCCAACTACTACCACAACGGCCCCTCCAACCACTACCACAACTGCCCCTCCAACTACAACAACTGCCCCTCCAACTACTACGACAACTGCCCCTCCAACTACTACGACAACTGCCCCTCCAACTACTACGACAACTGCCCCTCCAACTACTACGACAACTGCTCCTCCAACTACTACGACAACTGCTCCTCCAACTACCACGACAACTGCTCCTCCAACTACCACGACAACTGCTCCTCCAACTACTACGACAACTGCTCCTCCAACTACTACGACAACTGCCCCTCCAACTACCACAACAACTGCCCCTCCAACTACTACGACAACTGCTCCTCCAACTACTACGACAACTGCCCCTCCAACTACTACAACAACTGCCCCTCCAACTACTACGACAACTGCCCCTCCAACTACTACAACAACTGCCCCTCCAACTACTACGACAACTGCCCCTCCAACTACTACAACAACTGCCCCTCCAACTACTACGACAACTGCTCCTCCAACTACTACGACAACTGCCCCTCCAACTACTACGACAACTGCCCCTCCAACTACTACGACAACTGCTCCTCCAACTACTACGACAACTGCCCCTCCAACTACTACGACAACTGCTCCTCCAACTACTACAACAACTGCTCCTCCAACTACTACGACAACTGCTCCTCCAACTACTACAACAACTGCTCCTCCAACTACAACGACAACTGCTCCTCCAACTACTACCACAACTGCCCCTCCAACTACTACAACAACTGCTCCTCCAACTACTACGACAACTGCCCCTCCAACTACTACGACAACTGCTCCTCCAACTACAACGACAACTGCTCCTCCAACTACTACCACAACTGCCCCTCCAACTACTACAACAACTGCTCCTCCAACTACTACGACAACTGCCGCTACAACTGCTACTACCACGACTACAACATCCAGTACTGATCCTCCATCGGGCAATGAGGGAAGTGTTCTTCTTCAGTATTCTCTGAACCAAAATTTTGAGTCAGATCTGTCAAATTCAAACTCACAGGCCTATCAAGCTCTAGAAAACAGTTGTAACAGTGAGGTAAGTAAAGTTTTACAGCCGTAAAATGTATTTGTACATTTGTTTGTATTAAGCTTTTATTTTCTTGTAGGTTAACAGAATTTGCAGTGGTCTTTATGGGAACAGTTTTTCACGCAGCTTTGTCACCTCCTTCACGTAAGCTAGTGCATCATACACTTTGTGCAATTGGCTTTTTTTTTTCCAATGACCATGGTGAACATTGTGCGGAATTGTTGCAGGAGTGGCTCAGTTGTGGTGAATTCGACCCTCGTGTTCCAAAACCAAAACCAAACTCCTTTACCAAACACAACAACCTCACAGTTGGAGACGGAACTCCTTAAATCCACTGTGTTGAGTGTCATACCGGGCAGTGTGTCTGCACGTATGTACCACAGATGATTTCTGATTGCTACTTTGGACATCATTTTCAATATTAATAATTGTTTTTTTACGTTTCTTCTTTCAGAATCTTCTGGACGGAGTCTACATGGCACGGCGCTTTCCATGTCTATCTTCACATTGATTCTGCTGGTTCTCACCAAGATCTTCACAGATGTTTAGTCCAGATCCAAATCAAAAACAAGATCTGGTAAAAAGATGTGCTGACAGTCTTACTATTTTTACACATTTAAGAACAGGAAACAAAATGTGATGATTTATTGCAACTTTGAATCTTATATATGGAACTTTTACTCTATGATTTCTGTATGCACAGCAATGAATAATGTATATGTCCAAGGCATAGCTGTTATAACTTAAAAATAAAATGTACCATATGAGGTGAAGAGGCAGGGTCTTTTCAAATGCATGAAAAAATGAAGATCAAGCATCATTTTTGAGTTACATTTGCCTGAAAGATTTCTTTGTTATTTTTTTTTTGGAACTCGTTATCTAACCCGAATCAATGGTTTTCAGAAGTGAGCACTGAGCTTCATGTATTTAATCAAGTGTAATTTTTTTTCTTATTATTTTGGTTATTATTTTCAATAAACTTCAAAAGCCAATGTTTACACTGTTTAATGATTCAGGATAAACTAACATGTTGTCTTTCATTTGTGTTAGTGCCCCCACTAATACTGACAATAATACAAATAAATGGAATAAAAACACTTATCCAGAGGACTTTGGAAACGATTATTCATTCACTTTTACTACATTTCACCATTATATGTCTGTCAAATGTATTTTGGAAGCTTAGCAGGGAAGGGCCTGGATGGGAAACCGTTTGGGAAAACCAGGAAGCCTAGTGAATGTAGTGCGTGAGTGGTTGGTGGTGGTCGGAGGGGCCGATGGCGCAGACTGGTTGCCTCGCTTCCGTCAGTCTACCCCAGGGCAGCTGTGGCTACAATAGTAGCTTACCACCACCGAGTATGGAGTGAATGAATAGTGCAATGTAAAGAGTCTTTGAGTGTCCAGAAAAGCGCTATATAAAACCGATAGATTATTATTATTATCAAATGAATATTCTTTTTCAATATCTCAATATCGATATTCAGATGATATTTTTGCAAGTTAAGTCCAGATGGTCTTTTGACTTGCTGTATCTGACTTCTATGACACCTTATTGATTTAAACATTAGGGCAGGGTGATGTGAACAAACATTTGTATCACAGTATGTAAAAGAAATATCACAATAACAATGTCTTTGGCAATATAATTTACACCTGACAAAATACTTCAAAATCAAAGCCTTTAGAGTTTAGACAATAGGCCAGATTCATTTAAAGCTATTATATTCTATTTATTCTATTAGGGATGGGCGATACCAGTCATTTGGGATTCTATCCGATACCAAGTAATACGTGGGGCAAAAAAGTCGCTATCGAGCCGATACCAATACCGGGAGTAGTTTTTTTAATTGATTTTTTTATTGTATCAACAGCTGAAAAAGTCTTCTATATTCTGGCTTACATGAACACCAAAAAAGCCATTTAACAAGACAGGTGCTTTATAGCAAGTGCAAAAAAAAAAGTAAATATTCAATTTTCTGGGTATAACGTATAAAGGTCATGTAAATGCAGGAGTGCTGGGTTAGGGAAAAAAAGACACAACTGATTCTGCTTCTAGTCCACATGTGCATGTGTAACCCACTTTGGAATTTACATGAATACTAGGTTCATAAAGATGTTAAATGTTGTAATAGTAGTCACAATGAAAGACAGACAATATGTAAGAAAATATCAATTGATTTAGTGAAAGTTGTCAAGAAGTCTAACCACAAATACAATATACAATGAGATACAAATAATAAAATGGCGCCTTTAAAATAACCCAAAAATATACCCTTCAAGTCTGTCACTAGTGAGTGCACTCAGGATCTAAAGTTTTCAGCTGATACGGTCCTACCTCAGCCGATAGTCCATGTGGTTAGTGATAGATCCAGCTCCAATGTTCAGTTGGGGTGGCTCGCCATCTAGTGGTCTCCAAGGATGTTCCCAAACTGCAATAAAAAGACCTGACCTGTTTTAAAAGACAGGCTTATAGGTTTTTTGTTCAAGTCATGACAATTTATCTATTTCACTTTTCTTCATATGTACAATATATTTCTCATTTAACAAAAAGATTATTTCTGTATGCAAATGATTAAATTTTCTAGTTATTCATTTACACAAAATAGCATACAACATCTGTAGGATTATTTAAACCCAGTAAACAATCTAATCTAAGGGTTGATGGTTTATATAGGCCAGTTGATGGCATTTGTTACATTTCTACCATCAAAAAATTGATTTTGGATCCAACTTATCAACCAAAGATCCATATACAGTAGCTTACTTAAACATTATTAGAGTTTGGTACAGATAAAGCAGCGAACTATGTTTAGCCACGAGTCATTTCTTTGGACCGGACTTTTCTGACCAACAAACACTGGGAAACATATAAAAAAAATATGTATCTATTAATAATCAGTGTATTTACCAAATTAGATTTACAACATTATAATGAAAAGAAGTCAATTTCACAGTGACACTACTCTTCTTTTCAATTTGGATTTCAGTTCTGAATATGAACAATGATTATTGATACATCAGGAGTGATAGCATTAAGTATAGATACAAAGAGAGCAGCAACTAACTGAAACAGATCTAAAGATCTATCTGTCCTAAAGATTTAGGACAGATAGAATAGAATGTGTTGTGTCAACACAACACTGGTCGTCTAACAAAAAACATACAACAACTTACTTTTAGCCAACCTGCAGATGTGTAGGTCCAGTCTGAAGTAGTCTCCCATAGTTCAGGATTGATGAGAAGTTCTCCTGGTTCTTTGCAGCTCCAGCCTCCTGATGAATCCAGTCTGGCCAGTCAAATGAAGTGGTCTCTGCTCACAGGACACCCGTAGTTTCTATGATGTAATATTATGGAATACCAGGGCTTATCTCTGTCGTTTAATGGCATTGGTCCACCAATTCTTAAATAGAAATATTATATATTATATATATCTATTAGTATTTTGTAAAAGTAGTTTAGATAATTAGGATATAAGTAAGGATTAAACAACTCGGAGCCGTGCATTAGACGGTTATAATGCACGACGCGGAGTCAAGAACACCACGACGCGCAGCGGAGTGCATTATAACGTCTAATGCGGCTCCTCGTTGTTTAATCCGTTTATACCATGGTCCCACAAACGTAACATTTATAATAAATATTTACTTTACTAATCCAGACAAATATGCTTAAATGCAGGATCATTTTATGTACGCCTGAAAATGATGAATAGCCTTAACCGTTTTCAATAGAAATGTAAAGCTCATATGTTATTAACAGTAGCTAACCTAGCTGCTCACTCTCCTCTACAAACATTTATTAAACATTTTGTTTTGGCCAAAAACGTTGAAATTAACACAAAATCCATGTCATACGTTCCTGTCAGTCACTAATTACGTGTTTATCTGATTCAGCTGTGTCATGCGTTGCTATGGCGATGCCACAGCGGAGTGATATCCCAGTGATTTAACTACCGGACTACGTGTGCGGTTATACGAAAATAATGCACGCTTGTTAGCACCCACCAGCCAATCAGAGTCGAGTATTCACCCAGACCATGGTATAATAAATACTTAACAGTATCAAAGCTGTTCTCTATTCAGTTCTAAAAATATTGCTGTATTTTTGTACTTCAGTCTAACCCAACAAGTAAATATCAGTACATTATATTGAAATAATATAATAATCAGAATAACGCTATAAACATATAAATGGTTGCAGGTTAACTATACAATCTACCAACCACAAGAAGTAGGCTAAAATCACTGTTATTTCCCCCCACTAGCTAGCACCATGTCTACTTCCTTTACTTGGGAATTATAATCCGATAGGCGCACTAACATTTAAAACTAGCTGTTATAGTAATGCCGTTTTGATTAAACAACTTTGATACTGTAATTTGAGAGGATTTCTGTACTCACCATGAGCCGACAACCGTCCTTGCACTGCCGGGTGATAACGGTTTGCTAGCGAGGCGTCCGTGGAGTGGATTTGCTGTGGTTAAATGGGGCTACAGTTGAGCTAACTGTGTGGATACTGTACTGTTTCTTCACGAACACCTTCGTAGCTGAACGACATCAACTACGTAAATGCAAAGAACGTCAGTTAAAAACAACACCAGACAAACTTCTTTGCTTGGCGACGTTGAAATGACTCCCATAATCATGACTGTACACTCACCATGGTTGCCTTCACCAGATAAAGTCTATTTTCACGTGTTACCAGCGGAGTTCCTACCTGACTCCAGTTACAGTAGATGAAAGGAAAAAAATAAACTAGGCTAGCAGACTCCCTACTCATCTGTCGACAAAACTAGCTAGACACTTTACATGCAGAGAACACTTGACTGTCTCTGCATCGTGTCTACTCGCTGTTATGCTAAAATAGCTCCAGTATTTTTTCTCTTTTTTTGCCGCGCCAGGCCGTGCTTGTTCTGTTTACTGTGGACGCGGAGAGAGCGCGTGGAGAGAGAGCAGATTCAGCACGTGCAGGGGAAAAGGGGGCGGGGCTGACGCCGGGGCAGAAGGGCAGAAGGCAGCAGGAGGAAAAGCTGTTTTTGCGCACAAAAATATAGTATTATATCAGAAAATACATAAATATTAATCTAAATGAAAGTATCGATGCTTAAGCTTGAGGACCGATACTTTAAAAAGTGCCGCCTGGATTGAAATATTCCATTTATATTGTCATTCTTGTCATTCATCTAAAGCAGGGGTGTCAAACTCATTTTGGGTCCGGGGCCGAAATTAGCTTGTTGCACAATGTGGCTACGCTAGTTCCTCTGAGCTGAAGCTGTGGGCGCTTGTACTTCCTGTTCTTATTAATTTCCATTAAGATGAGCTTAGACCTGTTCGAATCATCGTTTTTCCTACAGATTCTGTGGTGGACGGTGAGTTTCAGGTAGATGATCACTTCCTGCAGGTTAATAAGTTGCTGTACAGTGTAAATATTTCCGTAGAGGAGACGTCTGTGTTTATAAGGATCAGTGAGTTTGTCTTGAAGCTAAAGGCTAACATTCATTTCATTTATATTTTTATTTCATTATAAAATTTGAAATAGTGCCTCAAATATAAACTAATCTGCATATAAACCATCTTGTCCTACTTTAATTTTTTTATCGCTATATATTTTTATTCCATTTTTTATAGCGTGTTAGCCTTTAGCTTCAACTTAAGCCCAACTTAACTGTAGCTTCATCAATGACAACGGCTTACACTTGTATTGCACTTTACAAGCCTGTGTCACAAGTCCTGAAAGTGCAGTCGTCATTATTCATTCACTTGGTGGTGGTAAACTGTTATTGAAGCCACAGCCGCCCTGGGGCAGACTGTCCATATACCACATGGCTATATAATGTGTTGTTCATATCCTGAGCTCTTATTATGTCAGTGCCCTCTGCTGGACACGTGTGGAACTCTATCCTTTTTTTTAATGTAATGCCCCCTAGTGGCTAGAATGAGCATTCTGGTTATTCTTTAAAAATGTATAACTCCGCACAGGAATGGGCCAGAGACTTACTTTTTTTTTTTTTTTTTACATACTCTGGAATTTATGCTCTACAGGGCAGGGGCCGGATTAAATCATCTCTGACACCCCTGATCTAAATCTTAAACTTCATCTTATTTTACGCAACACGCAGTGCTTAATTTGTAAATTAGTATTTTCAGGAACACTTTTGGTCTGATGTGATGGATTGGGGGAACAGGCCAAAACATTTGCCGGAACACTCTCATTAAAGGGTCTGGAAGCAAGTTCGCCATTTTATACTCACTACTGCCACCTCAGGCCACATGTGTAACTGCATCTTCTATATTAAGCTCGTGCATTACGGCAATTCGGGCCGAAGTGACATATTTTTGAGTGACCGTATAGGATTTTAGAGGCAGTTGTGGTGAACAGGTCTGAGCTCATTCTACACATTGGGACATGGCTGGAACATGTAGGGGGAGGAAAATACTTAATTTTAACATTTTTAAACTCCTTATAGTCCCTTTAAACACCATTATATCAGATACATTTTTTGCCAGCTCCTCCTAAATATTTCCCTGGAAAAAAATAATTGGGGGAATGCGTTCTCCCAAACGGGGGATCAAATTAAGCACTGGCAACACGGAAGATAAGATAAAATAGTATTTCTACACTATTTGCTACTTCATCTCCATCACAGTGAAATGCTCCTGTAGGTTCACTGCCTCTGGGCAGTTACTTGTGTTTTACTGTCAGGAGACTGGGGTTTGTGAGTATTGATGCGTTTGGGACATGTGCTTGTCAGCAACATGAGTCAAATTCATTGTAGTTTTCATAGTTTTCAAAGGATTCACTATTTCCCTATTTCTCCTCGTCTCTCCTGATGCACGTGGAGAGACGTGGAGAGAGGCAGATTCCGCATCATCCGCCTGTGCGCTCAGCTCTGCTCCGCTCCCCCCCGACTGCGAACGCCTGCGACATCAACGCCCACTGTCTCCACCTCAGTCCGCCCCGGTCCTCTCCGCCAGTGCTCCAGCTCCTTGAGGAGCACGCGCACAAAGCAACGACTTTGAGAAATAAAACTCCCAATAAAATAATAAACAACTATTCATGAGCATGCGAGCTATGCCGTGTTGAAGCATGAAACCTGTGCCCCCCTCATGCGCGGGTTGTGTGATTGTTTATGTGATAACAAACTCCCCAGAGGGAATTATCGAGGGCACTTTGTGTGAAATAGTGACATTTTCGTTGAAAAAAAGTCCTCTCGGAGGGTATTTACTTTGAAAATACGGATATTGTTGTCGTTCTCTTTCCCGTTTGGTGCGTCTGAACTGTGGAGCTTGATCCGGCCGGAGCTCACGGGACGCAGACTAACACTGACCCCCAGGCTACATGTCTTTGTGTTGGATTGGAAACGCAGGGAGTCTGCATGGCCGGGCCACTGACATGTATTGTTAACGTTAGATTCCTGAAGGCCCTCCTCCACCTACACCTGCAGCAAAAAACATTTGACGGACTCGGCACATACAAACCGTATGGGGTCATACTATTTACCCATAATTGTAGGTGTGTGCCTAACTTCATTGTATTGCATCAACGGCTGCCCCGACACATTCTACGCTGAGCTGGGGCCTCATTTATCAAACTGTGCGTGAGACTAAACATGACTTCATTACACTGTCCTCCCTCGCTCTTTCCTCGCCTCCCTGTCTCTCAGCAGTGTTTCTGAAAAGTGCGTACCTCACACAGCAGCTACAGTATACTCGCTATTTGCACAATACCATAATACATTGCGCCTTGGGGGGTTCGCTGCTGTAAACAATATGGTGTTGCAAGCTGTCATCGAAAAGACTAATATTAATCTTCCAAATACCATTAAAAAAGAAATCCAATTAAACCAAATCTTAAGAAAATCTGTACCTTTTTATCTATTGATTTTGAAAAGTGGATCGGGAAAAGATCTCTTGTTAACTTCGTGCACAGTGCTTTGTAGTTCCCGATTATGTTTTTGATTGTTGGAGCAATTACGAGCACAGCAGAAGTTGTTTGGCATCATTGTTTGTTTGTAGCTTCACTCGCACTTAAAGGTCGTCCAGGTCGTAGCTACCCCCCAAAGTGCAAAGCATTATGGGTTATGTGCAAGTAGCGAATAGTGCAAGAGGAGCGCAATGTTTCACGTCCAGTTTGTTTTCTATAAATGCCACCATTGGTGCAGAGGAGCGGCTACGCAAAGTTCTGGCCTCATTTTGTGGACCGGAAGCTTGATAAATGAGGCCCCTGGACATGGTCAAGCCCATTCATGTTATTGTCCATCCATCCATGAATTTTCTTCCACTTTTCCATCTCCGGGTCGTAAATCACATTGCACCAGCCCCTTATGGCTCCCCCTGCAGGTGGTGGGTCCACAGAGGGACGGCCTCATGGTTCTAACCGGGCCTGTTGGTCTCTCATAAGGGGCTTCTGAACCGCTCTTTGTCTGACCCGTCACCTAGGACCTGTTTACCATGGGGGACCCTACCAGGGGCACCAAGCCCCCGACAACAGAGCTCCCAGGATCATTCGGGCGCTCAAGCCCCTCCACCACGTTAAAGGTCAGCACACACTACACGACTTCTATGCCCGATTTCGCTCTAATTCTCAGTCGTGCCGAGTCTAATCGAGTCGCGTCTAGTTGAAGGCAGTCACACGGAGTCGGGTCACGTAGTGTGGGGGGGTCGTGTAGTGTGGGGGGGGTCGTGTAGTGTGGGGGGGGTCGTGTAGTGTGGGGGGGTCACGACTGGACTGACGTTGGAATCGTGTAGTGTGGGCGGTAGAAAGACGCGACTAGACTCCAGTCGTAGGAAATCAAACATGTTTGATTTTTAAGCCCGATTTTGGACGCACGGGAGAAACGTGGGTGATTTAACTGTCCCAAATGTGAATGACAGAGAGATATAAAGACAGAAAACACCGCCGCGCCACACACAAAACAGCACAACTTTATATCACCAAAAGTTCACGACAACCACCTTTTCCGGCTACATTTCAACCACGAACAGAGTTTAGCGGCACTTACTGTGTTTGGAGACGAACTGTTTAGCTTCACCTCGCCGCTAACGGCGGCTAGCCTCTCGCTTTCTCCGCTCGCCTCTACCCGCTTTCTCCGCTCGCCTCTACCCGCTTTCTCCTCCATCTCGATGGCTGAGGCCCGTCTCCTTTTCTTATTTAATCCATTGAAATACGTCCCGCTTCTTCCTGTGGCCAACTTTTATCTCCATGTGACAGAACTATAGCCCAGTTGAAGCTTCGTAGTAGCAGTAAGCTAGCGCTGCGGTGTTGTGACATTGTTGACACCGTTGACCAATCGGGACACACACATTATCCCACGCTCACAAACACAGGCTTATATTTGCAGATTTGGGGTCCGTTTTGGAAGCCGTAGAGACGACAGACGCGCTGTGTTATAAAACATCAGCTGTTTGTCAGAATCGTGTCATGTGTCGCTCTTACGATTCTCAGTCGTTAAGTGTGAACCCCCAGACGTTTGAAAATCGCACTGAATCGAGTCGTGTAGTGTGGACCCCCCATTCTATATAAAATCGTTTACGACTAGAAAAGTCGTGTAGTGTGTGCTGACCTTAAGGTGGCGGTTCCAGGAGGGGCCATACATGTACAGAACAAAACTGCTTTTTGTAATCATGGCAAAATTCATTTTCAAAAGAAAGTCACTCTATTCCAGGCTGATTTTGTAGGATGCTTTATTAGTCTAAGGCTACAGATACATACTATGGCAGTTTCCAAAGCTTTTGCATATTGTTCCTGTCACACCAGAGTGGCGCTCCGTCTCCTGCGGCCCAGCGGTGCAGCTCTGGTGCAGTCAGTGTGTCCGCAGCCACACTCCTCCACGTGGATGTAACTGTGGTGCACCACGTCGCCGTTCAGACAGAGGAGGTCCACTGTGCGGTTACTGAAGCGGGTCTCCTTACAGCAGGCGCACGAGTGCAGCATGTTGTCCGCCGCAGCTGAGTATCTGAAGGTGTGAACAACAGCATTAGCAGAATGCACAGAAGTTGAATGTACCTGTTATACTATAGATACAGACGGCATCTCTGGAATCGCCCATATATGGTCATGTTAGAAAACAGTTAAGGGGGAAAACAATTTTGAAAAAATGTAAATTTTCTCTAATTCAAAAACTACTGTAACAAATGCTGAAACGTGAATATAATTTCTACTAAATAATGATACAAAGACATGGGGAGGAGCAAAGTGGTTCAACAGCCCAAAAATACATGAAAAACGGAGAATGCTAACTTGATGCTACATGCTAGCATCGGGCTAATGCTAACGGTTAGCTAGCGCTTGCTACAGCTGCCATTTTTTTACTTCTACTGAACAATCTGTTGCGACAAAATATCCATATGGGCCCGATTTACACTTGACTTTATTGATGTGATAGATAAGTTGATATTCCACCAGAAAATGGCTAAAAAGAGTGAAAAGTTGTGTTTCTCTAAAGATTCTATTTTCCCCCTCGGCGAAGCCACGCCCCCTTCTATGACGAGATGCCGTCTGTATCTATAGATACAGAGCATCTCTGGAATCGCCCATATATGGTCATGTTTGAAAACAGTTAAGGGGGAAAACAATTTTGAAAAGATCTAAACTTTCTCTAATTATTCAAAAACTACTTTAACAAATGCTGAATTATGAATATAGTTTTCTACTAAATAAAGATACAAAGACATGGGGAGGAGCAAAGTGGTTCAACAGCCCATAAATTCATAAATAACAGAGAATGCTAACATGATGCGACATGTTAGCATCGGGCTAATGCTAACGGTTAGCTAGTGCTTGCTACAACTGCCGTTTTTTCACTTTTACTGAACAATCTGCTATGAGAAAATATCCATATGGGCCCGATTTACACCTGACTATATTTGTTCATATTCCACCAGAAAAGGGCTAAAATGAGTGAAAAATTGTGTTTCCCAAAAGATTGTATTTTCCCCCTTGCTTTTGCTTTCTCCGCACCGGTGGCAGTCAAGTTGCAAACATGGTTTTCTGGCCAGAGACACCAGGGGGAGATGAAAGACCCTCCAATCATCCCATAAACACTTCTATTACCCGCACAGGGACTACGAAACGGATTTATTAAGGTAAACACGCTACTTAGTACTGCT
Organism: Gobius niger; assembly: GCF_951799975.1. Taxonomy (NCBI): domain Eukaryota; kingdom Metazoa; phylum Chordata; class Actinopteri; order Gobiiformes; family Gobiidae; genus Gobius; species Gobius niger. Next base: position 3,225,271 of record NC_136875.1, read on the forward strand.
TTAAAGCTAAGATTCACAGCACTAAGAGTTCCAGTCAGAGGGTGCTTCCTAAACAGAGAGCTTCAATTGTATTTTCCATTGAGCTTCAGCAGCTCTGAAGGACAGGGAGACGACAGGGAAGACCACACTGAAACACCGGATTAATAACTGACATTTAGACACTAGTGGACTTATCAGGAAAGTTTGCTAAACAAAATGTACTTGATTGAAATTTTAGGGGAAGTTAAGCTTCTCTTGTAGTCGTGTACGTGTAGTTTAGGGGCTTACTTGGTGAAAGTGTTGCAGGAGCCTTCACAGTACGGTATTTCTACTGCCTCTGAGGACTGGCAGTCTTTGTGAGAGACAAGGGTTTTCATTGACACCAGCTTACAGGCTTTCTCACGCTCCACACCTTTGAAACAGAATGATCAGTAAGGAAGTGTTTGTACAGCCAATTTCTATTTTATGACAAATGAAAGCAATCACTTACAGATTTTGCAACAGCCATTTGCTGCAGTTTGAATGGTGTCCTACAGAGGAAGAGCAAAACAATTTGAGAGGGTTATTTCATGCTGAAACATCGCTTGTAATTGTTCGTACTAGTCAGGGTGGAACTCACAGGCTGGCACAGGCTCTCCTGGAAGGCCGGGCAGATAATGTGTGAACTGACGGCAGTGAACAGGTCGCCGCTCTTAAAGCAGCTGAAATGCTCACACTTGTTCTCGTTGGAAGACCAGCTCGCTCCTTGCTGTCAACGACCACCACATGTGACGTTCAAACACTCAAACAACAGTAACAGTTTGATCACAGCCAAAAAAACAAAACGGTTACCTTCAAAATGTGCCTTGTTCCATTCAAACTAAAGATACAGTGTGTTTGGACACAGAGCCCGCAGCATTCGTCTCCAACAGGCTCGATGTAGTCAAATCCCTTTCAGAGCAGGAGACATGTTCAGGTTCTCTGTGGTTATAGATTGATGATGTAGTTGATTTGATTGGCCTACTGCTCTTACCATGTCACATTTCTCGTTGCACTGTTGGAACACACAGCTTATTCTAAACAGACCAGAGTGTGGGTCCACCTCATTGGTGCAGGTACAGTCCTGGCACATGCTCACTCCAGGAACAGGTGATCCGGGCTAAGAAGAGCGCAATTCTTATTAAGCCATCCAAACAGTATTAGACTCATTATGTTTAGATCAATGACACTGACCTGGTATTCAATTCCCTTGTGAACACAAACTCTCTTGGGCTCTGTTCATTGAAAACAAACACACACAAGTCATTAACAATGGCATACTGCAAACCAATCACTGAAAGCTACTTAGATGCTCACCACATGTGTGCTCTGGACAGCACTTCCCCTCAGGGACACCAAAGACTGGTGTGTATCCAACTGGACAGTTCATGCTGTATGCTGGGCATGTGCTGCTCTGGCATTCTGTCAACATTACATTTGACAATCAGACATTAACAAGTAGACATGTTTGCTTGTGTGCAGTGTGCGAAATACCCGTCAATATTCGGGGGGGTCCCCATCTCCGAATTGTTGCGCAATACAGACTTTGCAATGTTGTGCATTATTACAATGCAAGCAAACTATTGAATAAATGCTCTGCTGCCTGTGTCAGCTCTGCCTCCGTGAGGCGCTGGAGCCTCGCGCTGAGAGAGAGATACAGACTTGAGACATTACTGAAGTTCTAACTTAAAGGGACTATAAGGAGTTTAAAAATGTTAAAATTAAGTATTTTCCTCCCCCTACATGTTCCAGCCATGTCCTAATGTGTAGAATGAGCTCAGACCTGTTCACCACAACTGCCTCTAAAATCCTGTACGGTCACTCAAAAATGTGTCACTTCGGCCCGAATTGCCGTCATGCACGAGCTTAATATAGAAGGTGCAGTTACACATATGGCCTGAGGTGGCAGTAGTGAGTATAACATGGCGAACTTGCTTCCAGCCCCTTGAAGCCAGGACGCCTGTGCTACGTTTGTAATGCGCTCATACACATCAGAGGAAAAGGCCGACATTGCGACGTATAGATAAGATAAGATATTGTCGCCGCGCGTGATCGCATTGTTTTCCCTCCACAAACCCAGCGTAACTTTATCTAACCATAAAATATGAGGCGGATGTCTCTCAAATAAGAAGTGGCTGAACGTTGGAGATGCACTGACTACATTTATGGATTAGAGATCTTGATTTTGTTTGTTCCTCGTGGACGGGCTGCACCTGCAGAGTTCTCCTTTCTCCCTCTCCCCCCATCCCATTCTCTTTAATCGTGTAGTCTTTGCCGTCCCAGAGCGGTGCATGTGGAGCTAGATAAACATGGAAAATGCAACCTTAGCGGTGAGACTCGGCTCTGAACGACTGGTCCACGGCTGACCCATCTCTAACATACACCGCTGCCAGAGTGCAGAGTGCGCTTGTGTCTGCACCTTTGCTTTAGCCTACCACAGGCCACGGGTCTAATGGGTTAATCGGGGGGGCGGACCCCCCTGTATTTCGCACACTGCTTGTGTGTAAAGTCAACAGCTTACGGCAAACCAAAGTTGAACAGCAGGGATCCGAAGGACTGGTTTGGTTGACGACGACAAATCCAGGTCCGGAGCAGTTTATAATGGATGGTGGAGGGCACTCTTTAGGTTTGCAAATCACAGTCTTGGTACTTTCCTCGCAGATACAGGTTTGGCATTTGTATTCAAACACTTCATTGAACTATACAAAACAAAATAATAGAGTAAATAACTGTAACTTAGCGACAATCAAAAACAATTCAATGAGTGAAATACTAACTTCTCGAGGATTACCCTCAGGGTCCAGACATCCTACAATCAGAGTAACAATCTCTCAAGATGTTTTGATAAAATACATTAGGCCTACAAGGTTTACAATACTTACCGCATTTACTGACGCATATATCAGAATCTTTATTGAAAAGCTTTGTTCCATCAGGACAAAAGCAGCCCTCTGTGGTGAAGTTAAGAGTGGGCTCATTTCCTCTGAAACGTTTGGTAAACTCCATTAAAATGTGTCATATTATTGTAGGAAAACAAAAACATTTGTAATGAAGTATGAATGACACATACCTGTCATCACAGGTGGGCTGTTCAGCAGGTCCACAAGGTTTGTACACTTTGTCTGATGGACAATTACTGCCTGCGGTACAGGAAACAGAAAGTGTTACACAGTCATTTATAGCTCAATATTTAAACTTAACACAATGTAATAATACACAGTGAGAACATTGAAATGAATGAAATGGGGTAAATAAATATGTGACAGAGAAACAAAATTTTATATATATATATATATATATATATATATATATATATATATATATATATATATATATATGTGTATTCATATTCATATACATATTCATAACAGGCAGTCCCAGTCTTACTACAGAGAGTGGTGTGGTTTCTCCAGTGTAGACAGACTCCAGCCTGGGCACAGACAGCAGCATAAGTCTGCAGACTTGTGCACTCAATGGCAGGATTAGCAACATGACAGCTGTCAAACGCACACCCCTGATAGAATCTGTCTGGAGAGACAAATGGGTGGCACTTGGCAAAGACACTGTGTGTAGAAAAAAGCATATAACAATTAGAAATAAAGTGAGTTCCTCTAAACTGTAAGATTGATGTGACCAGGCAAATGTAACCCAAGGTTTTTGGCCAACCTGCTGTGAAGCATGTCACACATGGAGTCTGGCTGGCAGGGAGTCATCGTTGGGGGAGGTTCAGGTTTGCTGGTAGGGACCACCGAAGGTATCTCACAGGATGGTTGGTAAATGTCTTGTGCTAGCCAATAGTCAGCCATCACAGCACAGCTGCCGGCCAACTGGCCTCCAGGTAACATGCAGTCATCAGCTTGGTTATTGTTACAGGTTCCTGTCAGTAAAACAACAGTTTTCCTGTCAGTAAAACAACAGGTTTTCATCCGCCTCAAAAGTAAATTAAATATTTAATAGGGGACAGATGATCATACCACAATGGCCTTGGGTGTTTTTGCCAAAGTTTTCATATGGAAGGTTCACAACAAATCCAGTAATACCAAATGTAATTATTGCCTTCAGATAAGGGATCTCATAAACTAGCTTTATGCCACTACTCATGATCTTAACTCCTCCATGTGAGTAAGGCAGTGGTAGTGGTATTCCATCTTTGATTGCCTGCAGTAATACAATGATACATTTATATTTATTGACAAACACTCCATAGTCACTTTTGTACAATAAATTTATGGTGCTTTACCTCCAGCTCTGCTACCCCCATGAGATTATGGTTCTTGAGTGTTATAACTTGAGCCCCGTATGAAACAATAATAGATCGAGGACAGGAAACATCTTCAGTTGGATCACAATAAACGTTGTCAATATAAATCTTCAGGTTATATTTTGGCGTGATTTCTTCCATTAACACATATGTACAATTTCCTTGATAACTGTAATATAATCCATCAAAAGTAACATAGTGAGGGTCTCCCCAGCCTTCACATGTACCTGAAAAAAGAAAAGAAAAGATATAATTTATATGCTTCAAGTTGAGCCACACAAGCCTTTCTGTTTAAGAAAGCAACGTACAGTCACAAGTCATGTATTGACAGCAGTAGTACTCGTCATACACAGGAACTGGAGCCTTTCCATTGCTACACTTGATGTCTTCAAGAGGTGGACACTCATACGGGACTATTTCAATTGTGTTGTTTTCAATGCATCGAGCCATAGTGCAATTGCAAATAAAAAATGTCTCATTTTGCTGTGGTGATAAAGGAAAGTTGAAAAGTGAAACAATATTTAACATACATATAGCAGTAGTACAATATCTTACCGCAACATCCCAATCCGGACAGCAAGACTGTGTCTTATTGCTTAATTCACATTCATCAGAACATATCATTGTGACACATACTCCTGAACCAATATGTTCCATGTCATAGATGACCTCCCCTGCAGATGTGGAAAAAGAATTTGTATATATATGTATATATGTAGTAGTAGTAGTAGTAGTAGTAGTAGTAGTAGCATTTACCTGGGTTGTAATGTTTTCCATTGAAGATGCAAAAGCACGGTGTAGTGCTACTCACAGTGGTCGGCGTAGTTGTAGGAGGTGTTGTGGTTGTAGTTGTAGGGGGTGTTGTGGTTGTAGTTGTAGGGGGTGTTGTAGTTGTAGGAGGTGTTGTGGTTGTAGTTGTAGGGGGTGTTGTGGTTGTAGTTGTAGGGGGTGTTGTGGTTGTAGTTGTAGGGGGTGTTGTGGTTGTAGTTGTAGGGGGTGTTGTAGTTGTAGGAGGTGTTGTGGTTGTAGTTGTAGGGGGTGTTGTGGTTGTAGTTGTAGGGGGTGTTGTGGTTGTAGTTGTAGGGGGTGTTGTGGTTGTAGTTGTAGGGGGTGTTGTGGTTGTAGTTGTAGGGGGTGTTGTGGTTGTAGTTGTAGGAGGTGTTGTGGTTGTAGTTGTAGGAGGTGATGTGGTTGTAGTTGTAGGGGGTGTTGTGGTTGTAGTTGTTGGAGGTGTTGTGGTTGTGGTTGTAGGAGGTGTTGTGGTTGTAGTTGTAGGGGGTGTTGTGGTTGTAGTTGTTGGAGGTGTTGTGGTTGTAGTTGTGGGAGGTGTTGTGGTTGTAGTTGTAGGAGGTGTTGTGGTTGTAGTTGTAGGGGGTGTTGTGGTTGTAGTTGTTGGAGGTGTTGTGGTTGTAGTTGTGGGAGGTGTTGTGGTTGTAGTTGTAGGAGGTGTTGTGGTTGTGGTTGTAGGAGGTGTTGTGGTTGTAGTTGTGGGAGGTGTTGTGGTTGTAGTTGTAGGAGGTGTTGTGGTTGTAGTTGTAGGGGGTGTTGTGGTTGTAGTTGTTGGAGGTGTTGTGGTTGTGGTTGTAGGAGGTGTTGTGGTTGTAGTTGTGGGAGGTGTTGTGGTTGTAGTTGTAGGAGGTGTTGTGGTTGTAGTTGTAGGGGGTGTTGTGGTTGTAGTTGTAGGGGGTGTTGTGGTTGTAGTTGTAGGGGGTGTTGTGGTTGTAGTTGTAGGAGGTGTTGTGGTTGTAGTTGTAGGAGGTGTTGTGGTTGTAGGAGGTGTTGTGGTTGTAGTTGTGGGAGGTGTTGTGGTTGTAGTTGTAGGAGGTGTTGTGGTTGTAGTTGTAGGGGGTGTTGTGGTTGTAGTTGTAGGGGGTGTTGTGGTTGTAGTTGTAGGGGGTGTTGTGGTTGTAGTTGTAGGGGGTGTTGTGGTTGTAGTTGGAGGGGGTGTTGTGGTTGTAGTTGGAGGGGGTGTGGTTGTAGTTGGAGGGGGTGTTGTGGTTGTAGTTGTAGGAGGTGTTGTGGTTGTAGGAGGTGTTGTGGTTGTAGTTGTAGGGGGTGTTGTGGTTGTAGTTGTAGGGGGTGTTGTGGTTGTAGTTGTAGGGGGTGTTGTGGTTGTAGTTGGAGGGGGTGTTGTGGTTGTAGTTGGAGGGGGTGTTGTGGTTGTAGTTGTAGGAGGTGTTGTGGTTGTAGTTGTAGGGGGTGTTGTGGTTGTAGTTGTAGGGGGTGTTGTGGTTGTAGTTGTAGGGGGTGTTGTGGTTGTAGTTGTAGGGGGTGTTGTGGTTGTAGTTGGAGGGGGTGTTGTGGTTGTAGTTGGAGGGGGTGTTGTGGTTGTAGTTGTAGGAGGTGTTGTGGTTGTAGTTGTTGGAGGTGTTGTGGTTGTAGTTGGAGGGGGTGTTGTGGTTGTAGTTGGAGGGGGTGTTGTGGTTGTAGTTGTAGGAGGTGTTGTGGTTGTAGTTGTAGGAGGTGTTGTAGTTGTAGGAGGTGTTGTAGTTGTAGTTGTAGGAGGTGATGTGGTTGTAGTTGTAGGAGGTGTTGTGGTTGTAGGGGGTGTTGTGGTTGTAGTTGTAGGAGGTGTTGTGGTTGTAGGAGGTGTTGTGGTTGTAGTTGTAGGAGGTGTTGTGGTTGTAGTTGTGGGAGGTGTTGTGGTTGTAGTTGTAGGAGGTGTTGTGGTTGTAGGAGGTGTTGTGGTTGTCGTTGTAGGAGGTGTTGTGGTTGTCGTTGTCGGAGGTGTTGTGGTTGTAGGGGGTGTTGTGGTTGTAGTTGTGGGAGGTGTTGTGGTTGTAGTTGTAGGAGGTGTTGTGGTTGTAGTTGTGGGAGGTGTTGTGGTTGTAGTTGTAGGAGGTGTTGTGGTTGTAGTTGTGGGAGGTGTTGTGGTTGTAGTTGTAGGAGGTGTTGTGGTTGTAGTTGTAGGGGGTGTTGTGGTTGTCGTTGTCGGAGGTGTTGTGGTTGTAGTTGTAGGAGGTGTTGTGGTTGTCGTTGTCGGAGGTGTTGTGGTTGTAGTTGTAGGAGGTGTTGTGGTTGTAGTTGTAGGAGGTGTTGTGGTTGTCGTTGTAGGGGGTGATGTGGTTGTAGTTGTAGGAGGTGTTGTGGTTGTAGGGGGTGTTGTGGTTGTAGTTGTAGGAGGTGTTGTGGTTGTAGTTGTAGGAGGTGTTGTGGTTGTAGTTGTAGGAGGTGTTGTGGTTGTAGGAGGTGTTGTGGTTGTAGGGGGTGTTGTGGTTGTAGTTGTAGGAGGTGTTGTGGTTGTAGGAGGTGTTGTGGTTGTAGGGGGTGTTGTGGTTGTAGTTGTAGGAGGTGTTGTGGTTGTAGTTGTGGGAGGTGTTGTGGTTGTAGTTGTAGGGGGTGTTGTGGTTGTAGTTGTAGGGGGCGTTGTGGTTGTAGTTGTTGGAGGTGTTGTGGTTGTAGTTGTAGGAGGTGTTGTGGTTGTCGTTGTAGGGGGTAATGTGGTTGTAGATCCACAGGTTGTAGTCACACAGCACACTCTAATCTCATAGTCTTGACACTTCTTATTATAAAGTTGATCATGCTGTCTGCAGATTAATCCAAATTCGGGATCACATTCGACCTTTTGATCTGTGTCAGTGATAAAATCCTCCCAGCTCATATCTGGATATTTTGCCGCTCTACATTCAAGGTCCATCTTTTCGTCACAGATGTAACGGCCACTATCCGTAATGTTGTCATACGTCTCCCAGTCACTTACGTCGTCGTGAATAAATGGGTTATAAGTGTTGTACCAGTCTGACCATTCACAGGTGGGCACGCACGTAGTTGTAGGCGGGGATGTGGTTGTAGTTGTAGGAGGTGTTGTGGTTGTAGTTGTGGGAGGTGTTGTGGTTGTGGTTGTTGGAGGTGTTGTGGTTGTAGTTGTGGGAGGTGTTGTGGTTGTAGTTGTAGGAGGTGTTGTGGTTGTAGTTGTAGGAGGTGTTGTGGTTGTAGTTGTAGGGGGCGTTGTGGTTGTAGTTGTGGGAGGTGTTGTGGTTGTGGGAGGTGTTGTGGTTGTAGTTGTAGGGGGTGTTGTGGTTGTAGTTGTGGGAGGTGTTGTGGTTGTAGTTGTGGGAGGTGTTGTGGTTGTAGTTGTGGGAGGTGTTGTGGTTGTAGTTGTGGGAGGTGTTGTGGTTGTAGTTGTAGGAGGTGTTGTGGTTGTAGTTGTGGGAGGTGTTGTGGTTGTAGTTGTGGGAGGTGTTGTGGTTGTAGTTGTGGGAGGTGTTGTGGTTGTAGTTGTGGGGGGTGTTGTGGTTGTAGTTGTAGGAGGTGTTGTGGTTGTAGTTGTGGGAGGTGTTGTGGTTGTAGTTGTAGGAGGTGTTGTGGTTGTAGTTGTGGGAGGTGTTGTGGTTGTAGTTGTGGGAGGTGTTGTGGTTGTAGTTGTGGGGGGTGTTGTGGTTGTAGTTGTAGGAGGTGTTGTGGTTGTAGTTGTGGGAGGTGTTGTGGTTGTAGTTGTGGGGGGTGTTGTGGTTGTAGTTGTGGGAGGTGTTGTGGTTGTAGTTGTGGGAGGTGTTGTGGTTGTAGTTGTAGGGGGTGTTGTGGTTGTAGTTGTAGGGGGTGTTGTGGTTGTGGGAGGTGTTGTGGTTGTGGGAGGTGTTGTGGTTGTAGTTGTGGGAGGTGTTGTGGTTGTAGTTGTAGGAGGTGTTGTGGTTGTAGTTGTAGGGGGTGTTGTGGTTGTAGTTGTAGGGGGTGTTGTAGTTGTAGTTGTAGGGGGTGTTGTGGTTGTAGTTGTAGGAGGTGTTGTGGTTGTAGTTGTAGGAGGTGTTGTGGTTGTAGTTGTAGGGGGTGATGTGGTTGTAGATCCACAAGTTGTAGTCACACAGCACACTCTAATCTCATAGTCTTGACACTTCTTATTATAAAGTTGATCATGCTGTCTGCAGATTAATCCAAATTCGGGATCACATTCGACCTTTTGATCTGTGTCAGTGATAAAATCCTCCCAGCTCATATCTGGATATTTTGCCGCTCTACATTCAAGGTCCATCTTTTCGTCACAGATGTAACGGCCACTATCCGTAATGTTGTCATACGTCTCCCAGTCACTTACGTCGTCGTGAATAAATGGGTTATAAGTGTTGTACCAGTCTGACCATTCACAGGTTGGCACGCACGTAGTTGTAGGCGGTGATGTGGTTGTAGTTGTAGGAGGTGTTGTGGTTGTAGTTGTAGGAGGTGTTGTGGTTGTGGGAGGTGTTGTGGTTGTAGTTGTGGGAGGTGTTGTGGTTGTAGGAGGTGTTGTGGTTGTAGTTGTGGGAGGTGTTGTGGTTGTAGTTGTGGGAGGTGTTGTGGTTGTAGTGGTGGGAGGTGTTGTAGTTGTAGGAGGTGTTGTGGTTGTAGTTGTAGGGGGTGTTGTGGTTGTAGTGGTGGGAGGTGTTGTAGTTGTAGGAGGTGTTGTGGTTGTAGTGGTAGGAGGTGTTGTAGTTGTAGGGGGTGTTGTGGTTGTAGTTGTAGGGGGTGTTGTGGTTGTAGTTGTGGGAGGTGTTGTGGTTGTAGGAGGTGTTGTGGTTGTAGTTGTTGGTGGTGTTGTGGTTGTAGTTGTGGGGGGTGTTGTGGTTGTAGTTGTGGGGGGTGTTGTGGTTGTAGTTGTAGGAGGTGTTGTGGTTGTAGTTGTAGGGGGTGTTGTGGTTGTAGTTGTAGGAGGTGTTGTGGTTGTAGTTGTAGGGGGTGTTGTGGTTGTAGTTGTGGGAGGTGTTGTGGTTGTAGTTGTAGGGGGTGATGTGGTTGTAGTTGTAGGGGGTGAAGTAGTAGTTGTCGTTGTAGGTGGTGATGGGGTGATGCATTCTTCCACACACTCCTGTGTCTCTTCATCAAAAATAGGCGTCTCTTCAGGACAGACGGGGTAACAGCCTGAAAAGAAAAAATCTCATCGTCATCAAATCCTTACTATATGTTTGTTAGATTATAGGGCTCTTGTATTACTAAACACAGGTGCTCGTCTTTGGTGCTGACAGGGGGCGCTCTGTGAAATCTTAAGCTTTAGAATTTAGAATACAACCTGCGAGTTCCAGGTGTAAGTACGGGTAACAAGAAAGTAATTACACATGTAAGTACAGGTACTCTTACATTGTGTAACAAGGGGGAACAATGTGTAATGAGTCTTGCCTGAACCTACATTTATTTTTCAACCCCTAGTCAATGGGACATTTTCGGACATTTTTTTGCCCTATATGCCCTTTCTATTTATAATCAATATACTGAAGGAGAAAAACACATTTCATTCCTCTATAGTAAAGCACAATGGGTACAGTAATAAATAATTCCAGCAAGTGATAAATATTAAGGCTTACCTTCCAGGTTTGGTAAGGGGTTAGCGCATATTCCTTGTGGATTCAGACAGGTCTTGTAACATGGGGTGTGGCAGGGGCTGTAGTGCCACATGCATTCTCCAGGGTCATTATAGTACTCACAGAAGACAGCTGTACAAATAAACAAAAACAGATACACATTTCATATCAATAAGTCAACATAGATTTAACAATAGAATTCGTATATACAGTATTTCAACTCACGGCAAAGTTCAGGGGTCCTCCAGGCCACACAAACTCCCGCCTCAGTACAAGCCTGGGCATAGGCTGCTACAGCAGAGCAGAAGCACTCGCAGTCTCCTCCAGAGTCACAGGCGCACGAGTCCCGGACACAATTTTCATAGTACACGGTAGGAGGAACCTTAACAGTCAAGAGAATATTTACATTTTATCCAAACCACACCAAGTTTACAACAATCAGTCAAAACCTGTCCCGACAGACAGATGAAGGGACTACCACCAAGTATTTGGTTAATATAACAGTATATATACCATAGTATGTTATGCACAATAAAAATGGATCATTCTTCAAGTAAAATCAATCAATTAAACATTGATTATTTTTCATAAGTCACATCACTCCTTGTGTGGCCTTCGCTGGTCATTTTGACCCGCTGTCATGCTCCGGGCATTTGGATGCAAGGTGACACAAGGGGGCGCCCTTCCAACCTTCTCAGTGTAAACGTGAGTTGATTTTTTTCAGAGTGAGACTTTAGGTCAGACATGAGTGACAGTAACATGAGGCTAAATACAGTGAGCTCTTTGTTTCCAGTAAAAAGGCTGAGGCCTCATTGCTCTTCAGTCACAGACTGAGAAGTGAAGAAGGAAGTCATGGAGCTTCTCCTATAGACAGAACTTCAGACTTCTGCTGCATGTAAGAGTCATATCATATTCTGAAACTCAAATATGTAGTAAAAGCATAATATATGGAAAATTATTATTACTATTACAAAAAGAAAAATATTTGAAAATCATGTATCTAGTCAAAAAAATATTTTTTATTTATTTACTATCATTCTAAAAAAAAAAAAATCCAGGTCATTTGTATCTGCTGTAGGTCATGTTTGTCCCAGTTCCTCTGAGTCGTGGTGCAGCAGGACTGATGTGAACAGATGTTACAGAAGAAGCTCGTGAGGTTCATTTCTTCAACAGTTACTATAGTAACTATTTTCTCCAAAGTAAAAGTAGATCTACCACAGTCCTGTCCACATCTGCCATGGTCCACCAGGACCCACCACGACTCAGAGGAACAGGGTCAAACATGACATACAGCAGATACAAATGGTTAGGGTTTGTTTGGGTTTTCTTTTTTAGAATGAGAGTAAATTTAAAAAAAACGAATTTTTTGATTAGATACATGATTTTCCAATATTTTTCTTTTTGTAATTGTAATAATAATTTTCCATATATTATGTTTTTACTAGAGATTTGAGTTTCAGAATATGATATGACTCTTACCTGCAGCAGAAGTCTGAAGCTCTGTCTAAAACAGAAGCTCCATGACTTCCTTCTTCACTTCTCAGTCTGTGACTGAAGAGCAATGAGGCCTCAGCCTTTTTACTGGAAACAAAGAGCTCACTGTATTTAGCCTCATGTTACTGTCACTCATGGTGTCTGACCTAAAGTCTCACTCTGAAGAAAGTCAACTCACATTTACAGTGAGAAGGTTGGAAGAGCGCCCCCTTGTGTCACCTTGCATCCAACTGCCCGGAACATGACAGCGGGTCAAAATGACCCGTGAAGGCCACACAAGGGACTATACCTCATGTTGAACCCTTTTAGTCAAAATGTGACCAAATGTGTATTTTTACCGTCACGGCCGTCCTTCGGAGTCACTATCTGATGGAAAATGTAAAACCCCTTTTCATCACATACTGACTATTTGGGTTGACCATACACAGCATCAGCAAATCATAATACGGCGCAAACTTCACAAATGACTACTTTTACAACATACTTTTATAGGGGCAAAAATAATTTGACCCTACAAAAAGAAAAAATGTCACATAGCTCCTTTAAAGTGATCTGAATAGATTGCATATTAATGATTGCCTGGGTATGAAATTTGACAAAACAAATATGTTACACAATCATGTTTTTTCTAAAGTCCCTAAAGTACTTGAGTAAATGTAATACTAGAAGATCTGAGGGATTTGGTTAGAGCATCTTGAATCTCTTATGGCTTTTTCCAAGACTGCATTGCTCAGATTCCGCTGCACACAGATTGTTTTACCTTGTGGTGGCAGTCCTTGAACGTCTCTCCCTTGATAATGGAGCACATGAGTTTAGCCCAGTGGTGTCGGTTCGGTGCGGCCTCACACGGATCAGCGTTTTCCACCACGTCGGGACAGCTGCTGTCCACCTTCCAGCTGTTTCCGAATTCTATCGCGCTGCCTACTTCCAGATTACCTTGGGTGGTGAAGTCATTTCGCGCATCGCCATCGAAATCTCCACACAATCCACAAACCTGACCCTGGAAATAAGAACATGAACAGAATTTGTAAGGATGGATATTGGAGCTGATACTGGAAAAAAATCGGATATCGGCTACAAATATCCGACACTGAACCGATACCTGTTTTGGCTCTCATCGTCTTAAAAACTGAATTTTCACTTACTAAACCTCAGTGAATATAGACATGCTGTATGTCATTTAGAACAGCAGAAGCCACACAGAACACCGCTGCCAGCAACAGCATGCTAAAGCTAGCAGCAGCATGCTAATGTTAGCGGCAACTAATCAAGACTGGGTCACATATGATGATAGAAATACCTAAAGTAGCCTAATAAAATAAAATTGGTTAAGGTGCTTTATTTGTCATTATAAAACAACTGTACAACAGAATTTATCCTCTGCATTTGGTCCATCCTTCGACATCGCTAGAACGACCCGTAAGGAACATATTTTTAATGACAAGATAGGATCAGACTTTGTTGATCTTTAAATGGAGAAAAGAGGACAATGCACTTTTTCACACAAAAAAAGCTGCTTTTAACACTTTGAGTGCCAAAAACAGAAAAACTTGTTTTTGCTGCATTTTATTCTGAGAGACACTCTAATCTGTGATGAACAGAACTGAAATAAATGGCGATCAAAAACGTGTAAAAAGTCATGATCTGGACATTTAATATATATTATTGTGTTTCTTTTCTTTTTTTTTGTCTGAGGAGGCGTGGTGTTGCAAACAGTTGTAAACCCGACACCTCTCTCGCTCTCTGGAGCGCGTTTGACAAAGCAGAGCTCTGGCTTCCCATGGAAAGATCGAGATTGAGATTTTAACTTTTCTCTGAGTTTTTAAATGGTCAAAATCGGTCCAAGGACGACTGAGAAACATCCTGTTAAAGTCTTCAATCCCAGAACCAGGCTGTTAAAATGTACACGCCATAATGAGAGATCGATAACACGCAGTGTTTCAAAACGTGTCAACAATGTTGTCCTGAGATATTTAGGCCTTTGCCTCTTCACACAACATTAGTCCGTTTAGAGAGGAGAGAGGAGTTAATCAGGAAGGAGAGTGTTTCATTAAACCCCCCTTATCTCCGTTTCTAGAAAAAAAAATCTGTGATTTTGATCAAAACTAGCCTCTGTTTAGCTTAGATTTCTCAGGCACGCAGAATTAAACAGTTTTCACCAACGGAGAGCTTAGAGTCTCAGCTTTCAAACGAGCCATAGCATGTGTCCATAGCTATAACACAGAATATGCTGTGGTGCTACAAATATCATGAAAATGGTCTGGATTGTTGGTGCTCAACAGCTAAATCCCAACACAGCGCAGCCTCAGTGTGTTAAGACAGTCTTTCTATATTTGTTCATATCAGATATCGGCAGATACTCAAACCCCCAGCATCGGTATCAGAAGCAAAGAAGCTGGATCGGTGACAAAGCAATCGTGGAGTTCCTTGGTTAAACACACTACAGAAACAACAAATGGGAAGGCTGCGTTTGAAGAAGACACTTACGCTGTGCTGCGGCTCGAGGAGGATCCTGACGGTGGTTTTGCGATCCCACATGACGGCCAGACCCATGTCAGTCTCCACAATTATGTACAGGCCCACTTTTTTGATTGTGTAGAGGAGGAACGGGCCATGTCCCAGGTTGATCACTTCATGTTTCCCTCTTGACAGTTTGATTTCAACATACTGTAAAGCAAGTCACGGTCAGCTGTTAGTATTTTTGACACAATATGAGTAAAAATAATGAGATGTGTACGCTCTTTTTTACCCCGAGTTGGATTCGGACAGTTTTGGCGCAGGTTGTGCCTGTACTTCCACACGGTACGTTTTCTGTGACGACTGCAAAGTCACTCTCCGCGGATGGGTTGTCGCAGTTGTTCTAGAGAGAAGAATCCAGGTTCAGCGCATTGCCGATCCATCCCGAGTTAGGCGTACTTACTTTGACTGCGACATAGCCACAGTGTCCGTTGAATGCGTAGGTTTTCTGGTCAAATGTGGAATAATGGCCGCTCCCGTAAGTGGTGCACGTTCCCGGGCATTTCTTTTGTGTGCAGTTCCACCGGCCACTTGTGCAGGTACTAAAACATTCACATACAGAACGAATGATGTTTTGTTTCTTTGGAGCAAACATTCTGTTAAGGCGAATCGGAGAAAGTAAATGCAATTCTGAAGAAGGAAGTCATGGAGATTCTGCTCTAGAACATTACTCTTCTGCAGGACGCAACAAAAAAAGATTGACATTCAAGAATTCCTTAGTGATAGGTTTGCAAATCCTGAATTTATGTGTTTAAAAATTCAGTTAATTATTTATTACTCTCACTCTAAAAAATATATCATATCTGCTGTAGAGTCAGACAGATGTTACAGAAGAAGCTACTATAGTGCAGTAATCTCCACTTTACTGTGCGGATGCCAAATTACTCCTGGTATTATTACGCCTTACAATATAATTCCCCCTTTTATCCGCTTAGAAAATCCATTGTTTAATTTTGTGTAATTATACTTTGTAGTGGAACACTTCACGTAACCATATTTAAATAGGGAAAACGTGGAAGAGCTTGGTAGCTTCTATCTTGACCAGTTTTGGAGCTATAGAGGAGAGAGGGAGAGGCTAAATGCTAACGCCGTCTGCGCTGTGTTTACGTGACTGAAGGCACGGGTGAAGATCAGACAGGTCCTGAAGAACTCGTCAAAGCTAAGGTAAGAACATATCTCAGTATGGAAAAACGGTGGCCTATTCCTTTAATGTTCCAACTAGAACTACATTTACAGGATTGCAGCCCTCGAATGCCTTCCCAGAGCGGGCTTCGAAGGAACAGGCCACCATTTCACTGAGATATGTTCTTACCCGAGCTCAGACAAATGTACCTGTGTGCGCTCAGTCACACAAAACGACCAAGAATGTTGCTAGCATTTAGCCTCTCCCAATGTTTTCCTATAGCTCCAAACAGGGGTGAAGTTGGAAGCTACCAACGCTCTTCCACGGGCACACACAAAGACCAGACAGGTACGCATCAACTCGTCTAAGCTCAGGTAAGAACATATGTCAGTATGGAAAAACGGTGGCCTGTTCCTTTAGGGGAAGAAACTAGCAAAAAAACAAAACAACATACCAAGTGTTGCAATCTTTGGTGATTTTTGTCCTGGACACAAAGAGCTGTCCATCATGCTGACACGGGCAGTCCAGCTCTTTCACGCAAGAGCCCTTCCCATCGTCGAAGAGGCCACTGGGACACTGGCAGCCAGATTCGCACTCTGTGGAGCTCTGGAAACAGCAAACCCTTTTACAGCTCAACCAGGTCACATGAGAATCCTCGCCACAGTAAACACACTCAGACTGAAACCCGAGAAGCATGCAAACTTTCTTACACATTCACTGTTGTCCAGGTTCAAACAGGACTGAGCACACTCTCCAGTCCCCGCGGTGGAGCAGTTCACGAACACCTTCGGAGGAGCACAGGCTGAAAACGTACAAAAACAACGTTATCGTGAAAACTGCTCATTTATATATAGAATGTACGAAACAATTGGGGATCCAGTCTGCGAGTGGGCATCCAAAAAAAGACTTACCCGAAGTGCGGAGTCCCCATGAGTGGCAGTGCAGGACGCCATTGGTGCAAACGCTGATGAAGAGAAATGAGAGTCAAAAACACGAAAGCCGTTCATTTGTGAGTGGAGAACGCAGTCGTACCAGTGTTGATCTTTGATGTTGATGGATTTTCCTGCTTTTATGACGAGATCATTGTGATGGCAGGGGCATTTCTCCACGGGGACACAGTGGCCTCTGTCGTCCAGGTACAGGCCCTCAGCGCAGGAGCATCCGTCCACTGGTAAGAAGTCGGTGGTGCAGCTCTGTTGGTTGGAGCTCAGGGACCTGCAGGTCAGCTGGCACCTGTGATGGGTGTATGAGAAGGACTGCGACACTGGACAGCTCTGCGCGTATTTCTCTGGAATATACACACAGGTTTTATGTACCCCTGAATGTGGCTTTTGTAGTGTTTGAGTTGGACGGTCAATCTTACCACAGACGTGTTCTCTCCAGTCTGTGAGGAATCTCCCCTTGGTGGCACAGGCCCTTGCGTAGGAGGACAACACGGCGCAAAGACAGGCCTCGCTTTTATCGCAGTTGCAGGCGGCATAAGTGCATCGCTGTAGATGACATGACGATAATATCACATAAGCTGCATGAAAAACTCTCAAAATGTCTTTACAGTGTTACCTTGTAGTAAGGCTATGCAATTAATCGAAATTCGATTACGATTTCGATTACAACAGTAAACGATTACAAAATTAGCATAATCGCAAAAAATCGATTATAATTTTTTTTTCAATTTTTTTTTTTTTCCCCAAAATGTTTTTTTTCAAATTTTTTTTCAAATTTTTTTTTTTCAATTTTTTTTTATTTTTTTTCAAATTTTTCATTTTTGGATTTTTGTAATTTTTTTGATAGATTTTTGTCACTTTTTCGCTGGATTTTTGTCTTTTTTCTGCTGGATTTTTGTCACTTTTTTGTCATTTTTTTGATGGATTTTTGTCTTTTTTTTGATGGATTTTTGTCACTTTTTTGATGGATTTTTGTCACTTTTTTGATGGATTTTTTTAAAGGCAACAAATAATCGTTTGAATAATCGTGATTTCAATTATGACAAAAATAATCGTGATTATTATTTTTTCAATAATCGAGCAGCCCTACCTTGTAGTACACTTCTGGATCCACCTCTGAGTGGCACTGGGTAAAGGAACTGTTTGGACTCAGCAGCAAACCACACCAATGCTTGGCATACATCTCTGTTTGATCAAAGTCATTATTATTATTAGCTCATTTCATATAAAAAACTGTGCATTGTCATAGTAGGCTTTACCGTTTTCCACACTGAGGGCGCAGGGGTCATCCAATCTTTCCACTCGGTCGTCACACATGAAATTAGCTTTCCAAGAGTTGGCAAACGCCACTGCGGTTCCCTCCACTATGCCCTGGGGTGTTCTCATGTCATCGGACATGATCATGTTGTAGTTCCCACATAAACCTAGTAGAGATTGGAGATCACAGGTTTGAATCCTGGTTGAGCCCATGTAATTTAATGAAGTTCATGTTTCATTCAGGAGGAGGACCACGCCTTCTCAACCCAGAGACCCTATTTATACCAGCCAAGCTCATTCAACCCTGTGTGTCTGAACCCTCAAGCACACCCTGTCTCCTACATCATTAACTGCATTTCCGTCACTGGACTTTAAAGCAGTACAAAGTAACTCTTCCCTCTAGAGGCCATAAGCGCAACTGCAGGTGTAGTTGCAAGTTACGATTTTTTAACTTATTAAATGTCTTAGAGAGTAAATCCTACGCTGACAGGAAAGGTGAAGGGAGAGAGGGTTACTGTGCATCCAATTATACAATGGAAACATGTTTTTTCACACAAACTTGGCTGTAAATACTGTTTAAAGTGACGTTAGCCCACAGTTAGCTTTGCCCGTTAGCATATTAGCTTCTTCTTCGTGATTCCATTAGTGTGTATTGCTTTCTCCGGACCGGTGGCAGTCAAGTTGCAAACATGGTTTTCTGTCCAGAGACACCAGGGGGAGATGAAAGACCCTCCAATCATCCCATAAACACTTGTATTTCCCCCACAGGGACTACGGAAAGGATTTATTAAGGTAAACACGTTACTTAGTACTGCTTTAATGTGCATTTTGAAGTATCGCGAGTGATGGAAACAGCAGATTTCACATTTAAAACCCTTCATTTGCACAAAGAGTTTATCGCTTGAGGTGGTTTTGACTACACCCCGCATGTGGAGGAGGTCTAACGTCGCTGCACTGTCTCTGCCACTGTGTTCATGCTAACAACAGTGCATTGCTTTCTTTCAACTTTCAGAACAGGTACGACGGGAGCGGAAATGTTACCACCGCGATTGTAACTGGTACCTAAACAAAACATTGAAGGACACTTTACAGAACTTTACCGAGCTCTACAGTTTTAAGTCTCAGATAGTTCTTGTCTCTGTGTTTAGAGAACTGTCTAGAAAAGCCATGTGTTAGCAACTTCGCAAATATCCAATATACTGTAGTTGTTCAGACATGGGGATATCCTGGTACACTTGGAAACATCGTACCAATAACCAGGAAACTGGGTAAATACATGATTTAACCGCGGCGTGGTCCTCGTAAGGGAACATGTACCTCTGGTCTTTGCTTTGTAGCTCTGTGAGAGGCGAACGTAGACCTGCATTATAGGCACGTGCTGGATTTGAATCTGCAAACCAAAGCTGCTCTGGAAGATGAGGTGGAAGGATGAGGCTCGGAATATGTTGATGTCGCCTTTTAAAAGGAGAGAAAGTATCAACGACGAAAGGTTTCATTCAGACCTTCAGTGTGTAGCGACGCTTACCCGAGCTGTACGGCAAAGTGATGGCTTGCGTGTTGTACTTCACCGCTCCGTCAGAAGTGAACACAAACACCTGGAACCATGGAAGTCACGTGAGCACATGCGGTACACGGGGAAAAAGGCCCGGGGCTGCACAAGAGGTTCAGACTCACGTTGTTTTTGTCGTTGTTCATCAGGATTTTGAGGGACCTGAGACACGTGTCGTGCTGTTGGTGCGCACAAGGCGACAGCTGGGCCAACACGGTGAACTTTGGACTGACGTCATCCTGCCAACAACACCAGAAAACCACCGTTAAGAGAAGATAGATAGATAATCTTATTAGCCCTAAGTAAAACACAACACTGGAAGAATGGCCATCATGAGATAAATGACTTAGAATTGCTTGAATAAAAGTTGTTTTATGTTGAATTTGAGTCGGTTTGAACTAATCCAAGATACAAATGCTATAGCGCCAATGGAACAAGAATAAAACCCACTTGAAATCAGGCAAATAATTGTTTTTCACTTGAAATGACACAAAATGATCTGATTTAAGAGAATAACAACTAGTAGAGGTTTTATCTCATCTAAGACCAGACCATCTACTCAAACCTTAGAGTAGATTTACATTTCTTCTTTAAAACGATGCACTTCTTGCCAGTGTTGTACATAATATATGACCGAACTGGGTGTATTGACAGTATTTCTACCTTTGTTTCTCCCATTTAACTCCAATAATGTTAAAAGTACTCTCTGATTTGTGTAATAATGTTTATCATAATCATCTTGAGGGCCAGAGGTTCTGTGCAGGAGGGCCAGATTTGGCCCCCGTGCCTGACGTTGCTTACCCCTGCCCTAAATGATATGTCAGAATGGGGGGTCCACAGTCGTGTGACTCTGGGTTCACGCAGAACCACTAAGAATGGAGCAACTGATGTTGAATACATTATAATACATTATAATACAGCAGTGTGTCTCTGTCCTCTCTCCTGCAGGACTTCTCTTTGTGGTGGATAAAAACAGATCCCAGATCAAGATATGCCTCTGTTTGTGAGCGTGAGAAACATGTGCGTGTTGTTGTGACAATTTTACTCAGAGATAGTATCTCCAAAACTACTCACAGCAAACACATAAACTAACCTTTCGTCTGGTGGCCTGCTGGAGAGCGCCGGCATCCTGCCTCCCTGACTTTTCACACTTAAGACAAAAGGCCAAAGACCTGTCCTAAAACAAAAGCCTTCCTTTCTTCCTCTAAAACCATGCCAAATTGCTAATCTTCACAATAACATGTTCAAATATTGCGCTAATTCAATGTTTTTTAAATAGATATTATTTGGGAAACTGTAATTTCAAGGGCATCAACAGACTTCGAACTTTCCCATCTGGGACTGAATTTGTAGCTTGATTTATTGAGCTTCGAATTTCAAAAAAACAGGGTGAAAAATGTATTTGTACAAAGGAATTAGTCTTTTGACAAAACTAAACAAGATCCAAAATCCCCTTTGAAAACTCTGTGACTAATATATCAAATAAATAAACCCATCAGTTTCAACCTGGCTTCATTCATTATTCCTCTACGGTCCATGGAATTACATGTGTTGTGCCCCAGGGTTTGATTCTGGGCCCAGTGCTTTTTAATCTGTATATGCTCCCTCTTGGTGATGTCATCAGGAGACATGGAGTCAACTTTCACAGTTCTGCTGATGATCCACAGTTATACATCTCCATGTCTCCTGATGACACCAGGCCAATAGATGCACTTTTTAACTGCATTTTAGAATCAAATCCTGGATGGCAGAAAACTTTCTCCAGCTTAACCAGGACAAAACTGAAATGTTAATCATCGGCCCTGAGAGAGAGACTTTTACTCAAACTACAGTCACTGTCTATGAATCCTTCCTCACAGGTGAAGAACCTGGGTGTGATCTTTGACTCTGAGCTGGCGTTTATTCCACACATTAAGAAAATCACAAAGCCAGGTTTTTACCATCTAAAGAACATAGCCAGAGTCCACCCCCATTCTCTCTCGGGCCAAGACACTAATGTGTAAAGCACTTTATGATACCATTCGGTATGAAAAGCACTTTATAAATAAAGTTTGATTGATTGAAGTTTGATTATTCCATTTTTGTTGGTGAAAATACCCCACTCCCTTATATTTATATTAGTAATGTACAGCAAAATTGATATATTGTGTTTAAGGCGAGACACTACAGGTGAATAGGGGGGGAAAAAATGTAGAGATCTCAATTAAACTTTTGCTGAACATCACAGATATAAATATCAGAAAAAAATGTATTGCGCTTTTTCTGTCATTTTATGTTTTCACATAAAAATAAGGCAGTTTGAGCATTAAAATGGCCAAAATTGCCTATATTTTGGGCAACGAAATCAAAATAATGAATTGAGCCAGATTAAAATGTATGGTTTTATTTTATTGACATATTAGTAACTAAGATTTTTTCAGAGGGGATTTTGGATATTTTGTTTAGTTTTTCGATAAACTAATCATCAGTGAAAAATTCTGTAAACACTCAAATTTCGCCTGTTTTTTTGGTTTCAAAGCTGAATAAATCAGGCTAGGAATTAGATATTGAAAAATCCTTCTGAAAAAACCTTCAAAATATAGTTAGGTCTCAGACTGTAAAGTTTGGAGTCTGTGGGAGCTTCTATAAGGGCTCAGGCTCTGCCCGAGTGCGGCTTCTCTCATTCAGAGAAAACCAGCCCTGAAGTTTTGTAGCGAGTGCTCATGCTCGGCCTGTTCTCCGACCTTTCCGCTCCAGCGTCTCGTAGGAGGAAAAACACCATATTTGGGTGAAAGCGTCATCACGGGG
Source organism: Gobius niger (assembly GCF_951799975.1). Lineage (NCBI taxonomy): Eukaryota > Metazoa > Chordata > Actinopteri > Gobiiformes > Gobiidae > Gobius > Gobius niger. The sequence goes on from NC_136875.1 coordinate 3,247,469, forward strand.
CCCCTTAGCAGGACACGTGGATGTAAAATCTGTCAATATTTAAGAATGAAAACCCGCGGGAAAGACGGCCTTTCTACGCGGCGCAGCAGCTACTTCCGGGTTGCCCCCACCTCGCAGACAAAACATCATAAAATAAACATCATCATTTTAATATCTGACATGAAAACTAAGATGTAAAGGGAGGAAAATAGATAAAAATCTCCACTTCGACCACTGCGTGAAAAATCAATACTTTCACCTGCCGTGTCTCGCCTTAAACAGTTCCCATGTTCACCTGCAGCATCTGGCTTTAAAAAAACACACAAAAAGCGTGTCGACGGTTACCTTTCCTTCCACTCTGGCTAGTGTGTAGTAGCAGCCTCCGTGGAATGTGTACGTCTTCCCGTCAAAGGTGGTAACGTGCGAGCCCTCCTCCACGGCACACGTCGCAGGCCCTTGTGTGTCTTTGCAGGCCCACCTCCCGCCATGGCACGTGCTGCGAAGCATTGGGAATGTTCACAAAGGCACAGCGGCAAAAAGCATGTGTAACGCACTCTGATTTACCATTCCTTTGTTTCCTGTTTGTATATCTCCCCAGAGTCGTAGACGCGATCGTGTTTGCACTGACACTCAGACTGAGCGATGCAGCCTCTCTTGGAAAGATCGTCAAACACCGTGCCTGGATTTGGACATGAGAGGAATAAGGCAAATACAGAATGAGATACTTTTACTGTGATGCTCCATAGGGATGGGCCAAGACCTCATGCCGCGAGATCTCGCAAGGTCAAATGCCACGAGATTTTTCGGCCCTGAGTAGATGAATATTGTGCGAGTTCCATGTATAGGTACAGGGAACAAGGAAGCAAGTACACATGTAAGTACAGGCAAGTCCACATTAAAGTGCAAGGTCTAATAAAGGTGTCCAAAGTGTAACAACCGTGTACAATGTGTATTAAAGGTGTACCAGGTAGGGCTGCTCGATTATTGAAAAAATAATAATCACGATTATTTTTGTCATAATTGAAATCACGAATATTCAAACGATTATTTGTTGCCTTTAAAAAAAAAGTATTTATTTTATTTCTATATTTGTTCATAAAAAAAACTATGCTGATTATTTTCTGTTTTCTGAACAGTCATAAAAGTACAAATGATTTCAAGTTTGCCTCGATTAAGGAGAGGTCTCTGTGTCAGACCTAGCCAAATAAAGTGACCAAAAGATCTACTTTAAATTATTGTTCATAATTCTCTGCTGTCTCGCTGTGATGTCCTTTGATTAGAACAGCCCCAAACTGCTCAGGAGTGTTTGCTCGGGTTGTGAGCCGTAAAGGCTAGTGACCGCTAACTACATATGAAAGGTGAAGGCGGCCTGTTTACATAGGGTATCGACCTATATCTGACAAAAAACCTGGACATTTCAACAACCCAATCAGCCTTTTGCTTCTAAGCAGTGGCGTGGTCACACATCTAACTCAAGATGCCCTTCTACAGCGAAATTGGACATAACCTTGTGATGGACCTATATTAGTTTTGCTTTAACTCATTGACTGCCATTGACGTCTTTAGACGTCAATTTGTTTTTTCAGTGGGAATGGTTGTTGCAAAGCCTTGAGCATGTCTGGTGTGATAATCTTAGTTGTAGTTATTTTATTGAGTCAGCAGGTGGCAGCAGTGCTCTTTGGATGCGATCACGGGGAAGGTCACAGGTCAGAAATATAATATAAGCGTAGCTTCTTGTTTTGATCTGACGTGATCTCAGACGAGGGAAGGACTGTGGCAACAAGAGGAGGAGAAGATCCAGAAGGAATGGCAACATAAGGAAAAATACAGGCAAGTTACAGCAGTGATGTTTGTGGTAATGGTGGAACACGGGGATCAAGAAAGCAGACCTAAAAAACAAAAGCCCCTGACTAGCATGCTAAAAATGCTAACCCCGAGCCCGCATCCGGACACAGCGTCCGGCAGTGCTTTTCATCTCAGCGCACAGAGAGGCAGGTGTGTGAGAGAAGCACACGAGACAGTGTGCTTCTGCTTTATAGATGGAAACTGTTCAGATGTTTGAGGTGTCACTAAAGAAAAAAACATTAGCACGACCTAAAAGCTCCAGTCGGGGGCGCTATCGAAAAACTTAAATTCTTTCGGTGCCAACTTTTGGTTCTTTTTCTCTCCAAACGTCAATATATGACCCGCAGCGAGTCTAAAAAAAGCAACATGAACGTGTGCGCAGATAATGAGCCGCTTCAAAACTATAAATGATCCAAAGGCTGTTACTGTTACTAATATATTAACAATATAAACACATACATTTAAACCTGGCTCGATCCATTATTCAGAGTTTGTCACCTGCATTGGCTCACATTAAGGGGACAAAATTACATTTAGAGATAGCAATATGAAACTTTTAAAATGTTACATGTCATTTATTTCTATTTTGTTTATAAGGGCAAAGGAAGAATGTTGTATGAAAGGTAAAGATTCAATACAATTCAATTCAAACTTTTGCTGTAGATTGCAGACATAAATATGAGGGGATAAAAGTGTGTTGCAAGTTTTCTGTCAGTTTATGTTTTCATATAAAAAATACAGTATTGTTACAGTTACAACTGCTCAAGAGAAGATTTTGGATCATTTTTAGTTTTTGACTGATCTACTTGCTCAGTATTTGTGAATGGATAGATGTGGGAAACGTCATGAAATAAATATAAAGAGAGAAAAGAAACCATGCATCGCCATAGCCAACATAGACAAGAGCACAAACCTGATGGGCAGAAGCAGCCGTCCATCCTGTGGTCCTCACACAGTGAACTGGTGTCGTGGTACGAGCACGTGTCCATACAGGGAGAACTGCTCTCCTTGTAGACCATGTTATATGGGCAGCTTTTAACTAAGGGACAGACAAACATCTCATTGGAACGTGTTATTTGCAGGTTTGTTGTTTTTCTGAAACCACGTAGAGCGCATCATTACCGCAGAACTCCGGGGTCCTCCAGTTTGGGGGCTGTCCTCCAGCGTGGGAGCACTGTCGGGAGAACTCGGACAGAGTGCTGCAAATGCACGAGGGGCTGCTTCTGTTTGAGCAGAGGCACATGTCCTGCACACAGGCCTTGATGTACGCTTCAGGGCTGATCAGGCTGGCACAGGAGCTCCACGTGTCGGAATGCAGCGCCTCGGTGCACACACTTTGCTGACGGATCAAAGGAAAAAGGCATGTTCAGGAAATATTAATGTTGCGACCCCAGGCCTCCAGGCTCCCTCCTTTCTTTTCGTATGTTGTTGTTAGTGTAGCCTAAACCTGTTTTTCTCCTATGTAAATTTGCTGCGGTGGTCCTGGGCTGCGATTGGTGGAGTGCATTGGGGTCCTGGCTGCTGGTTGGGTCTCTGGCTTTGCTGCCGCCTGATTGGGGGAGCAGCTCAACACCTGCGGGGAGCTCGTTAAAGCCACCTGTGCCAGCCACTCCTATAAAAGGACTCCACCGTGGCTCATTCAGGGCTGCTGGTCCTTGTGGCCAGTACGCCATTTGTGTCTGTGTCCCTTCGTGTCAGTAATGACTGTGTGTCCAGGGAACACTCGTGTTAAGCTAGGCGGCTGGTCTTTGTGGCCAGTACGCCATTTTGTGTTGTGTCCCTAGCCTCTCCCTCTCTCCTCTATAGCTCCAAAACAGGTCAAGATAGAAGCTACCAAGCTCTTCCACGTTTTCCCTATTTAAATATGGTTACGTGAAGTGTTCCACTACAAAGTATAATTACACAAAATTAAACAATGTGGATTTTCTAAGCGGATAAAAGGGGGGATTATATTGTAAGGCGTATTAATACCAGGAGTAGTTTGGCATCCGCACAGTAAAGTGAAGATTACTGCGCGGATTTCGAACTATTCCTGGTATTATTCCGCCTTACAATATAGTTCCCCCTTTAGAGGCATTTAGAGGCTAAATGCTAACGCCGTCTGCGCTGTGTTTACGTGACTGAAGGCACGGGTGAAGATCAGACAGGTCCTAAAGAACTCGTCAAAGCTAAGGTAAGAACATATCTCACTATGTAAAAACGGTGGCCTATTCCTTTAAAGAAAGAAAGGAAAGAATTCCACACGTGTCCAGCAGAGGGCACTGACATAATAGGAAATCGGGATATAAACAGCATATTGTAGCCATGTGGTAAATGGACAGTCTGCCCCTGGGCAGCTGTGGCTACAATAGTAGCTTACCACCACAGTAACTACAGTGTGGCAGAGACTTGTGACACAGGCTTGTTAAGTGCATTACAAGTGTAAGCCAAGGTGGTCCTCCTCAATAGAACATTCCCAATCAAAACACGTTTTACTGGAGGTTTTGTTTATGGACCCCGGCAATACACTCCCGATATATGTTGGCCCCTGGTCTATAAGGACGAGGAAACAAGGCTTCTTACTGCCTCTGCTGCTGTTAAACACCGCACGTATTCATCTTCTCTCACTTTTTTACATAGACTGTATATATAATGGACAGCTTCTGCTCACTCCTCCCCGTTTACTATAATGACCACGCTCAAGGGGGAATTCATGGCAGATTTACAGACTCCTCCCCAGCTCTGACGAAGCATGTTCCTAAAAAGGGCATAAGGGCGGTATCTTCACTGTAGACTCCGCCCTTGTATGACGTGTAGCTCACGCAGCTCCAATGCTAACAGTCCGACCCTCATTAAGTACGAGATTTCTAAAATTCTTCTTACGAAAACCAGCCTGGTTTCTTTAATTGTGACTAACCCAGCGTTATCTCAGGAGGAAGATCTAGCCGTAGAAAGTGTTTAAAAATTAGAAACCAGGTGTTAAAGTTGTTTTTAATGTGTCTAGAGTCCAATGCTTTTCAATGGGAGACTAGCGGCGATATTTAGGTTTTGTCCCACTTCTCAACAGTCACCAACACGTTAGAAACAGAAATGAACAAACTCACAAACTCCGTGCAGGACTCCAGCTCTTCACTTTCTTCTTCTTCTTCTTCATATGGATCTTCACAGTCGTCGTTTGGTCGATGGACTTTGTGCATGTTGCCAAACTCAATCGGACTCACTCTGCGTCCTGTGAAACGGCAAATAATAGTCAGGATGGTCATCATAACTAAAGTAGAACTCGTTTTCTAAAGACATTGCAGGCAGAATTCAAGGGACTTTCTCCAACAGGATTTTTCTCACATTGTTGCGACCAAATCTCCACTTTAGTATCACCTACAGACACTAAAGTCTCCAGTCTTCGATTTAACAATATTTAGGAGGATTTTTTCAGTGGGAGCTTCTAATATTGTATTCCTGACTGATTGATTGACCTTTGAACCCCAAACAAAGAGGCAAAAGTTGGATGGATGAAGTAGTCGAGGATTTTGCTTCCGCGTTCTCCGTGTGAGTTTACATTCAGTTCATATTTTTGGATTTGGACCACAGCTGTCGTCAGGTCCGATAATTTGTAATTGGCTTATTTCATTGACAATCTGTGCATGTTAGGCCCGCCCCTTCAAACTGCTCCAAATGCTCCATGACCGGACTAATTCACTGCGTGGAATGGACAGGGAATACACTGCGTTCCAAATTATTATGCAAATGACATTTTTCTAAGATTTTCTAAATTGTCAACTCAAATGAGAGTCAGCATAATTTTCAAGTCTTTAACTGGTAGAGGATCATTAAAATGTGGTGGATAGTGATAACCAGTATTTTTTTCAAAAATAAATATAGTAAAAACCTCAAAATCCACTGTTCCAAATTATCATGCAACTCATCGTTTCAATACATTTTAAAGCTTGTAATTAACTGAAAATGGTCATTTGTTGAATTTGTAGCATCAGGAGGTCATATTTACTGAAATCAAAAGCTATTTCAATCAAAAAAAGATTAACAGGTCAAGTTATATTTTACCAAAGGAGCCCTTGTGTGATAGCAGCTTCAAAATTCTTAAATCCATAAAACTTGTGAGTTTTTGGACAGTTTCTGCTTGGATTTCTTTGCAGGATGTTAGAATATCCTCCCAGAGCTGCTGTGTGGATGAAAACTGCCTCCCACACACAAAGACGTTTTTTTTTGTTGGGGCTCCAAAGGTTCTCAACAGGGTTGAGGTCAGGGGAGGAGGGGGTCCACATCATGAGTTTCTCTCCTTTTATGCCCATAGCAGCCAGTGATGCAGAGGTTTTCTTTACAGCAGGTCATGGTGCGTTGTCATGATGAAGAGGATTTTTTTAGGGAAAGCACGGCTCTTCATTTTGTAGCATAGAAGACAGTGGTCAGTCAGAAACTCCACATATTTTTCAAAGGTCATTTTCACACTTTCAGGGAGCCTACAAGGACCTAAAGGGGCCGACCAGCTCTCTCCCCATGATTCTGGCCCAAAACATGACTCCGCCACCTCCTTACTGACGTCACAGCCTTGTTGGGACATTGTGGCCATTCACCAACTATCCACTACTCCATCCATCTGACCATCCAGGGTTACACGGCCTCATCAGTGAACAAGACTGTTTGAAAATGAGTCCTCATGTATTTCTGAGCCACTGCAGCCGTTTCTGCTTCAGCTTCAATGAACAGTTTAGGGGAGGCCCGGATAGAAGGTTTATGCACAACTGCAGCCTCTGGAGGGTCCTACACCTTGAAACAGCTTCAAATACCTGTATGCTGCTTTGTAGCATCTGTTCTCTTTAATCTGATGTATTTGTCTGGCATAAACCGTCCATATTGTGCCTTTATCTGCACAAACCAAGTGTGCTCTGAATCATCCACAAATCTCTTATCAGTTCGATGATTACGCTTAATCTTTCATGAAATATCTAAGGTTTTCATACCTAGACCAAGGTATTAAACTATTTCACGCTTTTCATCAGCAGAAAGAACCTTTCTTTCCCATATTGCTTGAAAATGATGATCTGCATAATAAAGTGGAACATCCTTTTTCAGTAGTTTTTCCCTTAACTGGGCTTAACCTGAAAACTAATCATCCCAGGTCTCTGAGATTAATGTCAGTGATTCATAGAGCCCCGAGACACGATAACATCCATGAGTTTCATTATTATTATTTTTTTTTTTTTTACCTTTTTGACACAAAAATCCAATTTGCATAATAATTTGGAACGCAGTGTAGTATGGCAGAGCCAGGCAACTCAGAGACCACATGGAGACTTCAAAAAGTCTCTGAAATTGAACCTGTGACCAGCGGTAACTCGAGTCTCCAACTAGTCTCCTGGCCGGTGAGATTCGCCCTTTGTTTGCGAGCAATCAGTCCAAGTTGCGGAGTCGTTGCGGTGAGAAAGGCCTTAAATTGATATGGAAACACTGAATGAAAGAAAACTTCCACCACATTACAACACTTACCATCAGAAATAAACTCATTATACGTGGATAAACCGTTGTAATCTCCACAAAGGCCACAAGTGCGGTTGGAATATTCCGGATCCACTTCAACCTAAGGATAACAGCGTCAAGGCATTAGAAAGGTGGCCATTTTGTTTGGAGGCGATGGAGCTCACCATAACGGCATCCTCCATGTTCCACAAGACGATGATCCCGACTGTTGACTCCAGCTTGATGTAAACGCTGTTCTGTTCCACCTTCACGCCTGCTTTGTAATACGGCAACGTCACGCTTCAGAAACAGAGTTCCGGGTCAACATTCATGCGTGATACACATCAAAGCGCGTGCGTTTGCTTGCTGAACTTACGTGAGGCCATTGACGGTGACCCGGTCCTTACGGAGGTGAACCGACAGGTCGTTGATGATCGCCACCACGTAGTCGACTGTGCGGACGCCGTCGGCCTCCGCTCTCCTCAAGTGCACCGAGAACTCCTGGTAAGACTCGCCGCAGTCCGACACCAGCTTGTACTCGCACAGACCCGGGTACTGGAACACCTCGCCGTCGAACGTCTTGAAGTGCTCCCGACCCCAGGTGCTGCAGATGCTGCCGACGTGGTTGCCGACTGGGGGGGGGGGAAGAGAAAACAATAGCCGTTAATTTAGGCGAGTGGAAGTTGAAAGTGTTAAGTCATACCAAGACTGCCGGTGACACTCAGAACAGAGAAAGCCCAGAGACACGACCAAGCGAACAGCCGTGCCATCGCTTCAACCGCTGCCCAACGCTGTCTGTAAAGGCTGCCTCTACGACGGAGCCAAGAGAGACTTTATACCGGGCTACGCCGCGCCATCGCTCAGGTTTTTTATGGCTGAGGCAAATAAAGTGTGTGGACAAATGTATCAAACGCAACACCCTTAACAAACGCCGTAAAGTCATTTCTAGATCATCATTCTTATCACCCATTAAACAAATACGGACAGCCTTGAGCTGACGGATCCATTACAGCCATTAAGGCGTGATCCTGCAGGTGAACAGGGGAAATGATACTGTAAATATTAATATACTGATATGAATTGCTCGCTTGTAATAATTATAGACAATTGTGCGCCGAAAAGTGACCAAAATTGGCTATATTTCTGATGACCAAATATCATTTATGGTAAATGGTCTCAAGTTACTTACTTTTCCACCGACACTAGGCACTCACCCATTCACACTCATACACCAGTGTACACTGCGTTCCAAATTATTATGCAAATTGGATTTTTGTGTCAAAAAGGTACCAAAAAAAACAAAAATAATGAAACTCATGGATGGTATCGTGTCTCGGGGCTCTATGAATCACTGACATTAATCTCAGAGACCTGGGATGATTAGTTTTCAGGTTAAGCCCAGTTAAGGGAAAAACTACTGAAAAAGGGTGTTCCACTTTATTAAGCAGATCATCATTTTCAAGCAATGTGGGAAAGAAAAAGGATCTCTCTGCTGATGAAAAGCGTGAAATAGTTGAATGCCTTGGTCTAGGTATGAAAACCTTCGATATTTCATGAAAGATGAAGCGTAATCATCATACTGATAAGAGATTTGTGGATGATTCGGAGCACACTCAGGTTTGTGCAGATAATGGCACAATAAGGACGGTTTCTGCCAGACAAACACATCAGATTAAGAGAACAGATGCTACAAAGCAGCATACAGGTATTTGAAGCTGCTGGTGCCTCTGGATTCTCCCGAACATCAAGTTGTAGGACCCTCCAGAGGCTGCAGTTGTGCATAAACCTTCTATCCAGCCTCCCCTAAACTGTTCATTGAAGCTGATGAACAGAAACGGCTGCAGTGGCTCAGAAATACATGAGGACTCATTTTCAAAAAGTCTTGTTCACTGATGAGGCCGTGTAGCCCTGGATGGTCAAATCAATGGAGTAGTGGATGGTTGGTGAATGGCCACAATGTCCCAACAAGGCTGTGACGTCAGTAAAGAGGTGGCGGAGTCATGTTTTGGTTTCAACCCCCTGACCTTCCGATCATGGGACAACCCACTCTACCGTCTGTGCCACTGTAGAGCCAGGTTTTATTTATACACATTATTCCACTTTGTAGGTAACCAAGTTATTCACATTGTTACATGGCACATGAGACGGTACTAACTGTGGTAGGTACAAAGTATAATGTAGTGTATAATTAGCCTCCATTACATCGGCGCATTACAGGTTAACCTCATACCCCCCGCTTTACCCAAGCTCACTTTCTCCAATTTGGCCTTGCCTGAATCTAAATGCTTTCTGACTGGAGATTGCAGCCATTAGGCCAGGGCAACGCCTCATTTGAAAGACCCCTCTGTAGTCTCAAGACTCAAAAACGTATAGCTTGTCATTAAGCGAGGCAGGCAATTACTTGGGGCCCCCAACTGGCTCATTTTGAACAGCTTTATAACAAACTTTGGCTGCGTCTGAAACCATCAAATGATAGCCTCTAAGCACTAACACTAGCAGCTAATCCTCAACCTTTCATGGGGTCAACTGTTAGATCTTTATGCAGTTAGTGAACTAGAGCTTCAGCAGCATTTGCCCAATTTCACCGTCCTTACCCAGGGGAAGGGACATCACCAACAGCTGCTTTTCTTCTTCTTCAAAGTTATTGGTGGAAACAGGCCAAACAAAAGCGCATGCTGCCACCTACTGTACAGTGTCCAACTACAACATAGTGTCCAAACAAGACATTTGAGGAGAAAAAAAGAAAAGAAAAATCCAATTCTAAATCTGACAACTTGAAATATACTGATTATTATGTTTTTTTTGTATGGCATTAAAAATATATATTTATATTTAGTCACTGAAAAGCATTAAAGTTGATTTTTTTTTGTGTGCTGCCTGAAACGCAAGCTGACAAACAGTTATGGTGTTTGTTTGTTTTTCCAATTTTGACGTTAAACATTAAGCTGAGGTAGAACACTCTACTAAATAAAATTGAAATACAAGCTTTTATTGTATGACAGATATTTTCAGCATTGAAAAATATCTAAAAAAAAAACATGTAATTTTGCTGTGAGCGGCTCAGCTCTCCTAAGACATGACATAACTTTACCGGAAGTGGGTGCGTCTCCAGCTCGTTTCCATGGAGATGTGACTAAAGTCAGCAGAATTTGAGATTTAAACAGGTATGGTCCTCATCCAGATCCATTCTTTGATTATCCACTGCAGAAATAGCATTTTCTGTGTCGAGCTGGTCATTAGAAAAAAATTTTGTACTGATGACAACAGCATAGTCCAAAATGTTATGCAGTGTGCCTTTAAGATGTAATTAGTACACTATGAGGTCACAAAAAAATGGCAGTAAAAAAAAGAAAAAAAATTGGGGCTGCAGTAGTTGTAGTAGTTGTGGCTGCAGTAGTTGTAGTAGTAGTAGGGGCTGCAGAAGTGGTAGTAGTAGTTGTGGCTGCAGAAGTGGTAGTACTTCGGGCTGCAGTAGTTGTAGTAGTAGTTGGGGCGACAGTCGTTGTAGTTGGAGCTGCAGTTGTGGTAGTCGTAGGGGCTGCAGTAGTTGTAGTTGTTGGGGCTGCAGTTGTGGTAGTGGTAGTTGGGGCTTCAGTAGTTGTAGTAGTAGTTGTGGCTGCAGTTATGGTAGTAGTAGTTGGGGCTTCAGTAGTTGTAGTAGTAGTTGGGGCTGCAGTAGTTGTAGTAGTAGTTGGGGCTTCAGTAGTTGTAGTAGTAGTTGGGGCTTCAGTAGTTGTAGTAGCTGTGACTGCAGTAGTAGTAGTTGGGGCTTCAGTAGTTGTGGTAGTAGTTGGTACTGCAGTAGTGGTAGTAGTAGTTAGGGCTGCAGTAGTTGTAGTAGTAGTTGTGGCTGCAGTTATGGTAGTAGTAGTTGGGGTTTCAGTAGTTGTGGTAGTAGTTGGGGCTTCAGTAGTTGTAGTTGTTGTGACTGCAGTAGTAGTAGTAGTTGGGGCTTCAGTAGTTGTAGTAGTAGTTGGGGCTGCAGTTATGGTAGTAGTAGTTGGGGCTTCAGTAGTTTTGGTAGTAGTTGGTACTGCAGTAGTGGTAGTAGTAGTTAGGGCTGCAGTAGTTGTAGTAGCTGTGACTGCAGTAGTAGTAGTTGGGGCTTCAGTAGTTGTGGTAGTAGTTGGTACTGCAGTAGTGGTAGTAGTAGTTAGGGCTGCAGTAGTTGTAGTAGTAGTTGTGGCTGCAGTTATGGTAGTAGTAGTTGGGGTTTCAGTAGTTGTGGTAGTAGTTGGGGCTTCAGTAGTTGTAGTTGTTGTGACTGCAGTAGTAGTAGTAGTTGGGGCTTCAGTAGTTGTAGTAGTAGTTGGGGCTGCAGTTATGGTAGTAGTAGTTGGGGCTTCAGTAGTTTTGGTAGTAGTTGGTACTGCAGTAGTGGTAGTAGTAGTTAGGGCTGCAGTAGTTGTAGTAGTAGTTGTGGCTGCAGTTATGGTAGTAGTAGTTGGGGTTTCAGTAGTTGTGGTAGTAGTTGGGGCTTCAGTAGTTGTAGTTGTTGTGACTGCAGTAGTAGTAGTAGTTGGGGCTTCAGTAGTTGTGGTAGTAGTTGGGGCTGCAGTAGTGGTAGTAGTAGTTGGGGCTGCAGTAGTTGTAGTAGTAGTTGGGGCTGCAGTTATGGTAGTAGTAGTTGGGGCTGCAGTTATGGTAGTAGTAGTTGGGGCTGCAGTTATGGTAGTAGTAGTTGGGGCTGCAGTAGTGGTAGTAGTAGTTGGGGCTGCAGTAGTGGTAGTAGTAGTTGGGGCTTCAGTTGTGGTAGTAGTTGGGGCTTCAGTTGTGGTAGTAGTTGAGGCGACTGTAGATCTGTAACTTGTATTCTATAGACAAATTGTGCATTAGTAAAATGGATACGTGTCGCTGCTCGTGGCCTTGACAGGAGGAGGATGTTCAGTAAAAACGACATCCTTGACCGCGGTCATTCTTTGAAATGTCCAGGATCATATCAGCGCAGGCTCCCAGCTGTCGCCTTGTGTAACCACGTGAGTCATGCCCGAAACCAGAGCGACCTTGACTTCATTGTCCCCTTTAAAAAAACAAACAAACAAAATAAAGGATTTCCTCCAGCTGTTGCTCTATTGCTTTATGAGAATCTCCTCCATGGGCAAACAGGACTTCGGGACAACTCCCTCAAAGACAGCTGTTGGACAGTGCGGGGCTATTCACGAAGACTCACTCAAACATTGACATTGTAATTTGATCATTTAACAACAAGGGGCTCATCTCCAAAATACATTCAATCCTATTTTTTTTTCAAGTGTTAAAAGATGTAGAAAATGAGCTTTTACTGTTGGGACTGGGCAGTTCCCTTCAGTGCAACATCTCCGCCGCGCACTGTTTTATACAGTGTTTGAACATCTGAAGGAGTTCTGTCCGAGGTGAACTATGGATTTGTACTTGCAGACTTTCACCTGTGCCACCTTTCAGAAATGTGGACCATGAGGGTTGTGTGAGCGCAGTAGAAATGTTGCAAGCACAAAATTCACATTTTGAAAAGATAAATACACTACGTTCCAAATTATTATGCAAATGACCTTTTTCTAAGATTTCCTAAATTGCCAACTCAAATGAGAGCCAGCATAATTTTCAAGTCTTTAACTGGTAGAGGATCATTTAAATGTGGTTGAAAAAATCTCCAAGTGATAACAGTATTTTTTTCAAAAATAAATATGTAAAAACCTCAAAATCCACTGTTCCAAATTATTATGCAACATTTTAATACAATACATTTCATTTCAATACATTTTAAAGCTTGTAATTAACTGAAAATGGTCATTACTTGAATTTGTAGCATTAGGAGGTCATATTTACTGAAATCAAAAGCTATTTCAATCAAAAACATCTTAACAGGTCAAGTTATATTTTACCAAAGGAGCCCTTGTGTGATAGCAGCTTCAAAATTCTTAAATACATTAAACTTGTGAGTTTTTGGACAGTTTCTGGTTGGATTTCTTTGCAGGATGTTAGAATAGCCTCCCAGAGCTGCTGTTTGGAGGAAAACTGCCTCCCACCCTCATAGAAGTTTTTATTGTTGAGGCTCCAAAGGTTCTCAATGGCGGAGCCACCTTAACCAATGGGCTAGCAGGGGCTGGAGCCCCGGGGCCTACCATGGGCAAAACAACATACCTACTGTAACTTTATTCCTATATGTTTGTGGACTTGTGAAAGATTTCATTGGCTGCCTAAAATCTGTCAGCATCAATGACCAAGTCTGTTAATGAAGTTAAGACTTGGACTGAAGAACAGTGATTTGTCATCTCTCCCACCACTGTCTCCAAAATCTTGAATGGCTGCATTCCAGTACTGGCAGCTCGTCTGCGGTTTCTAATCCATTGGCCGTCTAATGAGGCAATGAGGCGCAACCTCCCCAAGAAGTTCCTCAAGAGACACTCAAACTGCAGGGTCATCATTGACTGGTCAGAGATCTTTGTTTGTGTAGTTTATTTGAGCAATTAACATTTTCTCTTTCTCCATAGTTTCACAATCATACAGCTAATGGAAGCTCAAAGGGAGTCGACTGAAGCAAAAGCTTATAAGTGCCGACCCCTTGTTCATATACATTACATTTGCAATTCATGATCTTCACTGAGCGTCCCTACAATCTGTCAAAAACCTGGAGCAATTATAAACATCACCATACTTTTAAGTTTTTAGTTGGAATTACTCCTTATGGAACAGTTTCACTTTTATCCAGATGTTGGGTTGGGCGCATTTCAGACAAGGAAATCACTCATCGAAGTGGCTTCTATAATAAGCTACAAAATGGGCATATGGTCATGGCAGATAGAGGATTTACAATAAGCGAGGAGCTTGCCATGCAAGGAGCTACTTTGGTGATGCCACCATTTGTGGCAGGTCGGAAACAATTCCCGGGACGTCTGGTACATGGAGCTCGGCAAATATCTTCCTTACGAATACATGTGGAACGTGCTATCGAGAGAATAAAGAACTCCGAAGTACTGAAGCACGTTCTGCCACTCCCTGTAGCTCCATTAGCAGTAACATTGTGGAGGTGTGTGGAGCGCTGACAAATCTGCTGCCAAAGCTCATCAAATGAAATGTAGCCATGTATTTCTATTTCCACATTTTATCTTTCCATTTTAAGAAGGAAAATTGTCATCTGATTTTGAGTTGTGTACTTTTGACTACTTTTTTTGTAGTCTTACCAAGGTGACTTTTTAATTTCAACAATTTGATTTATGTGCTTAAAATGAACTAATGAGTCTGTTTTGAGATGTAATATTTATTATATTGTCATACAAACAGTAAAACATTGCTTGTGTATGAACAAGTTTGGCTCTTTTTTTTATTTTTTATTTTTATTATTCATTCAACATAAAAGCACAAGATACACTCACAGGTAGTGCACCAACCCAAAAACCCTCCCTCCCTCCACCCCCATTCTCACTCATTTACACAATAGTATCAATACTCAGGCTCCCACAATACACATCACTGCAGTCAGCAAAGAAACAAAGTTCGTGGCACAGGAACTGTGTGTGTTGCTGGTCCATTGACAGCACCATTTTCATTAACTACAAATTCATGCATAATTGTTTTAATTTTATTTTAGGTACTTTTTTTTGGCTATTTTCTTTTGTTTTGTTTTGGGGGGTTTTCAAAAAAATATAGGACATTATCTTCACCAGACCAGGTCTATAGGGGTCTTAAAACCAGGTCCAGTCCAGATCATGTCCAGGTCGGGCTCAGCAACACACGCTTTTATTTATATGTACATTCAAATTAGGAAAACAACAGATTTCATATAATCTAATCAAAATGACACTTTCAAAATAAGCATTTGAGACCATCCCATCTACTTTTGTGTTTTTTGGCATCATTATCTGTTTCAACCATATACTTTTCAAAAGTTAAGAAATTCTGAATAAATGTTTTAAGGAAAGTAATATTAAGTGAATATCTATTTTTGGCCTTAAAAATATACCTTTTACCGAGTACAATAATTAAATTAACTAAATCATGACAGTCAATGAATTCTCCTAATGTAACAGAAACCACATCAAGCTTCATAAACAAACCAATGTTTGGCTCTTAATTTTGGGAATATAACAAATGCAGTACCTCGAAATGGATAGTGACGAGTTACTCACAAGTTACTCACTCACTACACTTAATTAACTTTTGTTGCCTTACTCACTCTGCTGCCACATACAGTCACTCAGGAGTTTTGCTCTCAATAATCTACTCTCCAAACATTATAGAAACAGAACTGAAATGTGAGTGAACATAACCTTTTAACATGTACATGAACTACAGAACCAGTGCCCTCGTGGTTTCCTCTTCTCTCCCACACATTGATAATGACACCACTCACCACTGCACTTGTTGCCATTAGAAGGTCTTTGACAAAGCAGTACAGTTTGTTATTGTCAAAGACAGGCCGGGAAACGCCTGTGAAACATTTCAGGAATCAAATGTAACTTAACAAAATCTGTGCATGTCTGCAACATGTTCTGCTGAAAATCAACATTTTGTGGAACATTGACAATCACCATGGCAACAGAACTCCACACTCTGAAGTCACATGCAGGGGCACCAGTTAACAACATGTGGGTTTGGACCTGCATGTAGTACCTCTTTAGTAGGAGGTTTTTGTCCAGACAGAAAGCCGGGTCTGTCAAGCATCTGTTGGGTGGATGTTTCTGTATTTATAAGGACACTTAATCTCTATAACAGTCAGGCCATGACATGAACAGTGTTTGATGCCATCTGGAGAAGCACCTTGTGACCAAAGTAACCAGTATTCAATTATGTAAATGCAACATTAGCACACATCATACATGTCCAAATATATATCACATTATCAACATCACTGTGTAATTCTACTACTTACAATGCTAAATAACATCGTAGTAATAGTCAAATAGAACTTACCTATAAAGGGAAAGTGCTCATAGAGAAGTAAACCAACTTCTTCCACTGTGACATCATTGCAACTTGAGGACGCTTGCTGTCTGTATGCATGTCTGCTCCTCATGTTCTATTCCCCATTTAATGGCTGGAATCTACAAAATGTAAAATGGTCACTTTATACTTTCATTCATGTGAAACTATACATAGATATACACAGTATAAAAGCAATGTAAAGTCACACTACAAAAAGTAAATATCAAGCATTGGCTTAAATGACTTGAATTGAGGAAATGTTTCTTGTTTTGAGCGGTTTTCACTCATTTAGACACTTTTCCTGATCGGACCAAGTTTACTTTGCTTGTTTGAGGACAGTTCTAGGGTAAATCTCGCTTGAAATAAGAAAGTAAAATTGCCAATGACAAAAGACCAATTTTCTTACCCCATTGGGAAAGAAAATGACCTGAAATAAGGACGAAATGTATCGAAACGAGTCAGAAACATCTCAGAACAAGTGAAATAATCTAGGACAAATGCCCAACAACTTCTTAACTCGTCAAAACAACTAAAATTTTGATTATTGTGCTCAAATTGAGATGTTTATACTGATCTAGTTCAATACTTTTTGCAGTGCACTCATACTGCATTATCTTCACTACTGTTGACTCAGGATTTGTAGAATGAAGAACATCATGCATGGATGTTGATGTAACACGGCCCTTACGATGTTGATGCCACAGTGCAGAGTTTCTTTGTCCAGTTGTTGCACCGTTTAGGTGATTAATCTGCTGTGATGTGCACTTCACATCTTTCAATGCTCTGTCCACATCGACTGGTGATGCTGTCTCACCCAAACCATATGCCACAGGAGGGAAATCATCTACTCTCCGAGCATCCCCCTCCTCAGAGGCTGTGTCTGTGTCACTTTCAGTTTTGATGTTAGCACCCGCTGATGGGCACAAGAGTCTTAAGTTTGCAAAAGCTGTCTTGGCCTCTTCTTGTGCGAGGAGTGGGGTAGAATGACGGACTTTCTTCCGGGCTGATGCTCCATGTGAAGGGTGAGAAAAGTCAATGTCTTCAGCTGTGGCTGGTGTGACCTGACATGACAAGGATAATGGTTTTAGACATGTGATTGTGCAAGTATGTGAAAAATGCTGCAATGTATGAAACTAATACCAACCACTTACCTTCTCCTGTAATATTTGTCCCAGGCAGTTATTCTCCTGAAGTGATGTTGCAGCTTTGACAACAAAAAGTAAAGCTGCCATGTGGCTGCATGCTTCTCCCAGTCTAACATATAGTTTAAGCAAGTGACCATGATACAGATTATTTGAAGACATTTTATGCATTCCCGGCCATTCAAGTGCAGTGTGCGGAGACCACATAACCGTACTGCACCCAAGGCAGGTGAGGACTCTCTGTAACCCTTTGGCCTAGTAGTACAAACCTTGGATGATTATTGTACATTTGAGTGACTTACATTACATACACTGTGGCCTTGATGATGGTAATAGTTGCCACATTAATATTAATATTATTGTTAATTGATAATGATTACTAATGTTATTCTTACAGGTGGGTGCAGCCTATTTTCTGCCATTACATAAGCTGTATGTTTATGTCCATTATGAATGTGAACATACATTAATGAATTAATATATCTGTATATGAACAACATTATTATTACAATGATTTTGAGGCAGGGTTCACCTGGGATGACTTTGGCTTTCAGGAAACACACATCAACATCTCTGTGTGTATGTGATGGTACTGAGGAAGTAACTGTAGGCGTCAAGGAACTTAAACGCTTTCATTGCTTCGCCATCATAGTGAATGAGATAGTTGTAAACACAACCATAATCAGTGTTTGGCCACAAACTTCTGTCGTCCACCCAGCCTGAGAAATCACATGGGTCAGGCGATGAAGCACCAGCATCTACTTGAATGCAAACTGTGCACTGCCAGTCGTGTAGTACAAACGGCGCCACATGCCAGCCCTGCAGCTCTTGCCGACCAAACACTGCGCATGCGCCGGCAAGTGCGGAAGTAAACAATAACAGCGATCGCTCGTACTAGGGGGGGGAAAGGTGATTTGTTGATTTTCATGTCAATCACTTCACTTTGCGGCACGACTAACTGTATGTGATGATCGTGCTGAGCTCCTGTGTGTGGACCTGGAGTCGGCCCACCCTACCTGGCCCAGAGGGATACATGTAGGAGTAGCAGGGTTAGGGTTTTTGTGGGATTTAGGGTTAGGGTATGCGCTGAGAGGGGTGGGGGCCTACAATTCTGTTTAAAGGAATAGGCCACCATTTTTACATAGTGAGATATGTTCTTACCTTAGCTTTGACGAGTTCTTTAGGACCTGTCTGATCTTCCCCCGTGCCTTCAGTCACGTAAACACAGCGCAGACGGCAGAAATTATACAAAGTATAATTACACAAAATTAAACAATGTGGATTTTCTAAGCGGATAAAAGGGGGGACTATATTGTAAGGCGTAATAATAATACCAGGAGTAGTTTGGCATCCGCACAGTAATCTTCACTTTACTGTGCGGATGCCAAACTACTCCTGGTATTATTACGCCTTACAATATAGTCCCCCCTTTTATCCGCTTAGAAAATCCACATTGTTTAATTTTATGTAATTATACTTTGTAGTGGAACACTTCACGTAACCATATTTAAATAGGGAAAACGTGGAAGAGCTTGGTAGCTTCTATCTTGACCTGTTTTGGAGCTATAGAGGAGAGAGGGAGAGGCTAAATGCTAACGCCGTCTGCGCTGTGTTTACGTGACTGAAGGCACGGGTGAAGACCAGACAGGTCCTAAAGAACTCGTCAAAGCTAAGGTAAGAGCATATCTCAGTATGGAAAAACGGTGGCCTGTTCCTTTAAAGGAATAGGCCACCGTTTTTACATACTGAGATATGTTCTTACCTCACTTTAGACGTGTTAATATATCCCCGTCTGGTCTTTGTCCGTGCGCTCACACATACGCAGCCTCTCCCACATGTCACATAGCTCCGAAAAAGCTCACGATAGAAGCTACCAAGCTCTTCCACGTGTTCCCTATTTAAATAAAGTTACGTGAAGTGTTTTCATGCGAAGTATATTTACCCAGAAATGTAGCATGTGGATTTTATAAGCAAATAAAAAGGGGGACTATATTGTGAGGCGTAATGATACGAGGAGCAAAACGTCCGCGCAGTAACTCCTAAAGACTTCCCCCGCTCACTTCCGTCAATAACCTTTAGGAATTACTGCGCGGACGTTTTACTCCTCGTATCATTACGCCTCACAATATAGTCCCCCTTTTTATTTGCTTATAAAATCGACATGCTACATTTCTGGGTAAATATACTTCGCATGAAAACACTTCACGTAACTTTATTTAAATAGGGAACACGTGGAAGAGCTTGGTAGCTTCTATCGTGAGCTTTTTTGGAGCTATGTGACATGTGGGAGAGGCTGCGTATGTGCTCCGTTTGCCTGGCAGAGCGCACGGACAAAGACCAGACGGGGATATATTAACACGTCTAAAGTGAGGTAAGAACATATCTTAGTATGTAAAAACGGTGGCCTATTCCTTTAAGCCCCAGGGCCTATGGGCACATTGAGGCGGGCCTGCTTCCTAATGGTGCTTTCTTTGCTCTCCAACTTGATCTGGGTCGTGTACCCACAGCTGGCAATGTCATCAACTTTCTGCGTCCGAAGAAATACACACAAGTACACTGAAAAAAGTAAAACATTGGCTTAATCTGCAAAATGTATAGAAATCATTTACATCTGCATTTTGCTAGTTGTTCATAATGATATATATTCATTAGTCCAACTTTAAATGTTTCATCTGTCATTTTGACCCGCAAAAGCAACACAAGGCTTAAGCCATTAAAAGTACATTGGTTCAATGAACATTTTTTAATCGGCTCATATCTGCTAATGAAGAGTTTTAAATTGACTCAATGAACCTTTGAACATTCAAGTCAAGAACATTTTTTTTGTTGAACCAATTTATAATGTTCACAGTTACAGATGAAACATTTATAGTTGGACTAATGAATATATATCATTATGAACAACTTGCAAAATGCAGATGTAAATGATTTCTATAGATTTTGCAGATTAAGCCAATGTTTTACTTTTTTCAGTGTACAATAAACAAGAGGGAGGAGAAAGGGACTATTTGCAGATGTGGCATTGAGTCGGGAAGATTGTTGGTCTGTCACATCCTCTTCACACAGATGGAAGTCCACTTCTCCAGTGCACCACACATGGTAACACCGCTTTTGGACAAAAGCTGGAGCAGGACCACCATGGGCTCTGTATGAACACAAACAAAAGAAAGTTCTGTTATTTACAGTAAACCCACACAATGTGATTGGGGCGTTTTTGTGTGATCACTTGGTTGCCATGGTTTCCAGTTAGAACAGCGGACGGTGGAACAAATTCCTGTTACAGCTGCTTCGTCTGGATTAAGTAAGGATTAAACAACGAGGAGCCGCATTCGACGGTTATAATGCACGACGCGGAGTCAAGAACACCACGACACGCAGTGGAGTTACTCCTGCATTATAACGTCTAATGCGGCTCCTCGTTGTTTAATCTGTTTATACCATGGTCCCACAAACGTAACATTTATAATAAAGGTTTTTTCATTTACTAAAGTCACTAAATCTGACAGACTACGGGACTATTTTGTGTGGGTTATTAGCCGGTCACTGAAGGCTGGTCTCAGAGCGAGTCATTCTCCGCAGCTATTACGAGGATCTCAGTCAGGCTCAACGACACAACATCAGCACAGAATCACAACACAACAGGACTAACCCGGAAACACTTTTCCCTGGAAGTAAACACCGATATGCGGCACTTGTGGGCAGGAGTTATTTACCTTTTACGCTGTTTAACCTGAAGCTAGCTAGCTAGCTCAACCAGCTCAACTGTTTATGGAAACAGCTGTGGTGGAGTCGCTCACACCTGGGCCCCCCCAACTCAAACTTTTATGTTTGACTTTACTAATCCAGACAAATATGTTTAAATGCAGGATCATTTTATGTACGCCTGAAAATGATGAATAGCCTTAACCGTTTCCAATAGAAATGTAAAGCTCATATGTTATTAACAGTAGCTAACCTAGCTGCTCACTCTCCTCTACAAACATTTATCAAACGTTTTGTTTTGGCCAAAAACGTTGAAATTAAACAAAATCCATCTCATACGTTCCTGTCAGTCACTATAATTACGCCTTTATCTGATTCAGCTGTGTCATGCGTTGCTATGGCGATGCCCACAGCGGAGTGATATCCCAGTGATTTAACTACCGGACTACGTGTGCGGTTATAACAAAATAATGCACGCTTGTTAGCACCCACCAGCCAATCAGAATCCAGTATTCACCCAGACCATGGTATAAAGTGCTGATAATGTGAACGGTCAGGTCAGTTTTTGTGCTGTATAGAACTTTTCTTTACTGCCGTTCACATTATTAGCAGCGCTTTCATTTTGTGTGTATGTTTTAAACCAACACTTGGTCAGAACCCGACATGTTACCGGGAGTGGGTGGGACTGTGGAGATCTATAACAAATGTAAGAATATCTACGCAGATAAGCCTGTAAAAAATCTGAAATGCTTATCCAGGTTCTCAATCTACTGACTCTGATTCAAGCTTTCAGTAAAGAAAATGGTCTCCAGCTGAAGCCGTTCTCCTGTGAGGACTGTTGCTTGTTTACGTTCTGCTTATGTGACATAGATGATTATTGATTGACAGCAATGTTTAATTGTTTAACCATAGACTAACTACTAACTGCAAAGTATACGATCTGAATGTGTCGGCCGTCTTGTTTACAGACACAATGGTAGTTGGCAAACAAGTTGAGCAAAGTGCCAAAATGAAACAAAACAGCAGACCTGAAACATCACAAAAATACAGCGAACGCATCTGCTGTTTCGTATATTTCCTCTCTGTTGGCAGGAGCTACGCCGGAACCGGCCAATCTGCTTACGAGTGCTGTCCCCGTCCTTAGGGGAAATTCTTCACTTGCACTTCCCTCATTGAAGGTCAGCTCACACTACACGACTTTTATGCCCGATTTTGCTCTGATTTTCAGTCGTGCCGAGTCTTCTCGAGTCGCGTCTAGTCGAAGGCGGTCACACGGAGTCGGGTCGTGTAGTGTCGGGGGGGGGGGTCGTGTTGTGTGGGGGGGTCACGACTGGACTGACGTTCAAATCGTGTAGTGTGGGCGGTGGAAAGACTCTTTTTTTTTTTTTTTTTTTTTTTTTTTTTTTCTGTTTTGTTTGTTTGTTTTTTGTTTCGTCTTGTTTGTGTGTCTAGTCTTTTGTGTTATTTGTCTAAATTGTTTGTCTTGTCAATGTCCCTTGTCTTATATGTAGTAAAGAAAAAAGCGTTGCATGTAAATTGTATAGGGGACATTGTTTACTCTTGTTTACTTGGATGGAAGACCAGTTGTCTGTTTGCCCTGCCATTGTGCTAATGTTTTAATTGCATAATAAAAACAATGAAAAAAATAAATAAATAAAAGAATATTGCAGTAGCGAATTGGCTTATTGTCCATGATTCTTGTTGAACGGTTGTGATCCAACACGCTTTATGGCAGAGGGAGCAGCCTGAGCCCATGTTGTAATGCAGAATGATCTATGTGAGAATATTATATGTGTGTCTGATTAATTCAAAGCTGTTTAGATTTCTTTGGATTATTTGTGACATTTCCTTGATGTTTATTAAAGTTCAGCTGGGGGTCAAGAGCAACCCAAGATATTTGAATTCTGTCAAAAAAAAGAAAAAAAAAAGAAAGACACGTCTAGACCTCAGTCGTAGGAAATCAAACATGTTTGATTTTTAAGCACAATTTTGGACGCACGGGAGAAACGTGGCTGATTTTAACAACCACCTATTCCAGCTACATTTCAACCACGAGCAGAGTTTAGCGGCACTTACTGAGTTTGGAGACGAACTGTTTAGCTTCACCTCGCTGCTAACGGCGGCTAGCCTTCCCGCTTTCTCCTCCGTCTCCTCCATCTCAAGGCCGACGCCCGTCTCCTTTTCTTATTAAATCCACTGAAATACATCCCGCTTCTTCCTGTCGCCAACTTTTATCTCCATTTGACAGAACTATAGCCCAGTTGAAGCTTCGTAGTAGCAGTAAGCTAGCGCTGCGGTGTTGTGACATTGTTGACACCGTTGACCAATCGGGACACACACGTTATCCCGCGCTCACAAACACAGGCCTGTCTTTGCGGATTTGGGGTCAGTTTTGAAGCCGTAGAGACGACAGACGCGCTGTTATAAAACATCAGCTGTTTGTCAGAATCGTGTGTCGCTCTTACGATTCTCAGTCGTTAAGTGTGAACCCCCAGACGTTTGAAAATCGCACTGAATCCAGTCGTGTAGTGTGGACCCCCCATTCTATATAAAATCGTTTACGACTAGAAAAGTCGTGTAGTGTGTGCTGACCTTAAGGGGACTCTACTGTGGAGGGAGTTCTCAGAGCACGTGAGAGGAATGGGCCTGGGCCTTAGTTTTTGCCTTTCTCTATTGTTCTCGAATGCAGCACAGAGGTTTCACATGTATGTGAGCATGATTTAGTGACGGGCATATCTGTTATACTATGATGGGGAGACGGGGAGAAAGAGAGGATCCCCGAAATATGGGACAAAAGCCGTCCCTTATTGATTCAATACAGGACGTGCCTTTATTTTAAAAAATACAGGACGATTCCGTATTTCAAGGGACGGTTGTGTCAGAGCAAGGCGGTGGACACGCATGACCGGCATGAATCCGCCTCACTCATCATAAACACACCTAATCTATTTGTAACCAGGACCAAGCGACCACTTTAGTTTAGTGTACAGAAGGTCATTCAGACTGAATAAATAATAATAAAGAAAGGAGATGTAGCAGAGCAGTCACGTGAGCAGTTACCACAGACTGTAAACCAGAGGAAGTTCCACTTTGTCACAATGAGGAAGTGACCAAAGAGCACAACTCTTTTCTCCAGTGATATATACAAGGCTCATTGTCCAAACTGTGCAACCAAGAAGTGACTCTGACCAGCAGCGCTTTGAGGTGAGAGAAGGAACCTATAATGAAATAATGGACAATAATGTATAAAAGCGTGCAAAACTTATCATATGTTAATAATAATTGTTTAAGAACTGATGTAACTGTGATTATCAATGATGTCGGAGAGTAACTGGAGAGTTTGTCCAGCGTCACCAGGTTAAAGTGTAATGAAAAGTAACTTTACTCGTGAGCATATTCAGATTTTAGGCAAATTTCCATTGAACAATATTTTTTCATTACAGCCTGCAGTGTGTCAGCTGGTGTCATGTTTCATTTGTTCAGGCTGGGGATCGGTCAAATGATTGAAATGCTATTTTTTCAGTATAACTACTATCCATTAGTCATTAGTCATTATCCTGTTTAAATGATCCCATTATCGGTAAAGTCATGTTTCCAGCACGTCTCCAGATGTTTTGCTCCTCATCCAAATCCATTTATGATGATTTTGTATATTTTTTGTGGCATTTACTATTAAAGTAAGTGCTTTATTTTCATTCAGTTTCATTGTACAACTGTACAGTTCGCAGAAACAGTCAGGGCTGCCAACTTTTCACCAAACTTTGGAGTGAGGCTTTGGTCGGTCCCAAGCTGGGGGGCCTTTTTCATGGCGATAGTGTCTCGTAATCGTATTAAATTCTAAGCCTAAAACAAGTCTACGTTTTTACATGACTGAGCTCATCAGGAGCTGCATATGGATCAAAGGGGGTTTGGCACCACCCCACATGGCCATCAGAACCTACTGAAAGTGTGTGAGGGCACTCTGAAGGGGGGGTTTGGGGGTCCTCCCCCAAATAATTTTTTTTATAATTCAGATATGATTTCCTGCAATCTGGTGCATTTTAGATCATAAATAATAATTGTAGCTGGTCTATTCACTGGTGTTAAAGAATGATATTTCTGGGCCCCTTTCAAATTGGGGCCTCTCAGCAAATGCCCAGAGGCCCCTTCATCGTTACAGCCCTGCCAAAAGGTACAATGACACAATGTCTCTTTCTCTGTGTCAGTCATTCCAATTATTACAAAAAAAGCAAGTAGCACAAGCTTTAGAAAATATGAACCTTTGATCCCTGTATTTTGCAGTATGTTAGAGCATGTTTGATGATTAAACGTTATTATTCAATATAGCCTAATAACTACTTTTTCTCTGCCTAACTCTCACTCGCACAAAAGGGGAAAAAACGTAAGTAAAAGGTCTAGCTTCAACGCGATCTCCGCTGTAACCGTTGTTTATTATTTCATTAGGACTGTTATTTCTCAAACTCATTGCTTTATGCGTGCTCACTGTGAGCTCCTCGTGGGGCAGCGGTGGAGGTGACCGGGGCGGACTGAGGAGGCAGTTGGCGGTGATGTCGCTTCGGAGTCGGCCAAGAGAGGAGTGAGCTGAGTGAACAGGTGGAAGATGTTTGTATCGGTTCTCCTGTAGCCGCCTCGTCACTCACGGAAAACCACGCCCTTCTTTCTCGCTCATGGCCCGGGAGAGCTGGCGCTGGGAGCGTTCGCGTCCTCTCTCGCTGTTTCCCCGAAGCCGCGCTCACGTCCCGCGGGTCGTGCACTCGCAGTCCCTCTGCCCAGGGGCGGACTGGGACTGAAAAACAGCCCTGGACTCTTACCAGCCTGGGCCAAATTAGCGTAAATGCAACACTTCCACAAAGACATATATTAACCTCTTACCACCCGTATCAACCGAGAGCATTTTCTCCAGTTCGGCTTTACCCAAATCTAAAGGCTTCTTGACCGGAGAGCAACACTGTAACGACTCATTTGAAGGCTAAAATCTAGAAAAGTGATCTTTTTGTCATTTTTTTGTCACTTTTTCCTTGCGTTGTTGGTGTTTGGTGTTGTGTTTTTGTCACTTTTTTGTTGCTTTTACGGCACATTTGTGTTCCGTTTTCATCCTCGTTCTTGGATGCTTTTCTTTTCAGCTTTTAGATTTGGGTAAAGCTCGATTACGGCAGGGTGTGAGAGGTTAAGGAGAAAAGTGAGAGGCCAGGCCGATGGCCCTAGAGCCAGTGGCCCTTCTGTGCTCTTCCAGAATACAGGACATATGGCCAGTCCCCCCCTGCTTCTGCCACGCCTCTTTTTGTTTTGTTTTGCAAAATAAGCATGCACAACTTAATTGACGCCCCTCCTCCGAAAAGGAATAAAATAATAATACAAAAAAATGAGCCGTTCACCTCCGCGAAACCGAGAGCGTGTGAAGACACTCTAATGCGTGTGTCTCACGGTGAAAGCGTGAGAGTTGGCAGCCTTGGAAACAGGCAAAACAAAACTTAGCTGTACTAAGAGACAGCAGCACAGGATGTGGCATAAGAGCGGGAATTTACCACAACTTTACCACAGAGAACCTTCAGAGTGCGTCACAAATACTAAGATTACTACAGACACACAGATCAGAAACCTTTATGTCCGGCTTTATGTAAAGCAGAGTCTTTCATGTGGACTTAAAAAACATCAGACATATACTTCTCAGGTCATGACTTCCACCACTGGGAAGAACAGGTCAATGAAGCTTTACCATATTTAGTCCACACTCTGTGAGCCACCAGCAGACCAGAGCCAGCATTTTTTATGTACACAACATTAAACTATAATGAGTTTCATCTTGGTTTTTGACTATTTATTATATTTTATTGGTTTATTTGAAAAGGGACACTCTATGGAGGACCAGGACTGCCTAAACTTTATAAATAAGAAATGCATTTTCAATTATTGTCATAGTGTATTCAATCCAATCTGCAAATAAATGCATGCATTTAATGTAATAAACACATAAGGGGGTCACTTCTCCTCATCTATGGGCGAGGGACGCGCTTGTCTTAGGTCCTCATGGCGGGGACCTGATATTGCTGTAATACCACCCCCTGGTGGCCGGGGGCGACTCCAAAAGACACTTGGTAAACAATGTTTCTATGAAGACTTTGACCTTGTTTTGTACTTAGAACCCAGATCCGTAGAGTTTTTCTTTTCTATAGAAATTACTATGACCAAAGTGACAACGCTGAGCTGTGTTTCATATTTTTAACCACGGTGTTTTTGTACATCAGCAATAAATAAAAATGTATAAAAAATAAAATCTATTACCAGGCTCTGGAGCGCTGTGGAGGATCGTAGCCGGTCCGCGGGGCTTCCAGCCTTTCTGAAATTTTAAAGGGATATTTCAGGATTTTTGACATAGGGCCTCATTCCCTCGTTATCCAGGGTGTTGCTGATTTCTGGAGATATTTTTTGTTGTAATTCATGCAGTTCTTATGTTTGAAGAGTTTCGTGGCGCTAGGCTAATGCTAGGCTAGCGCATTTCTACGATATCAGCTAGCCTGCATTAAAAACAGTCTGACCCGCTCCACAGAGCACCTGAGGCAAATCACTTGTAACGCCAGACTAACCTTATAATTGAGCAGCATCAGCTTCGTGTTTGTATAAGCTACGCAGCGGCGGAGGGATCTGCTAGAAAATAGAAAATAATAATCTTAAATGTGTCTCCTACTTCTTTACTTAAGGAAATGTACATGAATAAATTAACTAGTTACAAACCAATCTGCTGTGAAAAAAGTAAGAATGTGGAAGAAAATGCCTTGTACTTGTATCGGTATTCGGTATCGGCAAGTACTTAAATCAAAGTACTCGTACTCGTATCGGTTTTAGAAAAAGGGGTATCGGTGCATCCCTAGAACCCAATAAATGAGTCATGTAATGGCAGCTATTTTCTTAATTTCTGTTGTAATTTGAGGTGAAAAATGCAAAAAAACCAAATGAGCGGCCTCTGATCAGACCTGGAATTTATTGGGAGACATCATCAGCATCATCAGTTCAGTGCTTTTAATTTGAGTATGAAATCCCCCCCAAAAAGCCTGACTCAAATACTAAGAAATAAAATAAAAGTAATCAAAAGAGGCCTAAAAGCTCTGAAGCTACATTCTCAAAGACTTCTTTTCCTTTCTAGGTTCCCTGTTGGACTGAAGCGGCGCCTCAGGCCTCTCAGAGCGAGTCAGAGCTGGACAGATCATGGATGAGCGAGAGCACAGGGAGGACAGAGCCGCTCCTCAGAGGTGAGACCCTCAGAGCTCAGTCTGAACACATGGGGCCTCATTCATGAACATCTTCTTAAGAAACTGCCAGATCCACCACACGTTTTTAAGTAGGAAAATCCTTCAAACGTGTGTTCTGAGTTTCGTGAATCCCAGCATGCGTCACCGACTATATTTCACCACACAAGGACAAACAAGTGCCGCTCGCGAAACCTGTACATCGTGGAAGGGTTTTCCTCCTCTGCCCGTGGGTCAGTCCGTTAAATAGATGAGGCAACCTGTCCACACTTGGTCCACCTGGGTAGCTCATCGAGTAGAGCCCACGCCTCGGGAACACAAGGTCGCGGGATCGAGACCCACAATAGTATTTATCAAATTACATTTATGCAGCGCAATTAGCAGTAATACATTGTTGCATTAATAAAAATCTGAAATGTATAATGAGGATATTTACATTCTGGAATGAATTAAGACTTTTTTTTTTTTTTTTTTTTTGAGCATACATTTTGCTCAAAAGGAGTAGGCTGAAGCAAAAGCTTATGAGCGCCTGCCCCCAACTCAAAATGATGAACTTTTCATTTCTCATAGTATAATCAGTGTAAACAAAACAACAACAAGGAACAATAGCAAAGAAAACAAAACAAAAAATGAAGAACTCGTTTCCTTTCAGAACAGCTTTTTGACTCACAACCATTGTCTGAACTATTCACATAATAACAGAAGCAAACACTATTACACTATTACTATTTCCTGCAAGATTGCTACAAAGCAAGTAACAAAGCGACCGTTCATATATTTCTTTCAGTTTCCAATGCCAAATATCAGCCACATTCACTAGTTTTCATGACATAATGTTAGGTTTAACTAAAGAACCCCAAAGCAGAGGACAGAAGCAGGAGGCAAGTTACACAGTTTATTTTACAAACGGATGGTGGCAGGTAGTGATGGGTCGTGCTGCGTCGGCGCTTCGGAGCGTGAGTCAAGAAATCCCGGAAGTCTTTAACGGAGCGCGGTTCGAAGCCTGTGTTGTTTTGGGTGAGTGACGTCACGAATGACGTTTGAAGCCTCGGGAGCACAGGAAATGGAGGGCTTCATGAACCTATATAAGTACAGCAATGGCTCCGCTCAAGCTTTGTGGGTTTGTGTTGGCGATAAAGTTTGTGAGTGACAGTGATATCTTGATTCCTATCTGTGTCACGTCCTTTGAAAAGCACTTACATTTATTGCATTGATTTTTTTTGACTGACTTGACACTGGTAAAGTAAGCTATAACTATTAATTATGACATATTTATATACATTGTGTGTGTGTGTGTGTGTGTGTGCGTGCGTGTGTGCGTGCGTGCGTGCGTGGTAGAGCAGACAACTGTAACAGTAACCAGTACATTATAATTTTATTGTCATTTCAAATATATTCTTTATTAATAATTTAACACTGATATGGATCATAATCAAACAGATTCAATAATGATTCACACACAATCAAATGAAGGCGTTTTTAAGAGCCCTCTCAAACAGTTCAAATGTCAGTACAGATTTTGACCAGCAGGAGGTTTGTGTGCATATGAAGCTTCAAGAAATGAACCTTTTCTCGAACCAGATGGATGGAAAGGTTCAACGCTTCATGAAGCTTCATCAACCCATCACTAGTGGCAGGCAGTGGAGGCAGGGAGCTGGCCGACGAGGAACAGGTCACCAGGAACGAGACACCAGGAGAATCTGTACAGATGAGGACACAGCAGGTAAGTATAATCCAGGTAAGTAAAAACACAAAGTACTTCCAAGACAAGGAGCTCAGTAACGCTACCGAACAGGACGGAATTATCTGGCAGTGTGGTGCTGAGACATCCAGGCCTTCATACTGTGGTTGATTAGGTAATGACGTGCAGGTGTCCAGTCTGCAGCACCAGGAGGAGTCAGCCACGCCCCCTGCCACACACTGCTCTGCTGCAAAAAGAAAACAAAAAGGGGAGGGGGACAGCACACAAACCAAATCATAACACATAAGGGCACATTAATACACGTATTATACTCTACTATACGTGTTCTTGTTGCTCCAGTTGTCATTACCAGGCTCAAGACAATTTTAATCTCTGTGCATTTTTATTGTATTAGTATTATTTATATATATTTTATTATGTACAGTATATGATGTGACCCCTACATCGAGTGGTGCGTTAAAAAGCCGGGTGTAGAGCGGGCCAGTTGAAGAGGGCAGTAGCTCCACATCAACAAACCTGCACCAGCCGCCCTAACAGCTGATTTTGTAGATGATTTTTTAGATGATATTCGTCTGCTGTAAAGTGCACTATCCAATGAGGTTCTTGAGCCTGTTGGAGGGGCTCATTCTTTATTTTGTTTTGAGCAATAGAAATGACATCCGTTACAAGCAATTCCAAACACTCTGCCATTAATTAATCAATGTAAATTGGTTGTATTGACATGATTTAATATATATGACTCAGAATGTTGGGAACAAGATCAAATTTGTGCGTAAGAACGTGCGGTGAACGTTCGGGAATGAGGCACATTGTTTGTAGTGTATGTTTCGAAATGAATCGTAAAGAAAATGCCTCATTACCCGGTCAAACGCTGTGTGGTGGTCATCTCAGGCGAGTGAGTTTTATTTCTGTTTATGTCGCAAAGAAGTTTGTGTATTTTTATGGCTAGTTGATCAAACAGTGCAGCACGTGTGGCCAAATTTGCACAAGGGAGCCACGTTTAGAGAGTTTAAAGGAATAGGCCCCCGTTTTTACATACTGAGATATGTTCTTACCTTAGCTTTGACGAGTTCTTTAGGACCTGTCTGATCTTCCCCCGTGCCTTCAGTCACGTAAACACAGCGCAGACGGCGTTAGCATTTTGCAGAGGTGGGAGTAAGTCACTAAATGCAAGTCTCAAGTAAGTCCAAGTCAATCGGTCATGGGGTCAAGTCAAGTCAAGTCATAGCTTTTGTCATGTCAAGTCAAGTCAAGTCATAGCTTTTGTCATGTCAAGTCAAGTCACAAACGCCAGCGTGTCTGCTTTTCATGTGTTTAATCTTGAAAATAACAAGTACTTTCTCAAGATACCGTAATTTTGAAAATTTAGGCTAAAATCAAACTTTTAAAAACTCATGGATTTGGATTTAAAGTCTAATTAATATTTAAACGCCACAACATTCAAAATATATGTATTATAAATAAACAGTCTATGTACAAAAATGCTGGGACAGCATTTTAACGAAAGGGGCCCGGGAGGGGGCGACTTAAAAAATATGAAATATAGTATTTTAAATATGAGCTGCTTTTCCCTGTAGTCTGAAACATAAATATAAAATAATATTTTTATTTTTTATTTTTAGTTTTGTTTTTCTGTCAGTGGTTCCCCTGTAATGCCCCTGCCCCTGTATACTCGGATTCGCCCCTGCTCAAAGTATTCCGCGCAGCCTTCAGTCCCGCTGTCACTGGGCTGGTTACGTGAAGTGTTCCACTACAAAGTATAATTACACAAAATTAAACAATGTGGATTTTCTAAGCGGATAAAAGGGGGAACTATATTGTAAGGCGTAATAATACCAGGAGTAGTTTCGAAATCCGCGCAGTAATCTTCACTTTACTGTGCGGATGCCAAACTACTCCTGGTATTATTACGCCTTACAATATAGTTCCCCCTTTTATCCGCTTAGAAAATCCACATTGTTTAATTGTGTGTAATTATACTTTGTAGTGTAGCACTTCACGTAACCATATTTAAATAGGGAAAACGTGGAAGAGCTTGGTAGCTTCTATCTTGACCTGTTTTGGAGCTATAGAGGTTAGAAGGAGGGGCTAAATGCTAACGCCGTCTGCGCTGTGTTTACGTGACTGAAGGCACGGGTGAAGATCAGACAGGTCCTAAAGAACTCGGCAAAGCTAAGGTAAGAACATGTCTCAGCATGTAAAAACGGTGGCCTATTCCTTTAAGAACTCAAAAACACATAGTTATTTTTCTGATATCCAGCTGATGTCCAGCCAGTAACACAAGGCCAATCTCCTAGTGCGGCGACAATCAACCAAAACTGGCCTACTTAGCCCTAACACTTAACCTAGCCTTAGTCCTAGCCTTAGCTCCACCACCAGCTAAAGTTGTGCTAACTGTGGCTAAATGCTATTGTCGGCAAATCAACAGCAGAATGATGATACAATGATGTTTGTATGACCTGCCTGTTTTAGTGAGGGCAGTCCTCTCTCCTCTGGCCAATCAGACGGCAGCAGTCTCTTTGGCCTGAGATCGGTCCCAAAAAGGGGCGGGAGCTTGATCCTGGGTTCTATTTGTGATATAAATGTAATGTTTCTCTTCTCAGACAAACTGAGGCTGGAGACCAGGCAGAGGTTCCTTCTCTGTACTGGGTGCTCATGGGAGCTCTGGACGATTTGCCAGACTATGATTTTCAAAGGTTCAAGCTGTACCTGATGGACAGGACTCTGTTAAAAGAGTTTGAGGTCATTAAGAGAAATCGACTGGAGACAGAAAACAAGACCAAGATCCTGCAGGCCATGATGGACAACTACGGCGTCTTCACCCTCCGAGTCATGAAGACAGTCCTGACAGCACTGGCGATGGGCAACATCCTGCAGGAGCTGTCCCAGTATCCTTACGACCCCGAGGGTAAGACTAGTGAGCAGTGAGACAGTTATCCGAGTGTCCTTAGATTTGTCAGCATGATTTTATTGAAGGCGAGACACGGCAGGTGAAAGTATTGATTTTTCACGCAGTGGTCGAAGTGGAGATTTTTTTTAATCTATTTTCCTCCCTTTACATCTTAGTTTTCATGTCAGATATAAAAATGATGATGTTTATTTTATGACGTTTTGTCTGCGAGGTGGGGGCGACCCGGAAGTAGCTGCTGCGCCGCGTAGAAAGTCCATCTTTCCCGCGGGTTTTCATTCATAAATATTGACAGATTTTACATCCACGTGTCCTGCTAAGGGGCCCCGTGATGACGCTTTCACCCAAATATGGTATTTTTCCTCCTACGAGACGCTGGAGCGGAAAAGTCGGAGAACGGGCCGAGCATGAGCACTCGCTACAAAACTTCAGGGCTGGTTTTCTCTGAATGAGAGAAGCCGCACTCGGGCAGAGCCTGAGCCCTTATAGAAGCTCCCACAGACTCCAAACTTTACAGTCTGAGACCTAACAATATTTTGAAGGTTTTTTCAGAGGGATTTTTTAATATCTAATTCCTAGCCTGATTTATTCAGCTTTGAAACCAAAAAAACAGGCGAAATTTGAGTTTTTACAGATTTTTTTCACTGATGATTAGTTTATTGAAAAACTAAACAAAATATCCAAAATCCCCTCAGAAAAAATCATAGTTACTAATATGTCAATAAAATAAAACCATCAAATTTAATCTGAAAAATATAGGCAATTTTGGCCATTTTAATGCTCAAAATGCCTTATTTTATGTGAAAACATAAAATGACAGAAAACCTCATATTTACATCTGTAATGTTCAGTAAAAGTTTCAAATTGATATCTCTACATTTACTTATTTTTTCCCTATTCACCTGCAGTGTCTCGCCTTAACGCCCAATCAAAGCTTAACCAAACAAGGCAGTCATGCATATAGAGGACTGTACATACTATTCCATTGTGGTGTCTCTCACACACATTCTCTCCTCTCACTTACAGTACATACTTCATATTTCATATACACTATACTGAATGCTGGAGTATAGTGTTAAAGGAGGTCACTGGAATCTTTGCTGCGAAGGATTCAAGTATTCAAAAATATGATTTGATTTTTTTTCCCTATTAATATATTAAGAAAAAAGGGAAATAAAAGAACATCTAGGTCATTTAGAGTCCCAAGATATCCCAGATAGAAGCGAATATTAACACTGACAAGCACAGGATTGAAAGCGTTGTTCCTATTGTATAGAACTCAGTGTTTATCTCCTGAATTTGGTGTATTTCCAATTGAAAACTTTTTCATTTTAGGAAATTAATCTCTGTCAGGACAGAGACCAAAATAGGCGGGTCCAGAATGACATGACTTACACAGTGAACAAATAACAAAATAAAAAACGAAATTGAAACACACAGCTTTGATCAAGTAGAACAAGGGTCTCTTGATGACCTTCTATGTCGCTTTGCCTGATGTGTGTGACTCCACTTCCTCCTCACTCTTAAATATCTCTCGCTCTCTCTGCACCGGTGTTCACCCAGCTCTGCGGGTCTCTCATTTTGTTTGTTTGTTCACAGCGATGATAGCAGAGAGTCAGAATCTCCTCAAACCAACGCTGAAGTCCAGGTTTAAGTTCCTGATCGAGAGTCTCTCCACAAAAGGACCCAGAAGGCTGTTTCATGATGGCTTCTCCGAGCTGTACATCACTCTGGCAGACTCTGAGCAGGAGGGGGAGCATGAGGTCGGACAGATGGAGAAACACACCAGGAAATCAGCCCAAGAGACCACCGTCCACTGCCAGGACATCTTCAGAGGCACCACAGAGACAGGAGAGCCAATCAGAGCGGTGCTGACGAAGGGCGTGGCCGGCGTGGGGAAAACCGTTCTGACTCAGAAGTTCAGTCTGGACTGGGCTGAAGGCAGCGCCAACCAGGACGTCCAGCTGCTGCTCCCCTTCACTTTCAGAGCACTCAATATGGTGCAAGGGTCAGAATACAGCTTAGTGGGACTCGTGCACCGCTTCTTCAAAGAAACCAAAGGCCTCAGCAGCTTCCAGCAGCTCAAGGTGCTCTTCATCCTGGACGGTCTGGACGAGTGCAGACTTCCTCTGGACTTCAGCCGGACCCGGGTCCTGACGGACACGGAGAGCGCCTCAGTGGAGGAGCTGCTGGTGAACCTCATCAGGGGGAGCCTGCTTCCCTCCGCTCGCCTCTGGATAACCACACGCCCCGCGGCGGCCAATCAGATCCCTGCTGAGTGCGTCTCCATGGTGACAGAGGTGCGAGGGTTCACCGACCCACAGAAGGAGCAGTACTTCAGGAACAGGTTCAGAGACGAGCAGGAAGCCACAGCCATCATCTCCCACATCAAGAGCATCCGCAGCCTGTACATCATGTGCCACATCCCAGTCTTCTGCTGGATCCTCTCCACTGTTTTACAGAAGCTTCTGAAGCAAACAGAGGAACAAGAGCTGCCCAAGACTCTGACTGAGATGTACGTCCACTTCCTGGTTGTCCAGGCCAAAGTCAAGAACATCAAGTATCATGGTCGAACTGGAACAGACCCTCACTGGACTCCAGAGACCAGGAAGATGGTGCGGTCTCTGGGAAACTGGCTTTTGAGCAGCTGCAGAAAGGAAAGCTGATCTTCTACGAGAGTGACCTGAGCGAGTGTGGGCTGGACGCTGCAGAGATCGCTCGTTACTCCGGAGTCTTCACTCAGGTCTTTAGAGAGGAGCCAGGCCTGTATGAGGACACAGTCTACTGCTTCATCCACCTGAGTGTGCAGGAGTTTCTGGCTGCTCTTCACGTCCATCAGACCTTCGTCGACAATGAAGTCAATCTTCTCTCAACAAAAACACAGAAGTCCACTCTGCTCAGAGTCAAACCTGAACTGACAGATCTGCACCAGACGGCTGTGGACCAGGCCTTACAGAGTCCAAACGGACACCTGGACTTGTTCCTGCGCTTCCTCCTGGGTCTTTCACTGCCGACCAATCAGAGCCTTCTCCAAGGTCTGCTGACACAGACAGGAAGTAGCTCCCAGAGCAATCAGAAAACAGCTGAGTACATCAAGCAGAAGCTGAGTGAGGAAGTGTCTGCAGAGAGAAGCATCAGCCTGCTCCACTGTCTGAATGAACTGAATGATGGTTCTCTGGTGGATCAGGTCCAATGGTACCTGAGCTCAGGACGTCTGTCTGAAGGTGGACTGTCTCCTGCTCAGTGGTCAGCTCTGGCCCTCATCTTACTGTCATCAGAAGAAGATCTGGAGCAGTTTGAGCTGAAGAAATACTGTGCTTCAGAGGACGCTCTGCTGAGGCTGATGCCAGTGGTCAAAGCCTCCAACAAAGCTCTGTGAGTATAAGCTTTTACTACTTAAATAAGACTTCTCCTAAAACAGTGTGTTCTCTCCAGACTGAGCGTCTGTAACCTGTCAGAGAGCAGCTGTGAAGCTCTGTCCTCAGTCCTCAGATCTTCTCGTCTGACAGTCCTTGACCTCAGTAACAACGACCTGAAGGACTCAGGGCTGAAGATGTTGTCTGTTGGACTGAAGAGTCCTCACTGTAAACTGGAGCAGCTCAGGTTTGCATCTTCTTCTCCTGCACTTTTAGCCTCCAAATATTTTTATTTCCAAAAAAAGAAAGACAATTATTGTAACTATTGGTGAAAGAGTTTATTGTATGAAATGGTGATGAGAAGACCTCAATGTCGGGAGGCGTGTATCGTCCAACAGTTCACCTGAGCACTCAGCAGGTCTCTGACTTTCAAAGTGTTATCAGTCACCTTGAGTCTCTCTCTCTGAAACCAAAAAATCAGGTTAGAAATCTAGGAGTAATCATGGACTCTGACCTGAACTTAAACAGCCACATCAAAGCAATAACATCAGCAGCTTTTTACCATCTGAAAAACATGGCTCAGATCAGAGGAATAGTGTCAAAACCAGACTTAGAGAGACTTATCCATGTGTTTGTCTCCAGCAGGTTAGATACTGTAACGGCTGCTCACTGTCAGAGCTGCAGAACATCCAGAACACTGCTGCTCGAGTCCTGACAAGAACCAGGAAATACGACCATATTAGTCCAGTGCTCCGGTCTCTGCACTGACTTCCTGTCACTCAGAGAATAGACTTTAAAACAGCTCTGCTTGTTACAAGTCTTTTCATGGTTTAGCACCAAAGTCCATCTCTGACATGTTTCAGCCGTATGAACCATCTCGGGCCCTGAGAACTTCAGGGAGGGGCCTCCTGGTGGTTCCCAGAGTCAATAATAAACACGGTGAGGCTGCGTTTCAGTTTCATGCAGCTAAAATCTGGAACAGTCTTCATGAGGATGTGAGACAGGCCTCAACCCTGACAATGTTCAAATCCAGGCTGAAAACAGTTCTGTTTGCCCGAGTATATGACTGAAAGTACTTTATCTGCACTCTTGCCTTTTACTGTAAGATAAGATAAGATAAGATAAGATGATACTTTATTGATCTCACAGATGGAGAAATTGCATTCGATGAGAGAGCATCCGGCAGCAGCACCCATTCAGTGCGCACCACTCTCTTTTTTTCTTTTGTGTCGCGGCCGCCATCTTCACTGTTTTGGTCACAGGAGGAGCACTGGTTGATGGGAAATCCGTAGACGATGACCACGGCGGTAGAGCTCTTGCGCTTGGCCACGATGTTCTTGGCCACACAGGTGTAGTTGGCCGTGTGGGACAGACGCGCCTGCTTGATGATCAGGTTGTGTCCACGGTGATGTAGAAGTTCCCGTCCTCGGCCGGGTCGATGATCTCGTTGTCCTTCAGCCACTCCACCCGCATGACCTTGGAGGATGGAGAAACTGTAGCTGCCCTCTGTCTCCTCTGATCATCTGAAACGGTGCACCGCCTCCTGGGCTTGTCCCCGTCTCAGAGCGTGGTGTCCTGCACTGGTCAGCTCCACCTCGTCCTTCCTCTTCCTCCTGCACAGCTCCCTCCACAGTCTATCACCATCTCCTCGTTGGTCCCTTTTGTTGTTTCCTGTAGCTCCTCTTGTGACGCCTCCTCCGTGCTGCAGGTGTGGGGGCTCTTGGTGCCTCTTCACTGTCCAGTGTCTCAGAAGAAGATGTTTGTAGATCTCAAATGGGTTTAGCTGATAAGCTAGCAGTTTGTTTACCTTCAAAAAGCTGCTTTCTTCAGGACCATTTTGGACTAGTAAACAAATCCACCAAACCTCCACAAAAACACGGTAAAGACGTACAAAAGTATCCAGAAAAACAACGTGGTTCGCTGAAAAAGGCAAACAATTCAGCTGCACCAGGAGAGAGGGAGGTCATTAATTTTATGTTGATGTTTTTTATTGATTCCATGAGTTTTCTTGTATTTATGCAACTGTGAATTGTGCTCTACAAATAAACTCGCCTTGCCTTTAAGAGAGAATAAAAACATACTCTTTTAAAGTTCTAACACAATATCAGGGGTGCCCACTCAAGATCTACTTGGCCAACCTCCTGAGACTTAACTAGTCCAGTGTCACCATGGCAGACCCACACACATGGTTTCCACCACGCAAGGAAGCGGAGAACAGGCACACTCCACACAGAAGGGCCCTGTTTGCCCGGGGATCGAGCCCGGGACCTTCTCGCTGTGAAGTTCGAGTGCTAACTGCTGCACCACTGTATCGCAAAATATTGTCAGAGAAAACAGAAAAATAACCCAGATCATTTAGATTCTTACTTTTCTTTGCATTGTTCAACCAAAGAGGCTTTAGGGAATAAGAAAATAACTCAAATAGTTGTTGTTCCTGCAAGAATTGAGTATCAGCTTGAAAGCAAAAACACATCCAATCTCTGAGTGAGAGGCGGGACGTGGCCACACTGCTGACCCTGCAGAAGATCCTGAAGGACAGTTCAGCATTTGTCTGTCAGACAGTCGCCCAATCACCGAGGCTCCAGAACAGACAATCATTAAACTCATATCATCAGCACAAAAGAGACTGCAAATGTTGTTAAAGCATTTCCCCTTTGTGTGAGCACAAAGAGGAAATGCAGGGATTCCCATAGTTGTCATGGTGTGTCGACAACTCACTAAGAAGCTCAAAGAAAATGTGTTTACGTGGCCCCAGGCTGATCACACAGCAATGTTTTGGATGTGAGGATCTGTAAAGAAACAGAGCTCAGCTTTGTTTGTCTGAAATGTCGCATTACATCAACAACTTATCAAAAGTTAGACTTCCTAAATAAGGTGAACAGACGATTTACATGGAGTTCACTTGAGTTTCCTCTGGTGAGTGTGTCCTGTAATGATCGGTGTCTCCTCTCTCCAGACTGAGCGGCTGTAACCTGTCAGAGAGCAGCTGTGAAGCTCTGTCCTCAGTCCTCAGCTCCTCTCGTCTGACAGTCCTTGACCTCAGTAACAACGACCTGAAGGACTCAGGGCTGAAGATGTTGTCTGTTGGAATGAAGAGTCCTCACTGTAAACTGCAGCAGCTCAGGTCAGAGGGTTTACTCTTCATCTCTGTGAGTTTGTCATGTGTGTGACACTGTTGAACCTGTTCTTTAGCCTCTCAGGGTGTCTGATCTCAGAGGAAGGCTGTGCTGCTCTGGCCTCAGCTCTGAGGTCCAACCCCTCCCATCTGACACATCTGGATCTGAGCTTCAACCATCCAGGAGCCACAGGAGTAAAGCAGCTGTCTGCTCTACAGGAGGAGCCCCACTGCTCCCTGCACACTCTCAGGTGAGGACACACCCACTGTCCACCAAACATCCAGGTCAGTCCATCAGAGAGGATGGATCTGCACTTCAGCTCCTTCACAATCCACTGTCCTGTCTAATTAAGTCTATGGACTAAAGTCATCTTTAAAAACTAAGTCTATGGACTAAAGTCATCTTTAAAAACACGTGACAACATTCCTCATGATGTGAGCAAAGTGCAGACAGAGGCACAGGAGCAGGCGGACACTGTCCTCTGAGAGTGAAACAAACAGATGTGTTGTTTCCTTCAGACTGGAGCCTGCTGGAGCGGAGTGGTTAACACCAGGACTCGGGAAGTGTGAGTGTTGACTTTAAATCATTTCAAATAATACAAGACTGATTTAAACTGTAAAGAGGCACAATCATCATTCATCATGCATAGTTCCGGCGGCCATTTTGAACACCGAAGTACCATTATGCAGTACTACAACATGTGACAATATCTCTACTAGGATGAAATTGACAGTGGCATTTTTATGTAATCGTAATCATTGCTCAAGAAGATAAGAGTTAACAGTCCGAATCAGTGTTTAAGCTGCTCAAGGCGTTAGCATGCTACCGGTTAGCATTTAGCTTCAACACGATAAACACATGTGTGTCTCACATCTATGAACACTGAGGGAGTACTACAGTAACAGCTCTGACCTCTGTCACATGTTGTATCCAAGGCTAGATGTTTGTGGTTCAGGGCTTTCTGTTGGAGAGGTCAGAGCTGAGCTGTTGAAGCTAAATGCTAACCGGTAGCATGCTACTTTCTTAAACACTGACTCACTGGTTTCTTCACATAAACGTCGTGCATCTCTGGAGCCTTGTTTTTCCTGTTTTCTTCTTGAGCAATGATTACGAGTAAATAAAAATGCCACTGTCAATCATTTGTCTTTCATTTTCATCCTGAGTAGAGATATTGTTACATGTTGTAGTACTGCATAATTCTACTTCGGTATTCAAAATGGCCGCCATGACAACAAAAGTCACATGACTGAAAAGCATGTATAGGCTCTTTAAAATGTTGTGATGTCACTTGAACACAGCCTATGGGAAAATGTAAAAAAAAATAACATAATTCAGTGCCTTGTGCTTTTTCTCTTTCTATGCCCCCTTGCTCTGGACGGCCAGTCAGAGAGGGCCAATAATTGCTGTTTTGCAGCTCTAATTGTTATTATTGGTTTAAAGCAGGCCCTGTTTCTCTGAGCTGTGTCTCTGTCAGTCCTCATCACTAGAACTACATCAGTACAAGCTTGAGTACCGTATTTCAAGTAGATTATTCATATTGTGATAAGCAGTAATAACAGTTCCACAGTGACGTGTGTATCTTGAGGAGACTTGACCCCATGACC
This sequence comes from Gobius niger, assembly GCF_951799975.1. Lineage (NCBI taxonomy): Eukaryota > Metazoa > Chordata > Actinopteri > Gobiiformes > Gobiidae > Gobius > Gobius niger. Next base: position 3,288,419 of record NC_136875.1, read on the forward strand.
AATTCGGGCATTCTGCTCTCCCAAAATTTCATCCACTGAGCGGCGCTGTGATCAAAAAATGACACCGATGGAGACTTTTGCGTTCTGTTTTATTGCCTTAATGTTTGGTGCAGCCCTGTGAGGCGACTCCTGTTGGAGGAGCTCTGGACTGAAAAAGAACTGCTGTTTTGGTTCTAACTAGTCCCTATTAGATACTGCCATGTCCTATGGATCTTCAACTATATGTGGCAGGGACAGGTGTGGTCAGGTGATCACATGAGGCTATGAAGGGACACACTGACTGCTCGATCCTGCAACAACGCCAAATTTAACACTAGCAAGGTGTTTTAAACTACAGGTGCTTCAATAACAAAGCCAGACAGCCAGTGTGGGTCCAACAGCCCTAAGGCAGACTTTATTTACAATTAGACACAAATACTAAACATGGTGGAATTGGGGCTGTAGTGGTGTGGCCTTGAGCTGGGGTGAGAGGGGCATACTATTACTGAAAAACAAACACAAGGTTTAACACAAATAAACACCATTTCCATAACAGAAATCACCCATATATACATGTGCCACCACCACCAAAACTACAAATAAAATCACCACCTAGAGTGAACCCCTGTCCCACCCAGCTGTAGCTAGATCAGGTCCACACCAATTAGGAAGATCTTGTTTAAAACGAAATAACACAGTAAACTGAAACCAACTCAAAAATAAACGGCAACCATCACTGAGCCTATAAAAAGCACAGTGCGATTATTAAACAATATAACAGAACAATTTACAATTAAAAGCATACCTTTAAAACTGGACTGTTAAGACCCGTAAAAGAATACAAAATAATTCACAATGTCAGTGTTTTACAATTAAAAGAACCTTAAAACCTAAACAGTTGTTCTCACCAGGAAGCAACGTGTGCACAGGCCTGCTCAGAAAGAGGAAGCAAGCATGTGTAGCTCAAGCTCCTCCATTTATAGCCTCATGTGATCACCTGACCACACCTGTCCCTGCCACATATAGCTATACACACGATCCACGCAAGGATCTCCTCAGTATTTAAGCACATATCCAGCCCATATGTCCGAATAAAGGACTATTATTTGTGCCAGTTGACAATGGTTATTCCAGGTTAGCCCCGTTAGCTTGTTACAGTCGCCTACAGCTCATTGTTGATGAAAAGTCCACAATAAACCACAAATGCACCAGGGCCGGCTCAGTGTGTGATCATCTCAAAGGCTGCTTTGTAAAGTCACTGGCTGTATTGACGTTAGTATTGCATAATACTTGTTTTCACCGGATCTATGCGTGCTAGCTGCTAAGCGGCTAGTTAGCTCCGGGCGAGCGGTTAGCAGCTCGGCTACGGACTTATTCAACATGGCTGACGTTCTCACGTTGAAAACACAGACATGATAAAGTTGTATTGGGCAGAGATATAATCATGGCTGCTTTTTACTATAGTATCCCAGGGACAGCTCACAGACCCCAGGGGCAGCGGGTAGCTATCCCGGAGTCGAGCGGGGCAGTGTGAAGGCAGGAGGTGAGGCGGGGAGGTATGAGCCCCAAATGTAGGGAGTCAGAACAGTCAAAGTCTGTATCATAAAATATCAGCTACAGCATTGTACTCCTTTTTTAGAAGAAGATGAAGCAAGGGGAATGAACGAAAAAGCTACGACAGACAGAACTGGAAGTTGCAAAGTCAGATGCTACCCATAATGCAATGCAAAATTCAGTTGCTCCCCCGCCCATCGGATGAAATTTTGGGAGAGCAGAACGCCCGAATTGCCTTGGACTTGCTTGGGACCTGGAACTTCTTGACTTGGACTTGACACTTGCATTGGACTAGTGACTTGCTCCCACCTCTGGCAGACACACATCCTCCAGTCACATCATAATATAAAAACCTCACGCTTCGCTTCTCTGCTTCAGATTTCCGTCCGCTATCTCTGGATCCAAACACGGCTCACAGAGAACTCAGACTGTCCGACAACAGCAAGAAGGCGACGCGTGTGAGCGAGAAGCAGCCGTATCCGGATCATCAGGACAGATTCGAGTTCTGGCATCAGCTTCTGTGTGGCGCTGGTCTGACCGGGCGCTGTTACTGGGAGGTCCAGTGGAGCGGAGATGTTTATATATCAGTGTCCTACAGGGGAATCAGCAGGAAGGGCGTCGGTGCGGACAGTGGATTTGGATGGAATGCTCAGTCCTGGAGTCTGGACTGCTCTGAACGTGGTTTGTATGTTCGATATGAAAACAAACAAACCCTCCTCCCTCAGCCCGGTTCCTCCTCTGGGACGGTAGCGGTGTATGTGGACTGTGCTGCCGGCTCTCTGTCCTTCTACACAGTCTCCTCTGAGCGACTGATCCACCTCCACACCTTCAACACCACCTTCACCGAGCCTCTGCTCCCTGGGTTTAGGCTCAGTTCTTTAGACTCCTCAGTTTCTCTGTTGGCCTGAGAGGCTCCTCCTGTAGAACCTCCTCACATGTCAACAAATCCATCCATCCATTTTTAATTGTGTGTTAATATGTTCAGAAAGCATTGATAGTCCTACACAAACTGAAATCGTTTCAAAAAAGTTTAACAGTGTCCGCGGGTTTTCCGCGGTTTTCAGATATTTTTGGGCGGGTTTGGCTGCCCATACCTGGCAACCCTGCTTCAGCTTCTTAAAATACCCAAAACATGTCCAGACTTCAGGCTCGGTCTCTGAGGCTGATCCTGCAACAGAGGCGCCTGCAGCAGCTTCAGCAGATGAGACAGCGGCTCATAAGGCTCACTTTGCCTAAACTGTGGGCGCGCTAATCCACCGCGGTAAAATATTTTTTCAAAAACAAGACGGTAATTATTATTGTCAACATCTTTACCGGGGTTTAGCGCTACACCGGTAACCGTGACATCCCTAATACGTACATAAACAGCACACCAAAATTGAAGGTACTACTCAGAAGCAGGGCCGTAGCCAGGATGTAAAAAACAGTGAGGTCCGGATAATTCTTTAAAGCGGAAGGTCTGGGGGTCCTCCCCCAGGAATTTTTTAAAGATTCAGATGTAATTTCCTGTATTTTAAGTGATCAAAAACACTTTTGTCTCATCCTTGAGTTGTTTTCAAAAATTGTTTTTTGTTGCACCGTTTGGGACCAGGAGCCTGAGTGAATGTGGTGAGTGAGTGGATGGTGGTCGGACATGCAGATGGTGCAGACTGGCCTCACTTCCATCAGTCTGCCCCAGGGCAGTGGGTGCAGCCGTGCACGAGTCACGTACCCCCTACTTTGACATGATGAATATCACAAAACAAAATATCTATTTAATATCTATTTCATCCATTATTACTGTGAAGCAGGTTTTCCAAACATTTTTACTTGCCTGAGTTATAGGCCAATAAGAATGTCTTGTCCTAAATAAATACTGAAATATTAAATGAAAATGTTCGTTTTTAATTGTTTTGAAAACGAGGCTGTGGGTGTGAATGGGTAAAGCTGAGTGTTTTGCTTCATCCCAGTGACTGGCTCATTCTGAACATCAGACTCTGGTTTGGACTCTGCGCTCTGGCCCCGCCCCCTCTGCGTCGCCCTCTCTGTCAAACCACTGGTATATTCGCTGGTTTAAGCGCTCATTAAAGTGAAGATCATTTATACGCAGGACATTGCAATCTTTGCATGAGACAGAAACAAAGTGAGCAGCAGAGGAGGAGGCGATGATGAGGCACAGATGCTTCTTCTCTCGCTCCTCGGATCAGAATGAGGAAAACTCCTGTTATAAATCGGAGTCACCGTCAGTCTGACGGCGCGCGCTCTTGCTCCTCTCTCTTTATGACAGAGAGTAAAGAAATTGCATCTTGATCAAACTTTGGCGCGGTTCATGCTAAAGGCGCTGCTGTTGTAGTGAGGCTGACGCACAGCCACGCCTCCGCAGAGTTTTACACTCGGGTCCAAAGCAGCTCATGAGGTTCGGTTTTAGAGTGGACACATTTAGGTTCATAACAAGCTCGTCCACGTCTGAACTAGAGGCTCTTCCGCCTGTAGAAGCGCGTGTTTACAACATTCATTTGCGCAAGATTCAATGTGTTAAAAAAAATATATAAAAAAAAATTCACCGAGGTCCGGACCTCGGTCACCTCAATGGTAGATACGGCCATGCTCAGAAGTGGTTACTGCAGAAGTGACTGCAGTAACCTGGCACTGGAAAATCGGTTAAGCATCACATCATTATATTGTCATATGAACAGAAAGAAAATGTCTACCTGGTGTGCTGTCCTTGTAGAGCTCTCTGCAGGATCGACAGGTGCTGATGGAATACATAATATGATAGAACTCTTTTTAAATGAAGGAGAAAATTTGCTCCACGTACAAACACCTGTGTAAAAATAAAAGCAAGTATATTTACCGTATGCATCATTGTGCTTGTAAACAAATTGCAGGCTGCGCTTACTATTCAGCCACTTGAAGTGGGCTTCTGTGCGAAATGATTTCAAAGACACAATGTCTCTGAAAACCTTGCATACAAGGGCCAGATTTGTAAATGCAGCGTCCCCATCCTGTAACACCCTCGCCCCAGAGTGGAGTACCCATGTTACCCATGTTAGAGTAAAAAGTACCTTTGTTGTAAAACTAGGCTACAAAGCAAACAAATCAGTACAGTAGTAACAATACCTCCAATATGTGGCACCGTTGACTCTTCTTTGATTGTGCCTAAATGGTGGGAATATTGAAGAAGAGCATTAAAGGCTTGAACAAAATTAATCAAATGTAGGAAAGTGCCATCCTCAGTTTGGTGCAAGACTTACTTTGATGGGTCTGCAGGGTTTTTGGGACTCTGAATACAGGACTTACTGTTCCCTTCAGAAGCTCACCTGCCTCTTCCATCCAGTGAGAACATTTGTGACCATGCCTATAGGTATCATTTAGAGTTGAAATGACTGAATAATGTTTTATAAACTTAATAAAAATAAAAATAGAAATAAAAGGTTTAATGTAAGCTGGATACACCACCAACGGCGGATTAAAGGCATCTCACACTAAAGAGAGAAAAAAGCTGGTGATAGCCAGAAATGTTATGAAGTGCCTTCAGAGGAGACACCATACGACAGAGCGCATACTGTAAAACAGGCCTACTCAATAGGCGGCCCGCGGGCCAGCTCCGGCCCATCAACCAATTAAATCTGGCCAGCGCCTCATTTTCCATAAGTATATCTATTTTTTGGCATCATCCCGGCCGCGTTCGCGCCGGAATCGCGCTGCTTTGCGTAGCAGACAGTGTGCCTGCAGCCTAGCTAGCGTCGCTCCTACAGTGCGGCTCAAATGAAAACATGGCTCTTTTAAACGTTGTAAACTGAGTGAACAGGAGCTGATCGTTGGACGGACTGACAGGTTTTCTAAACCGAAGCACAGGGACAGTGTGTAGCGTGTTTTTGGACTTTTGTTCGGACTATCCCGCGCAGAAGCAGCGCTCTCCCCCCCCCGCCACAGATGACCACATGTTTCCCTGTCGTCTTCATCGTTACAAAGGGCTTGACCAGCGACCGGTCAGAAACACCAGTTCAGTTGTGGATGTTTGTAAAGCGGACGATGAAGCAGATGGTGGTGAGTTTTGGATAAGTGTCCTGCACCTGCAGCGCGTGTTTAACCTGCTCTCTGGGCTCTAACTTAACTAAATAACATCTGAATCATGAATCTGACAGGTGTATTTTCTTCCTTTCTCCTCCGACTTCATTCGATACGTCTTTGTGGGAAATGTACAAGTGCAGAGATGCTCTTTGTGAAGTTAACAGGCAAAAGAGAGGCTGAATATGTGGAGGAGCTTCTTTCACTTTGATCATAAAGCTGGAGAACAGCGGCTCAGGGGTTTGGTCAGCGCTTGTCCCGTCAGCTGAGAGGAGCAGTGGCTGAGCAGGAGTTTGATGAGCTGGTCTCACATGTAACTCTCATCAGGCCTTGGGTCTGGTTTATGGGATTTAGTCCTGCCGTAGCCCTGATATATCATGCTTTGCCCTGGTTTAATCCTGGTTTTGTTCTGAGTAGTCCTAGTTTATTATTAGGCTCTTTATTATTCTGTATTAATATGTTATTGCAATGTTTCTAAAGCCTAAAATGCTGGAATATAAAACAACTATTGTGTTTAGGTCCAATTATATTCTATTCAAGCATTGATTATAAGGAAATTATCATTTATTTATCTTAAAAATATGAATATGTTTGGTGGCGGTGGTCGGCTCACCGACTGACCGGCCCAGTGGCCAATGACCTCCGACAAATCTGGCCCAGTGACAAAAGTAATTGAAGAGCCCTGCTGTAAAAGATAACATTTCATGAATTTTATATTTCCATTGAACACTGTATACTGTAATATTTTCCGGGACAAACTATTAGGGATGGGACGAAATACCGATTTGAATCGATACACCGATTTGTGCATGAGAGATGTGAGTGCATCGGCAGAGAAGCCACAGATCGATGCAGTTCAGAGCATAAACATAAGATGCATCGGATTTTACGCTCATATCGGTTTAATCTAGATACGTTACGGATGTAAAGCCCCTTCGGGCACATGATGCTCCTCCTACGAGGAGCGCGTATGTCTTACCGGTAAACTCCAGGCTGAGAGCGGCAGAAGTTCAGAAACACATCCGCGGTGTGGAGTTGGTTTGGCCTCTGCGCTGTTTTGAATGAAGGACGTCCCGTGTGCAGAACGCCATGAAAAGTTGCAGGAACAAACACTGATAAATATTCCAAACATCGCCATGATCAGCCATCTTCTTTTGCCCAAGTCATTAGGTCACTTACAAGCATAAAGAGTCCAGGAGGAGTCCAGAAATCCACTTAACTGCATTTGAGCCAGGTGGAAGTACACGTGAGACTGCGCTGAGGCAGAGGGAGCCCCGCCCATTAATTCGCTTTTCTGTGTGCGCTATTAATGTGGAAATAATGCACACAATCGCCTTTTTAATTTAACAATACTGATCAGAGATTAATAATAATTGTCCCCCCAAAATTGTTGAAAAAACAAAAGAACAAACAATCTTAAGGTGGATAAACCCATAGAATATATAGGATATGTGGAGAAAATTAATCTTGTACGAAGTTATAAACCTTCGCCGAGGTCATTTAATGTCTTATCATGGTCAAATGAGTTGTTTGTGCAAAGTGTCCTTGTCCACGTAGGTGTCTTGGAACATCTACCATGACTAAGCAAACTTGCTAGTTGTTTGTGTAAAAGTGTCATGACTAAGCAAACTTGCTGTGTCCCGAATTGCCCGTACTGTCAGTGTTTAAGGCCAAGAGGCGCGTCTGGTTTAGGGGGCAGGATATCCGAAGTTATAAAATGGAAACATAAGCTGTATTACACAGACTTGCGTGGAAAGACGTCCGTTGGAATGCATATTGAGCTGTAACTTCTGAATAAAAGACCTCTTCGAAAGAAGTTATTCTCCTGAGTGTCATTTTGAAGTCTTGGACTGGAGCAGATATTTATCTTGAGAACCCATTTTCTTTTTAGATACAAAACCAAAAAAAGTTTAAATATACATTAAAAAAAAATGTAGTTAACTTTAAAGTTGTATAATATCAATTAATGGCCTCAATAATTGTGAATATGTGTCAAATCTTAATTTATTTGAACTGGTTCTGTTGAATCATTGCATCAAGCAAAGCGTGGATCACGAAACATGGAGATGCATCGTGATAATCGGCCTAAATGGAATCGTATCGGGCGGGTGGTGGTTACAGATGTGTGGATCGTATCGGGCTGGTGGTGGTTACAGATGTGTGGATCGAGATGCATCGTGGTCTTGGTGATGATTGGAATCGCATTGCAGCTCTGATATCACCAAGTGTATCTTAAATGAATCGGATCGGTGCATCGAGATGCGAATCGGATCGGACACAGGCCTTAGATTCCCATCCCTACTAACTATGTTATTGAATTGTTGTAATAATAATCCATCCATCCATTTTCTTCCACTTTATCTTGGGCCGGGTAATGGAGGCAGCCGTCTGAGCAGAGAGGTGTGCGCGGAAAGAGGAGTCTGGGGGAATCTGCACAGACTGCTGCCTCCACAACCTGGCCCTGGATAAAGTGGAGCAAAATGGATGGATGGATTTCACTGACAACAATTGCAAAGTACATTTGTTCACAATTAGAATATAATTTTGCACAATACAATATAAAAGTTGTTAAATATTTAGTTTTTCCACCAATTGTCTAGTTGGAAAACCCACAAGGCCTCCAGCTTTTGGTTGCTTACAAATAACTTCCACTGCAGGCAATCTAACTGTAAATTCCTCCTCATAGCAATATACATTTTATTCTTTCATGTTGCCTTAAGACACTAGTGTAGTAAAAGATCCCTGCGAGTAGTTCCAGGGCCAAGACAACTGTAGTGTTACTGTCTCAGGCCCAACTGTTCTGTCACATACATAAACCACAAAAGCGAAGCCTATATGCACGCAAAGCAGGTGGCATACCATCAGCAGAAAGATCCCTTTATGTCTTAAAGTCTTTGAATGTGGACTGGACTGGAAAATTCTACAAAAGAAGAGAGAATGAAGTCAATTAATTATTTGGTGCAGAGTCTAATTTAAAACATACTTCTATGTCTTTTCCCATCTTTTCCAGCCACAGTCCTTGCCGAATGGAATTGGCCATTTGTCTGCAGAAAAGTATCTTTGTAGTTTAGACATCAGTCTTAACATATACATGTTCACCTGAAAATACTTCTGTATGTCTCATCGCCAAAGCCCTCAGGGTTTAATGAGTCCAGCAGCACCATTTGCCTTTGTTTCACAAAAAGAATCTGGAATGTGAAGTTGTGTTATTATATATTACACAATCCAGCACTCATTGAACAAAAAAAATCAACTTACAGAGAAGGTAATGGTCAGGAAGACCTGACCGGTGGCTCCAGGCTGGCAGCATAACTGCATCTTTAGACGCCATGTTTTCCTGTGAATTATAATGATAGTAATAATGGCTTACATTTGTACTGTAAGCCTGTGTTACCAAGTTTCACTGTCGTCATTAGTCATTCCCTCCATACTCTGTGGTGGTAAGCTACTGTTGTAGCCACTGCTGCCCTAGGGTAGACTGACGGAAGCGAGGCAACCAGTCTGTGCCATCGGCCCCTCCTACGACTACCAACCACTCACTCACTCACTACATTCATTCTACATCCAGCTGCCTTCAGTGATCCTCTGAACCTGTGTCTGTTAAACAAATAAGCAATGAACTTACAGGCAACGTGAGCAGTGGGTCTATGGTCGCTCCTCCATAGAGGTCAGCAATGTAAACATCTTTTCCCTTTCAACAAATGTAAAAAAGTAAGACACAATACACAATATGAGAAATACTAATAATAAGACTGGAAAGTTTAATTGCAACTCTTTTTGCTTCCTCCTCCACGATTTTGAGGCAAGCGTTCCCAATCTGAAAGGATCAAATACTGTTTTTATATAAAATAATGGGTATGCATGCGTTGATTTTTAAGATGGAGAAGAAGAAAAAAGAAACGTACGTTGGCAGGGCTTAAAGTATTCCGGCCGGGGTCCGGATGAATGCATCTCACGCGCAGCCTCGCTGTGACGTGATTCCTCTGAAACCAAAACAACTGCCACGCGGATGCTGGAGCTACTTTTGTTATGGATTAAGTGACGAGTGAGAATCGGATAAAGAGGCGAAGAGCAGCAGGTTCTACGACTGATCCACAGTGACTTTATTTACTGTTTCTGTGAGAACAGTCGGGCTAACGGGGTCGCATCACCCGCGCTAAAATAAGCACTAAAAGCCCCGCACGAGAGCGCGGTGTCGGACCTGCCGCTACGTGTGCGCGGTGAGACAGGTGCGCGCGGTGAGACAGGTGCGCGCGGTGAGACAGGTGCGCGCGGTGAGACAGGTGCGCGCGGTGAGACAGGTGCGCGCGGTGAGACAGGTGCGCACGGTGAGACAGGTGTGCACGGGAACGACATGCTGCGACACCCCCCGAGCTGCTGCCGCTGACCCGCTGTAAAAAGCGAAACGTAACGCCTTCATACTGAACAGAGCCTCGCACTGTCACAAATACCCGATTCGAGTGGAGTCTATTTTTTCCGCAAACGACGCACACAGTGGCGTGACCGCGCACACGTGTCAGTGCGGCCGGTGTTGACCCACCGGCAATAGGGGTGGCAGGGACTGGCTCCCAAACATCAGGAGGAACAACCGCAGGAGGAGGAAAAGCCGGCGGAAAAATGACGAAAAAATGCCATTAGTAACGCATAGTGCCTATGTGTAAACCCAGCATAACTAATTTTATAACGAAATATATTTTTAATTAAACAACAACAAGCAAACAAACAAAAATACAAGCATGTTATTTGCCAAAAGCAATAAAAACAAATAATAAAAAAAAAAACATTTTGACCAATTTTGGGAATGGCCTCATCGGGCCGGTTTACATGGTGGGGGGCAGAGGGGGTGGGGGCCGGTCAAAGGGACGTGGCGGGCCGTAGTCGTAGTCTATACTTGTATTTTACCTCCCATATATTAAGTGTTTGCACAAATTGGGAATACATTAGGTCCAAATGCAGAGTAAATGTGTAATAAAAAAGTTTAATAAAAATATTGGCCTAGGCTACATTGCCTATATACAGTAGCCTCTATCTAACGTTTTTCTTTTTTCTTTTAAAGTACCGATAAGAGCACCATTAAAGTCCCGGATCGATAAGGAGTATCGATAAAAGTCCTGGTCTAACGACTTGAGAAACTCGTTCTCAAAGACTTACTTTTAGTCATTTTTTGGGCAGCACACATATTCTGAATGGCTTCGGCAGAATTCAAGCGAGCCATTTTAATCTAGATTAATCTAAATTAATTTCAGAATTAATCTAGATTAAAAAAAATAATCTATGCCCATCTCTAGTAATTATACTTTGTAGTGGAACACTTCACGTAACCATATTTAAATAGGGAAAACGTGGAAGAGCTTGGTAGCTTCTATCTTGACCTGTTTTGGAGCTATAGAGGAGAGAGGGAGAGGCTAAATGCTAACGCCGTCTGCGCTGTGTTTACATGACTGAAGGCACGGGGGAAGATCAGACAGGTCCTAAAGAACTCGTCAAAGCTAAGGTAAGAACATATCTCAGTATGGAAAAACGGTGGCCTGTTCCTTTAAATGAAGTTGCAGTAACTGAATGAGCTGCTGTTGTTTTAGACTTTGATTGGGATGTTTCTGATCAGAACAACTTCAACACAGCTGTTTCTTCACCCACTGAGGACCAAAGAGGTATTTGTCTAAATAAGATTAAACATGTATTTATACAAGCAGAAGCTAATGTCAAATGTAATGCTTTTTAATTCCCATAGACTATAGTGTAATGCAAAAAAAGCAGGGAAAATGTTTTCTTAATATTTGCAAACATTTATTCAAGCAGAGGAAAGATAATTGGACAAAACATGGACACAAGATATAAGATAATATAATAAAATGAAAGAAAAGAAAAGCATCATGAGAGGACCAGATACAAATGATCCAAATAAATAAAATAATGAAGATACACGTAAAATATTTAGCAAGAAAAAAACATCGCAAAAAGGGAAAAAAACGTGATCCTACCTCAAAGAATGGGCCCTGACATATGTGCAAGTTAAAATGCCATAATCAAATACTAACACAAAAAAACCTCATCACCGGGTTTCACCAGATTATGCAAATATGTCACATTTACACCCGGTGACAGTGCTTTCTGAGCGTTGTGGCTAAATCATTTTTAAAAATATCATTTCCCAAATCAGAGAAATGAACTCCATCCTTAACGAATAGGCCAGGGCAATCATGCTTTATGGCAGGATGACAGACCATGCAACCACCTAAACCATTCAGAAAGTCCCTCATCACATTATTCACAAACTTCTTCGCTTTCTGAATCTGCCCCGGCTTGGCGTTCCTCCACCGGCGTCGGTCTGACAGCTCAGACGAGACGATCTTCATGGCCGGGAACTGCCTGTGGAGGTACTGCTGGTCCCGCTTCATCTCTGCGACCAGGTCGACGCTCTCGGATCTCCCCCGAAGGACGCGGTAGAAGCCGGGCACCAGACCGCTCCAGCGCAGACCTCCCTGGCCGAACCACTGTAGCAAGGCACCAATGAGCGGCCCGTGGTCTCTGCTGCCCGCTTCTCCGCTCGCCAGACGTAGCTGTCGCCCAAAATCCAGAAAGTGGGCAGTACATTGCAAATTACTTAGGTTAAATGTCACATACAAATATGCAATTTACTTAAAGGGGGGTGTTATGCAAAATGGACGTTGTCAAGCTTTACATCCTGTTATTCTGTCACTCCCTCATTAAAAACATGCCTGAAGTGTTGCCTTGGCACATTCACGTATTTCTGAGTAATCTGTAAAAACTCTGATGGCGGCCATTTTAGGGATAGGTTTGCCTGAGTCCTCCTAGGAACGCCCCCACCTCCTGGAGACGCCTCCGAGCTTTCGTCACCAGCCGAGTAACCAACCACTGCTCCTCAGCAGAACCCCCTCCCCACTGATGCCACAGACAGCGTGTGGAGGGGGCGTGTCTAAAGGCTCAGAGGTTCTTAAAGAGACAGAGGCCTATTTCAAGACATTCACTACAGCCATTTTGAGAGAGACATTTTATACAAGGCAGTGATTCTGATTTACTGCATTTACAGACCAACAGAAGGTTTGGTCATCATTGTAGTGTGATATAGACTGGTGCTATGTGGCTGAAAAAAGCATAATACCCCCTCTTTAACAAGCTGTGCTCTGAGCCCGGGCCCGTGCCGCTGTGCTTTGAGTCCGGGCCCGTGCCGTTGTGCTCTGAGACGAGTCCTGTTGTTTAGGTGTTACAGAACAGTATCAGTCAAGTGATGAACTGGTTCAGTAGAAACATGCTGTAGAGACAAGGCTTGATTTTTTTTCATTTTTTTTTACATAACCTTAATCATCTGTGTTAATAGTAAATGCAGTCAAATGGCGGGCTGTCCCATTTCTTAAGGCGGTCTTTTCAACCCTCGCCCTTGGTTACACGGTGTAGGGAAAGGGCAAGGGCTAGGACTAGGGGAAGGGGTAGAAAAGAGAATTGAGATTGGGCCTAAAAGGCACGAAACTGCAGGAAATACAACCTATTCAGCTAAAAAAGTGAATGCATTTGGGTTTTTTTCATTGTATCCGTGACAGAATGAACCAACCAGGATCTGACCCTGGGGGGGGCGGGGCATTTGTGGCATTTGTCATTAAACCTGTCTTAACTAACAGTGCTTGTTGGCTGTCCTGTTACATTCATTACTGCAGGCGCTGTAATTGTAAATAAAACTAAAGTTGACGCTTGAAGATGATCTTAATGTGAGATAAACCGCGGTGGTGGTGCAACATGTTCCAGTACATTTCCGATGTTATCAATTTAGGCATTTTTCAGATTAAACTTGAATGTCACACACAGGAAGTGACGGCAGATAAGGATATAACACCATGTAACAGAGCCGCTGTAGACCCGCTTTAGACCCGCTTTAGACCCGGTTCAGACCTGGTCCAGCCTGGTTCGGTCAGTCATGGATCCTCCAGTTCTGCTGTTGCTCCTTCTCTTCTGCTCAGGTAAACGTCTATGGTTCCAAATTATCCAAATTTTGTTAAGGGGAGACACTGCAGGCAAAAGTCAATTTTTTCAGTTTTCAGGTTTTGGGCCAAATTGGTCTCTGAACATACAAGCTTTCACCCGGGAACAGAAAATATGCCTAATCTTCACAATAACATGTTTAAATATTGCGCTGATTCAATGTTCCCCCATAGACTTATATGGGAGAACACAATTTCAAGGGCCTTTTTCTCAAAACACATTTTTCTGTCATTGTGGCGACACTATGTCCACGTCAGTCGGACCTAAAGACTTCACATTTTCCAGCCTTGGACTGAACAATATTTGGAAGATTTTTTCAGAGGGATTTTTCATTATTTAATCCTTAAGCCCCATTTATTGAGTTTTGAATGTCAAAAAATGAGGCGAAAATTTAATTTTTACAACATTTTCCACTAAAAAAAACAGCTTATTTTAAAACTAAACAAGAAATCCAAAATCCCCTCTGAGACAGTCTTAGCAACTCATTCATCAATAAAATGAAACCATAAATTTGAATGTAGCTCTATCCATTATTCAGATTTCGTCGCCGAAAAGATGGGAAATTTGGGGCATTTTTAGGCATAAAACACCTTGTTCTTATATGAAAAGATAAAATGACAGAAAACTTATTTTTTTCTCACATTTATGCCAGTGATCTACAGCAAAAGTTTCAAATTGATATCTGTAAATATACATTTTTTCCCTATTCACCTGCAGTGTCTCGCCTTATTAAATAATGAGGTTTTGTGCAACATTTAAAACGGAATAAAAACGCACGACGAGAACGAAGTCGTACAATCTCAACGTAAAAAAAAAAAGTTGTAATTTTTAATGAGGAACAAAAATCAAAGTTTAAGCCCTGGTGTAATGAGGATGAAGTTGGAGCAAAAAAAAAAGAAATATCGAAGAAAGTGCGTTGTTTTATGTTCAATTTTGTGTATTTTTGGATGATCTAGAATAATGTGATGTCATTTGTATTTTTACTCCATTGTAAACCGTCATAATAAAAATACTCAGGTTTACGTCCCTTCCACACAAAAATGTGCTTGAAACTTTAAGAGGCTCTAAAAAAAACTGAAGGATTGATATTTTTCAAAACTTTTAATTTATTTTGACGGTCTGACTCTCCTCTTTCCATTCTTTTCTTCCTCTGGCCACACTAGGTCAAACTGACCCGATGGTGAAAATAATGTGTCAGGGCGTTAGTTTGAAGCCTCGAGGTTCAGAAAAATATGCAGAAGTTTGAAAAGTAGGGGTTACAATGTCATCTATAGTCTTAGGGCGCACTCACACTTGTCCATCTGAACCGCGCCCAAGCGCTGGAAGCCCCCTCTGCGCGGTTCGTTTGTGTAGTGTGAGTGCAATCGATCCGTGCCCGAGTCGGACTCGGTTCCAGGCTTTGGCCGCTTAGAGGAGGGGGGCCAGAGCGCGACTCGGTTGCTCGTGTTTGCGCACACGCACGGATACAAGCGGCGGTTGTGTGGGCGGGTGCATTTGTCACGTAAGACAGTGAGAAACGGCAGAGCAGCGGCTGCCTCGCTCTCGTCTCCCCGGACCCCCGGCCACATACCGCTCGTCTCCCCGACCGCTCACTCCCGACGCCCTGGCCGCTTCACGCACGTCTCGGGCTGACTTTACGGGAGCGGCTGCGCTTCTCCCGCCCTGTGTCCGAGCTTCTCTGCTGCTGTACCCGGTTTGGCCGCAGGCTTTAGTGGGACAGATAAAACCTGCGGGTGTTTTTATCGCTTGTGATTTTGGTGCACGTTCGTGTGAAGTGCTTTGTTGTAACGTAAAGCGTAGACTTCCAGGAGTTCACCAACATAAAGCTGTTTAACCAGTGGCCGAAGCAGCAATGAATGACATAAACTAAGCGTCATATCTTCTGTTCTCGTAGCCTTGTTTTAAAGGCTGTATATGACTCCAAAGAAAGGCTCAGGGCGGCAGGTGCTGCTCCACCCCCGCCTCAGCTGAGCGGGACAGAGGGACGCGCACTTCTCTATTTCTCTGCTTTATTAAAATCGACTATTATATTCACCACAGCCCTTTTTGTTAAACTGTAGTAAAATGCAAAGAAAAGTGGAGTGAAGAGATGTGACAGGGCTCATAGACATTATTTCACGCAGCTGTTTATTTTTGTTTCTTCCGCATTATGTTGCGCTGCTGCTGCTCACGTGCACTTGTAAACAACTTCTCGTGCTCGGCCACGGCTCGGTTCGTTTGTGTAAGTGTGAGCGCGGGCCGTTCGGGGCATCCAGGTCTTTCGTCAAACGAGCAGAGTGGCAAGTTCGGATGTCAAGTGTGAGTGCGCCCTTAGTCTATGGGCTCCTATGTAAATGAATGGGCCACAATGAGAGACTTTGCCACACAAAGTCGGTCATAAAAGTGTTCAAATGTATAAAAAGTTAAAATATTTGTATATGTATGAACAGAGGAGAGTTAGAGCTTCAATATAAAAGAAAAAGTAAAAAAAATTTTTTGGTTGTTTTGTGTTGAAGTGCCCACAAATGGAGTTTTTTTTTACTAAAATCACCGCTACATAAATAAATGCAATGGGGCTGTCACACCTTGACGATCTAGCCTGCTTACGCTGCATATGCTGAACTTTCTATGTAGTTTTTCAGTTGTGGGCGTATATATAGAGAATCCATACACAGACCACAACTTATGCCTAACTACAGCCTGACTTATGCATAACACACGGCAGCGTAATGCGACAAGCCATGAAATCATCAGTCATGAAATTCTCCTTTTTTTTTCCTCTCAATATTTATATGTTGTTGTTAAATATACCTTAATCAACGTTCATATATGAGCATATCAAAATGCCTTGAGAAAAACAAATGACAATACTTCTGAAAGCAAAAAAGACCTGACCCGCGCATCACTGTATAGACCAGTTTTTGTAAGAAATCTCCAAAACGAAAATTGACACATGTTTTTCCTCATCAGTGTTTGATCGTGATTGGATTCACAAACCTGACATATTATTTTATTGTCTGGAGGTGCTTTCTATTGGACAACATCACGGCCGTGTTTTCGCAATTTTATTTATATAAGATATTTCATTTTTGGTGTTTTTTGAACATGCACCGTAGTGACTTTGGGTCAGAAAGTTGGCAATTAAAGGGTTAAAAATGTATTAAAGTTATAATATTTTTATACGTATGGAAAGAGGAGAGTCAGACCTTCAAAATAAAAGTATCTCAGTCCTTCAGTTTTTTTTTTTTATAGCCTCTTAAAGTCTCGAGCACATTTGTGTGTGGGCGGGGCGTTCAGGTGACTCTTGTAAAGGTGTGATTAAGGTTAAATAATCCTGAAGTCAAGTCCAGCAGAGCCTCCTCATGGCTCAAGGATCTTTCACTCTGTGTTAGTGACCGTTTTACATTTCAGGATCAGTGACTCTCTCATCTTAAAGTCCAGAATAGATCTGTCCCAGTTTGTCCCTCATGTCTTCACTGGTCCAGGGCTGCCCCCTAGTGGAAGAGACATGGAGCAGCAACATTCTCAGAAGTTCAGATCATTTAGGAATAATGTCTTTGGCTTATGCTGATGTTACATTTGGAGCTATTTTGGAGAACAAGAAAAATATTGTTTTTTTTCCCGTTAATAATCTTCTTGTGGCAAAAGTCTTTTGCCACTAAACCTGCTTTTATTGTGTTTCTGAAAGAACTCAAGGACTCTTTACCTGATGGTTTTTACTTTGAACCTCACTGCACCCTAATGTTCATGCTATGCAATTGTTGTTTGAAAAGTTGAAAAGAAGTGGGGGCCACAGTTTGGCCTGGGGGCCGAGGCGGGTCTTTGAGAGAGGGTGGAGTACACTGCACTAGGATCAGGTGAGAGTGTGGTGGCGCAGCTGATAGTGACGGTTAAAAGGGATTATGGTGCGTTCATGTGCACTGGGCAGCTCGTTTACCGTTTGTGCTCATGTGGATTAGCGCTTCGCTGAGCTAATCATTTATACACGTCGTTAGCTTAGTTTCTTAGTTCAAAAAAATATATCACGTAAATTAACTTTTTGCTAATGTTGATGTCGGTCATTTCACTCACAATTTTGTCACTACGAGGATGACGACGGCTCACACTAGTATCAGTGCTTAACTAAAAAGCTCACATCAACAAAAAAAGAACAGATCAGCTGATTTCTGCGTCAGGTGCTGAAGTGGAGAAGCTCGTTTTGACCCGAGCTCCCCAGACGTTCTCCACAGTTGTGTGAGCGTTCACCTGCGTTCTCCAACTGGGGAAGTCTTTCGCCCGAGTTCCTGAGGACCACATGAACGCACCATTACACCATGGTCTGGGTGAATACTGGATTGTGATTGGCTGGTGCATTTTTTTGGTATAACCGCACACGTAGTCCGGTAGTCAAATCACTGGGATATCACTCCGCTGTGGGCGTCGCCATAGCAACACATGACACAGCTGAATCAGATAAAGGCTTAACGTATGAGAACGTATGAGATGGATTTTGTGGATGATTTCAACATTTAGAAAACACTGTATCGGTGTTTACTTCCACGGGAAAGTGCTGGTTAGTCCTGTTGTGTTGTGATTCTGTGCTGATGTTGTGTCGATGAGCCTGACGGAGATCCTCACAGCAGAGAGAGGCTCACTCTGAGACGAGCCTTCAGACAGTGTAAGACCGGCTAAAAGCCCACATAAAATAGTCCCTGTAGTTTGGCATATAGAGAGTTTAGTAAATGTAAAAAGAAAAATGTTATAAAATGGTGGTATAACTGCGCGTCGTGGTGTTCTTGACTCCGCGTCGTGCTTTAAAACCGTCTAACGCACGGATCAAAAACAGTCAAATGAGTTAGTCCAGGCGGGGGTCTGTCCCGCTTTGGGAGACTCTGACAGAGGTGTTCAAAGAGCCCGGACAGCCCGCTGCTGCTGCCGCTCTGTCCGGGGGACGTCCCAGTCCTCCACGTGCCCCTCCCTCACCAGTGTCACGCAGCCCAACCCGGTGCGTCACGTCCAGCCCGTCCTCCCGCGGCCAGGCGCCTCGCCCGAGGGTCGATCGTCCTCCCAACACAAGGAGGCTCACGATCCAAGCAGTACAAAAGTGCACATACTCCCGTATTTTGTCATAAAGAAAAGGTTTTACTTTAATTTCTTCCGTTACTTTCTGCACCACTGCACTTTTTTAACTGAAGTAAAAGTATTCTGAGTTTGAACATTTATTTTCCAAGTGAGCTCTTATCCACTCTGATGCATCACAAACCACTTTTGATTTCATGACTTGTTTCGTGTCACATTGGCCTGAATCCTTTAAGGCGAGTTGTTGGTGCTGTACCAGTTTACACCAGCAGAGGGCAGTGACAGACCGTGTGTGGAACACCATTATAGACTCTCAAATATGATCATGTATCTTTGTTTATAAGTGTTTTGTAACGATGTGGGCCCATACTTATTTATTTTTGTGGAAGTCTTGTAGCAACTGAAGGAAAGATAACGTGGACATGTCTGAAACTTCCCGTGTGTGTGGAAGTGGTGCTGACTAAAAGATACATACAAGATATATACATACAAATAAAGTCAAGTCTAAATCTGCTCCACATGGATGTTTATTCACAGCAGTTCAGTAGAAGTGAATAAACAACAGTCGTAGTAAGCATTAGCATGATGTTAGATCCCGCCATTTGCTCCTCCCCATGTCTTTGCATCTTTATTTAGTAGAAAACTATGTTCATAATCCAGCATTTGTTAAAGTAGTTTTTGTATAATTAGAAAAAAGTTAGATTTTTCTCCAAATTGTTTGAACTGTTTTCAAACATGACCATATACGGGCAATTCCATCTCCATGGCAACGGCCCTGGAGATGAAAACAATGACTATATTGGGTTGTGGTTTTTGCCTGTGAAAGACAGATCGGGTTTGATAAATTGAATCTTTCTCAGTAAATGCTGCCTAAACGCTGCTGTGTGGTTGGATGTTCCATTTTGTCAGAATTACAGTTAATCTGTTCATCTTTCGGCCCAAAATGCGAAAACATAAATGCGTGAAATTCAGCACAAAGTTAGATTATATAATTGTAGCATTTGTTCATGGGTAAAATAATAAGTATATGACATTTCTCTCTCTCCCCCCATCTCATCATTTTGTATTATAATTCAAATTCATATTATTATTATTATTATGATATTTAATTTTTCTCGTCCCTCTCCCATGATTCCGCTCATCTCTACCCTGCTCTGGTCTACGGCGGGTGCGTGGATGCCTCCGGCCAGTGCTGTAGGCCCTGTGGGGTAACTCGCCCAGGCACCCTGCCCCTGCTTTTAATGCATCACATCAGCTTAAGCTCACAAAGTAGGGAAAATAAAAAAAAATGTAAAGACTAGGGCAAGCTCAGTGCTTATTTGAATGCACCTCACTTTACTTTGGGACATAGTGGGAACAAGACAAAACAAAAATTAGGAGTGGCCTGGGGAGTGAATTACAACCCAATTATTCAATAACTAATTCATGAAACCCATTTGTTTTCTGTATTTGTTATGCTTCCTATTCTTTGGATTGACTTTATCCTACTCTGAATTTCTTATCAATTTTTTGTTTTAGTTGTAGTAGTTTTTTGTTTCTTTTATGACCAGTATTTGACATTTTTCTCTGCTTAATATACTGTTCTGTTGTCCTATGTCCTACCTCATGTGTGTTGTACTGTAGTGTTTTTCTTTTTAATGTCTTATGTTCCCTCTGCACCTTTGTAAATGTGCTCAGCTTTTTATCACAATCAGCATGAATTATGTTTGCACAGGCGGGTCCGTTCTCCAATCTTCTTCTCCCAGGCAAGAATGTGGTTTTGGCAGCGTGTGTTTGCAAAACATGCTATTCCGAAAATACATGAATCATTATAAGTCATAAAAATAGATGAATAAGTATAAAAGTAAAAACAAATGAAATATTGTAAAATAAATGAATAAGTAAACATTTAAAATTAATTGATTATTATAAAAATAAATGAATAAGTATAAAAGTAAAAATAAATGAATTATTATAAAAATAAATGTATAGAAGTAAAAATAAATGATTATTAAAAAAAATAATTTGTACAAAAGTAAAAATAAATGAATTATTGTAAAATAAATTAATAAGTATAAAAGAAAAAATGAATTAATAATTGTAAAATAAATGATAAAGTATAGGCTACATTTAAAATAAATTGATTATTACAAAAATAAATGAATAAGTATAGAAGTAAAAATAAATGATTATAAAAAAAATGAATTAGTACAAAAGTAAAAATAAATGAATTATTATTATAAAAATAAATGAAGTATAGAAGTAAAAATAAATGATAATTAAAAAAATGAATTAGTACACAAGTAAAAATAAATGAATTATTGTAAAATAAATGAATTAGTATAAAAGAAAAAATAAATTAATAATTGTAAAATAAATGATAAAGTATACATTTAAAATAAATTGATTATTACAAAAATAAATGAATAAGTATCAAGGTAAAAATAAATGAATTATTGTAAAATAAATGAATAAGTATAACAGTTAAATAAATCGATTATTATGAAATAAATTAATAAGTATAAAAGTAATAAATTAATCCCTTCAGCTACTTCTTGCAATAAAAAGGGTCTTTAAAGTATATGCCGTAAGACTGGAGATGTACATTTGTTTAGTAAACAAGTAAAAGTTTATGGTTGTTTTCTTTTGTTGATGAACCTGTTTTTTTTCCTTTGTACGTATTATGCAATAGTGATGACACAAATAGCTGTAATTACTCAAATATTAATCTGGATTTTTTTTTTTACATTAATTTGTTTATAAATCCATTACACTTATTTAACATTACACTACTACTACTACTACTACTACTTCTACTACTACTACTACTACTACTATTACTGGGGGGGTCGGTGGTGCCGATAGTGGAGCGGGTCGTCTCGAATCCCAGCTCCCACAAATGTACACTGTCGTTGTGTCCTTGGGCAAGACACTTGCCTCCAGTGTCTGCGTATATTGGTGTATAAATGAGAGTGAATGGCTGACTGGGTTCTTACTGTAAAGCGCTTTGGGCCTGATAAAGGTAGAAAATACGCTATACAAGTTGAGTCCATTTACCTTTTTTTTTTTTTTTATGTAAAGGGACAAGTGTTTTGTTTTGTTGTTTTGTTACTTATTCTTTTCTTTAATACTTTCACTGAATGTCTCAAGATTTCCCGTGTTTCCTTTTTGCATTGTTGCTCCTCGTGTACAGCTCAGTCCATAAAAGAAGCATTTCACAAACAGTGACTTTGCGGGGGCTGCTGCAAAGTGAGAGGAGGGACAGTTTTATTTCAGCTTTAGTCAACATTACAAAAGTTATGTAGCTTTTGCGGGACAAAGTACAACCTAATACCCCCCTCACTCTCACAACCCCATAACCCACCGCCTTCTAAAGCATGGGCCTGTCCTGCCCACTTTTTGTGCAAGGGAAGACGCTGAAGATTGCAAGGAGCGCTGCCCGTCTGCGCAGCCCTCTGCTCTCCAGCCTGCACTATGAACCGCAAGATCCGGCCCTGAGACTCTTCAATCATGAAATAAAGCTGTGTTTGTGTTTTCCAGGGACCTGGGCTCAGAACAGCAGCGCTCACACAGGTAAATCCACAGGCTCCTGTTTATCCACAGCCTCCTGTTTATCCACAGGCTCCTGTTTATCCACAGGCTCCTGTTTAACTCTGGGTTTGTCCTGGTTTGGTCTGAGCAGAGGAAAAGAGCACAGTTTAGATTTGAGCTCTTTTAGCTTCACTTTGTCCTCATGAAACTAACAACACAGACTCTTGAGCTCCATCGCGGACACAAACGTAATACTCTCTAATTTGAAAGCTCAGAACCTCTAAAATTCAGTTCATTCTGCTTTCTGATTGGACAATATCAAAGTAATCAACTTTTACTTTGCATCAAATAAAGTAATCCGACGGTAAAATACCGAGTACACCACAGTAAGTCCTTCAGCCTCAGCATTTCCTGCTGTTCTACTTCACTGCATCAGAGGTTTAGCCATTGGTCTTGACTTATTTGGATTGTAATCCGTGGATTTAAAGTCCAGTTTATGTTTTTCTTTATTGGAGGTACCAACTCTCTGTAAAGACCAATTTATGTATCTTAGCTTAAATCTGTTATATTGCTTTTTAATCTGTTTAAGACTGTGTTATAAAGCATTAGTATCAGCTGTAACAGACTAATGTGTCCAGTCTTAACACGTTGAGTGCCAAAAATGGAAAAAGTTGTTTATGCATTTTTGTTCAAATTATGAAACTAGACACTCTAATACACCTCATGTGTGGTTTTGGTAGCTCTGTGATGAACAGAAGTGAATTTTTAAATGGTCAAAATTGGTCCGAGCGATCGATAACACATTTCATTTCACATTTCATGTCGTTGAAAGTTGACTTGAAACTAATATATTTAGGCATTTGCCTCTTCACATAACGTTACTGTCAGTCCAGAGAGGAGAAGAGTTGGAGAGAGGAGTTAGTCAGAAAGGAGAGTATTGCATTATCTCCGAATCTAGAAAAAAAAAAGATTTTGATCAAAACCAGCAGCCTCAGCTTAGTTTAGGATTTCCCAGGAACCGAGGCACGTAGAATTAAACAGTTTTCACCTACGGAGAGCTTAGATTCTCACCTTTCAAATGAGCCATAGCATGTGTCAATGGCTATAACATAGAATATGCTGTGGTGCTACAAAAATCATGAAAAATTGTTTGGATTGTTGGCACTCAACAGCTAAATCCCCAAAACAGCGCGGCACTAATATATGTGTCAAGATTCTGTCGTTATGTGTGAACCACCAGTCGTTCTATAATCACGCTAAAGTCCACCGTATGGAGTGGTGGAGGGATCCCGCATTCACAAAATATATATATTTTTTTGTTACTTTATTGTGCCATAAGTTTCATATTTACAATTTACACAATTAGCATATCAGAATTAACACAATATATGCAATACACACACACGCACTCACATACATGTATGCACACATATACATACACACATATATATATATATATATATACATACATCTCTGCCCTTACCTTTCTCTCTCTTCCCTTTTCCTTCTTTCCCTTTACTAAGTTAAATGAATTTCTATTTATTATCTTTACTATTTGTTAATTGTACATGAGCCACACTGATGCAGAGGTGACAACCGCCTCGACAGAAGCAACGACGAGGCCATCAGACCACACAGACACCCACATATACATACAAGCATGCACGTACAGGAATACATAGAATTAAATACACACGTTTATTATGTTTTATTGTTGAAATATACCTAAAAAGATAAACAATACATATATAAATAGTATAATTTTTGGAATACATCTGCGTCACATGAATGATCGCATTTTGAGGGACTATTTTCTAGCAGATCACTCCGCCGCTGCGTAGCTTATACAGCCACGAAACTGATGCTGCTTGAATATAAGTTATTTTAAATGCAAAATGGTTAAAATTAACGACACAGACATTTATCTTCAAACATAAGAACTGCATGAATTACAAAAAAAATATCTCCAGGTATCAGCAACACTCTGGATAACTAGGAAATGAGGCCCTATGTCAAAAATCCTGAAATTTCCCTTTAAAACAACAGTTAGCGGAGGTCCAGGGGTGCTACGCCCCTGACATTCACCCACTCCTGCTTACCCTGTACTGATGTGTATATGTATTTGTGATGGGCTCTGTGCTGAAGCTTGAAGCAATACATCAAAAAATCTTTTACGACTGAAAAAATGGTGCAGTCTCTCAAAGTGACACATTTTCCATTGAGTTTGAGTGTCAGTTTCTACCAGGAATGTCCCGCAGTGTAATGGTCCTTTACGGAACAAAGGTCCTCCTGGTGGTAACGGCTCTTGTGTCTCTGCAGAAGGCTCTCTCAGTGAGGGGGAGCACACCGACACCGACGTGATGCTGCTTCTCGACGGATTCAACCACATCGGTCCAGACGACTTCTCCAGAGTGAGAGACTTCCTGAAGACCCTGATCCCGATGGTCGGTCCGGTCGGTCCTGATCTGGTGCGGGTCAGTTTGGTGAAGTGCGGCCGGGATCCTGAGGTCGAGTTTTACCTGAACACGTTTCATAACCTGTCCTCGGTGGTGGACGCCGTGTCACGGGTGTCTCAGAGTCCCTCGCTCCCTGGAGGCTCCTCTGACAACGCCGTGAAGTTCATCTGGAGAAACATTAAGAGACCGGATCGAGGAGACAGAGAGAAAACCCCCAACAGCTTAATCCTCATCACTGACAGGAGCTCATCAGGAGTGAACACAGATTTGCTGCATAGTCTGTGGCGTAGTGATATGAAAGTGTTTGTGGTTCGAGTTAAAGTCGCCGGTGAGTTGCAGGCCAGTGAGAGAGATGACGATGGAGCAGAGGTCTTCCCTGTAGAAGATTACAGCAGCATTTCCAACATTTGTAAAGAACTGATCCAGTCCATGTGTCGTTGGCTCAAAAAGAGGCTGAGTAAGTTATAAGCTCAACACAATGAATGAAATTCTAAACACAATGAATGAAAGTGGCACCGTGAGAGTCTGGATTGTCAGCCAGAGAAACATGATGGAAACAACTGAAGTCAATGTTGACCATTACTTGGTTTCTGAACATAAATATATAAAAATAAATTATTTGTCTGCTACATTGACATGTGTTTAGATTAGTTTACATTAGTGACTAGAGACAATGGCAGTGGTTCAATTCCTTTTTAAAGTCACAAGTCAGAGGAGTTTTCTGAAAGACTCTGAGCATCTGTAATATATTATTATACCTTTTCTTCCATGGAGATGTGACTAAAGGCAGTAATATGAGATTTAAACAGGTCAGGTCCTCATCCAAATCCCCTCTTTGATTACCCACTGAACAAATTGCATGTTCGGTGTATTCGACATACGAAGAAAAAACAGACAGCAGCAGAAGCGACTCCATCTTTCGATCAAGCTTTAGAACGTGTTAAATAGTTTAGCTCGAAAGTTTACTGCGGGTACGTCATACGTCATCTGATACGATGATACGATTGGCTATGGCTACTGCAGACACACATGATATCAATCAATCAATCAATGGTTTTGTATAGCCCAATATCACAACAGAAGTCTCCTCTCAGGGCTGCACCGAACATTAAGGCAATAAAACAGAGCAATAAATATGACAATGTAAAGTTCAGGTGAAAGAAGTATCCAGGCAAACATAATGTCCGATAAGCGTCGGCAGCAGGTAGCGACGAGCAGCGCGGCGTCCACCATCCTTAGACTCTCCAGCACGGCGAGGAAAAACTCAAAAACCCAGCGGGAGAAAAGAGAAACCTTGGGGAGAACCACAGAAGGAGAGATCCACTCCCATGGACGGACAGGCTGTAGAGACCCAGGGCCGATGGGAGTCCCTCAGCAGACGGGCCAAGATCGCAGACCGTCCAGTCCTCAGATTCCAGAATGCAGAGTTCCTCCGTTTAGACAGGCACTCCCGAGGGGGGGTGGGACAGGAGACACCATGTAAATAGTGATGATCAGACTACAGAAATTAAATAATACTAAATTAAATTTTGTATCATAATAAGACAAAGTCTGCAGTAAGAAAAAGAGGATAGAGCTCAGTGGACCGTACTTCCCACAGCAGTGTTCCTCCTGAGGCAGCTTTACTTCAGACTGTGGGTCAGAGCTTTACCTAACTGACCTGATCATAAGCTAATTCTCAGAGGTGTGTTTTGAGCCTAGTCTTAAATGTAGGGACTGTGTCTGCTTCTTTAACGTGAGCTGGGAGTTGGCCATAAAACCGGAGCTTGGAGCTAAAGGCTCTGCCTCCTACAGTGATTTTGGAGACTCGAGGAATCACTAGTCCCTGAGTTTTGAGAGTGGAGTCTCTGGTTGGCCGATATGGAACGATAGCGTCTTGGAGATAGAGCGGAGCCAAACCCTTTATGGATTTAAATGTGAGGAGCAGGATTTTAAATTTGATTCTAAACTCAACAGGAAGCCAGTGGAGAGACTTTAGCACAGGTGTGATGTGTTCTCTTCGCGTTAACAATCTTGCAGCTGCATTTTGAACGAATTGAAAACTTTTCAGGGAGTTTTTAGGGCACGCTGCCAGCAGGCAGTTACAGTCATTACATTTATTTCAATTAATGAAGAGTAGTAGTTTGCTTTTGCTTTCCTCATGGCTTGCTTATAGGCGAGGTGGTATTTTTTTCAAGATCTAAGAGATTGTTCAGTGCTCAAATTGCGCCATAACCGCTCTAATTTGCGAGTCTTCCGCTTAAGCGCTCGTGTTTCCGCGTTGTACCAGGGGGCGACACACCTTGGCCGAATAACTTTCTGTTTCAGTGGAGCCGCAACATCAAGGGCTGTTTTTATTGTGAGCATAACGCTGTCGACAAACTCATAGTGATGAGTTTGTCGACAGCGTTATGCTCACAATAAAAATTTAAATCAGTCAGCGAGCTATTCTCTGTAGACATAATATTAAAGATAATTTCTTTAAACTTTAACACAGATTTTTCTGATAGTGTCCGTTTTAATTGAATTTTATCCTGTGGATTAGTATAATCTTCAATTAGGAAATGGTCAGAAAGCGCGGGGTTCTGAGGGAGAAACGTTTAGGTCGCTAATTTCAAAGTCGGACGTTAGCCAGGCTACCACTGAGTATAAGTGATGATACTTTTTACTGGGATTGTTTTTTGCTGATCATACAGTCTGTGTCCAGGTCGAGCACCGCCTGAGTCTCTGAGGTTCACAGACGTCCAGCCCAGGAGACTGCGAGTCTTGTGGGAGTACAACAGCCACCAAGTCCAGGGTTTCGTTCTGTTTGTCAATCTGGTTGATGTTGAGTCTCATGGTCAGAGGATCTATGTCCTGGGACATGAACGCAGCGCACAGATCCTTCACCTCCTCCCAAACACCTCTTACAAGATCCATGTCTATGCACTGTATAGCAATGGATACAGCAACCCAGAGATTGGAGTTCGGACTACACCACAAGGTACACACAAGGTTCAGGAGCTCTGATCTGAGAGCGTTTCAGTCACATTCATTTGTAAAAACATGACTAATGCTACATTAAAAAGTAAAAAAAAAAAGTGATCTGAAAACACTAAACACCTCAGTCACAGAAAACATTAAACACTCCTCCGCACATACACTGCGTTCCAAATTATTATGCAAATGACATTTTTCTAAGATTTTCTAAATTGTCAACTCAAATGAGAGTCAGCATAATGTTCAAGTCTTTAACTGGTAGAGGATCATTTAAATGTGGTGGAAAAAATCTCCCAGTGATAACAGTATTTTTTTCAAAAATAAATATAGTAAAAACCTCAAAATCCACTGTTCCAAATTATTATGCAACTCATCGTTTCAATACATTTTAAAGCTTGTAATTAACTGAAAATGGTCATTTGTTGAATTTGTAGCATTAGGAGGTCATATTTACTGAAATCAAAAGCTATTTCAATCAAAAAAATATTAACAGGTCAAGTTATATTTTACCATAGGAGCCCTTGTGTGATCGCAGCTTCAAAATTCTTAAATCCATTAAACTTGTGAGTTTTTGGACAGTTTCTGCTTGGATTTCTTTGCAGGATGTTAGAATAACCTCCCAGAGCTGCTGTTTGGATGAAAACTGCCTCCCACCCTCATAGATGTTATTTTGTTGAGGCTCTAAATGTTCTCAACAGGGTTGAGGTCAGGGGAGGAGGGGGTCCACATCATGAGTTTCTCTCCTTTTATGCCCATAGCAGCCAGTGATGCAGAGGTTTTCTTTACAGCAGGACATGGGGCGTTGTCATGATGAAGAGGATTTTGTTCGGGAAAGCACGGCTCTTCTTTTTGTAGCATAGAAGAAAGTGGTCAGTCAGAAACTCCACATATTTTTCTATGGTCATTTTCACACCTTCAGGGAGCCTAAAAGGGCCTAAAGGGGCCGACCAGCTCTCTCCCCATGATTCTGACCCAAAACATGACTCCGCCACCTCTTTACTGACGTCACAGCCTTGTTGGGACATTGTGGTCATTCACCAACCATCCACTACTCCTTTGATTTGACCATCCAGGATTACACAGCCTCATCAGTGAACAAGACTGTTTGAAAATTAGTCCTCATGTATTTCTGAGACCGTTGCAGCCGTTTCTGTTCATCAGCTTCAATTAACCGTTTAGGGGAGGCCGGATAGAAGGTTTATGCACAACTTCAGGCTCTGGAGGGTCCGACACCTTGATGTTCGGGAGACTCCAGAGGCACCAGCAGCTTCAAATACCTGTCTGCTGCTTTGTAGCTGCTGTCCTATTCATCTGATGTGTTTGTCTGGCAGAAACCGTCCATATTGTGCCTTTATCTGCACAAACCGAGTGCGCTCTGAATCATCCACAAATCTCTTATCAGTATGATGATTACGCTTAATCTTTCATGAAATATCAAAGGTTTTCATACCTAGACCAAGGCATTCAACTATTTCACGCTTTTTATCAGCAGAAAGAGCCTTTTTCTTTCCCATATTGCGTGAAAATGATGATCTGCATAATAAAGTGGAACACCCTTTTTCAGTAGTTTTTCCCTTAACTGGGCTTAACCTGAAAACTAATCATCCCAGGTCTCTGAGATTAATGTCAGTGATTCATAGAGCCCCAAGACACGATACCATCCATGAGTTTCATTATTATTGTTTTTTTTTTACCTTTTGATACAAAAATCCAATTTGCATAATAATTTGGAACGCAGTGTATATTGTGTTTAGTGTTTTCTGTGACTGAAGTGTTTTGTGTTTTCAGACGGGGTGCGCCTCAGTGCGGGTCCCGGACGCTGCTCTGGTTCTGTGGAGCTGCTGATGGACGGGTCTTGGAGCGGTGCGTGTGGGAGGGACTTTGGTCCGACTGAAGCTGCAGTGGTCTGTGCGGAGCTGGACTGTGGCGCTGTGTCTGAGCTCCACCAGGGGGCGCTGTTCACCGAGGGTCCAGCTGTGGGCAGGTCCTTCCACTGTGACGGAGCAGAATCTTCACTGCAGGAGTGTGAGAGCTCAGAGACTCGCTGCTCAGCGGCTGCTCACCTCGCCTGCTCAGGTAACTCTCTGTTTGTCTAAGGCCACTGCAGAAACGCATCAACCTTTCAATTTGCAAACTGTCCATGTTTGATCCAGGTGAAGTGCTGAGGTTAACTCGATACAGCTGTTTTGGCAACATGGAGCTGAGACACAGTGACGTGTGGAGACCAGTGATGAACAGAGAGGACCCGGACTTGGACTTCGGCTCAGCGCTGTGCGAGCAGATGGGCTGTGGATCCGCTCTTGAAGTGGAGTATCAGAGGGATTTGTCCGGGCCATTCTGGTGGCTGCAGTCTGACTGTGTGAAGCAGAGGTCCGGCCTCGCAAACTGCCTGGACCCGGACTCACACCTGAACGAGGTCAAAGGCCGTTTGCATTTGCTCTGTTCAGGTCCGTAACGTCGACAGTGAGTTAAACATGTCACCTGTTGTATCAGTCGTGTCTCAGATGGAACGAGAACGTGTTTACAGACACTCAAGACATTTCACTCTTTCTGTGTAACTTCTCTTACCCGTCACTAACAATTATTACTTCGCCCGTTGATTCTGCTGAAAATGACGCTGTTTCTCTGACCTTTGTGTGATTTTTAGAAGGAGTTTATTTTAATGCAAGACGTAGCAGATTTTTCACGCAGTGGTCGAAGTGGAGATTTTTTATCTATTTTCCCCCCTTTACATCTTAGTTTTCATATCAGATATAAAAATGTCAAAACTCACCCGCATGATGTTTATTTTATGATGTTTTGTCTGCGAGGTGGGGGCGACCCGGAAGTAGCTGCTGCGCCGCGTAGAAAGTCCGTCTTTCCCGCGGGTTTTCATTCATAAATATTAACAGATTTGACATCCACGTGTCCTGCTAAGGGGCCCCGTGATGACTCTTTCACCCAAATATGGTGTTTTTCCTCCTACGAGACGCTGGAGCGGAAAAGTCGGAGAACGGGCCGAAAAACTTACGGGCTGGTTTTCTCTGAATGAGAGAAGCCGCACTCGGGCAGAGCCTGAGCCCTTATAGAAGCTCCCACAGACTCCAAACTTTACAGTCTGAGACCTAGCAATATTTTGAAGGTTTTTTCAGAAGGATTTTTTAATATCTAATTCGTAGCCTGATTTATTCAACTTTGAAACCAAAAAAAACAGGCGGAATTTGAGATTTTTTCACTGATGATTAGTTTATTGAAAGACTAAACAAAATATCCAAAATCCCCTCTGAAAAAATCTTACTTACTAATATGTAAATAAAATAAAAACATATATTTTAATCTGGCTCAATTCATTTTTTTGATTTCGTTGCCCAAAATATAGGCAATTTTGGCCATTTTAATGCTCAAAATGCCGTATTTTTTTGTGAAAACATAAAATGACAGAAAAAATGCAACACATTTTTTTTCTCATATTGATATCTGTGATGTTCAGCAAACGTTTCAAATTGATATCTCTACATTTATTTATTTTTTCCCTATTCACCTGCAGTGTCTCGCCTTAATTTGATTCCTTTTCACAGAGAATTAACGGGAAAAGATTATGCGGGTTAACAATAGACCTTTTCTCGGCCTCCATCTCCTTTACATTGCAGGAGGACGTGACACCTGTTCTCTCTCTCCACAGAGTTTGTTCCTGAGATACGAGCGTCCGTCTC
The DNA here is from genome assembly GCF_951799975.1 of Gobius niger. Lineage (NCBI taxonomy): Eukaryota > Metazoa > Chordata > Actinopteri > Gobiiformes > Gobiidae > Gobius > Gobius niger. The sequence continues at coordinate 3,319,650 of NC_136875.1, forward strand.
CTCTGAGGGGGCGTCCATCTCCTCTGAGGGGGCGTCCATCTCCTCCGAGGGGGCGTCCGTCTCCTTTGAGGGGGCGTCCGTCTTCTCTCAGGGGGCGTCCGTCTCATCTGAGGTGGCATCCGTCTTCTCCGAGGGGGCGTATCTCTCCTCTGAAGGGACCCCCGTCTCCTCTGAGGGGGCGTCCCGGGCGCAGAGGGTCCTCTTGATGCTGGGGACAAACTTCTGCGCGTCCTGCTCTTTAGGCAAACCCTTTCTACCGGGACAGTTCTACCTTCTGTCTCCGACCGGAAACTACACCCTTCCGTCTGTCAATCACTCCGCCCACTTCCTGGTCCAGGACTTCAGCCCCGCCCACATCGGGAACTACACCTGTGTTTTCTGCGGCACTGTCAACTTTACGAAATGCATCAAGAGCACGGCTGTTTACGTCACTCGTGGAGGTGTGGTTTGGGTTTAGAGAGATTCAAGTTTTATGTTTCCTTGCTTTTATTATGGAACAGTTTGTTACTAGAATTACATACATTTCATTTCAGTTGGAAAAAAAAATGGAAGTTGGGACGAACATCAGTCAAACATTAGGGTAAATTGGCCAGAAATGTAGAAACAGCTGCGGGACAGTAGGGAAATCCAATCTCTGCATTTGACCCATCTTCAATCTCCTGAAAGTGTGTCTCCACTGTGTCCTTGGGCAAGACACTTGACCCTCCTTGCCCCCAGTGTCTGTGTACACTGGGGTTTGAATGAGAGAGTGTATGGGTGACTGGATCCTTGCTGTAGAGCGCTTTGGGGCCTGATGTAGGTGGAATAGCGCTATATAAATTGAGACCATTTACCATTTTTAGCTTATTTTTTTCTATTATTGTTGGGGAATCAGGACCACTGTCAGTTTTTTTACAATTAGAAAACAAATGTATAGGATTTAGATTGCTGCATGATAAACTCATAGTCAGTAAAAGAGTCTGACGTCTCCTGTGTTTGCAGCTCCAGACGCACTTCTGCTGATCAGAGCCGCCGTCTACGTCGTCACGCTGACACTCTGGGCCATGGCCATGTCCCTCTACTACAAGGTACTCAACCAGGACTAAACCAGGACTAAACCAGGACTAAACCAGGACTAAACCTGGGCTAAACCTGGGCTAACCCCCTTGTGTGTTTTGTGACAGAGATGTCGGTGTCAGAAGAAAGCGACCGGACGAGCTCGCCGCTTGACGCTTTGAACTGAAAACGACGCAGTCCAGATGATTGCTCTTTGAAAACCTATTATAACCATATATATATATTTAGAGGTTTTATTACAATGTGCTGTTTTTACATTAGAAGAAATGTGTTTTATTTCTGTTTTGTACAGTATTATTGTCAGCTCTGGTTGTTGTTAGGGATGCACCGATCCAATACTAGTATCGGATATTGGAGCCGATACTGGGAAAAAATACGATATTAGGTATCGGCTAGAAATATCCGATACTAAACTGATACTTGTTTTGGCTCTCACCATTTAAAAACACAACTTTCACCAACTAAACCTCAGTGAATATGGAATATGTCATTTTGAAGCTAAGGATCCTTATGTATGTGGACAGTTAGCAAACGAGCTAGCCTGGGAGACTTTCCAGATTCTGCTAGCCTGCACAGTGTATTTTTCCCATCACCGTTAGCATTAGCCAAAAAACATCTCAAATTATGAACCATAGCTACAGATGTTTTCAGCTGTTGTCAACCCCATCGACCACATCTGGGGGGATCAAAGTCTTGCTACAAATTATGACTGAATGTACTGACCTTTAGAGATTTTACTTTAGATACAAATTAGCGTCTAAAAGTGTTCTCCGAGCTAAATGCTAAATCACATTCACGTTTCTGCTTTATGTGGGTCGGAATCACTAATACACATCCAGTGGTTATTTTATGACATGTACATGATAAAGAAATGACAGAAAAGTATATAAAAGGTAATGGGTAATGACCAAAAGGACGAGATCGCGAATACAAGTGGCCGAAAAGAGTTTCCTTCGCAGGGTGGCTGGGCGCACCCTTCGAGATCGGGTGAGGAGCTCAGTTACCCGAGAGGAGCTCGGAGTAGAGTCGCTGCTCCTTCACGTCGAAAGGAGCAGCTGAGGTGGCTCGGGCATCTGTTCCGGATACCTCCTGGTCGCCTCCCGCGGGAGGTGTTCCAGGCATGTCCTAGTGGGACAAGGCCTCGTGGAAGACCCAGGACACGCTGGAGGGACTATGTCTCCGAGCTGGCCTGGTGTCGCCTCGGGGTCCCCCCAGAACAGCTGGAGGAGGTGTGTGTGTGGATTGGGAAGTTTGGGCATCTCTGCTGAGACTGCTGCCCCCACGACCCGGCCCCGGATAAAGCGGAAGAAAAGGGATGGATGGATAGATAGAAGGTATCGGTAAATATCAGATATCAGCAGATACTCAAACCCCCAATATCGGTATCGGAAGCAAAACAAGGCTGGATCGGTGCACCTGTACTTGTTGTAAAGCGCTTTTAAACATTTTATTGAAAATCTGACAGAAAAAATGGAAAAAAAATGTGTATCACCAAAAGCTAATGTTTCTTGCAGCAATCATTGCTTTGCATGCATGAAGTAACTGATTTAGAAGAGTAAAATTCTCAATTATGAACACTGTATAGTTCAAAATAGTACTTTTGATTAAATTACTGTGTCTTCACAACCTACTTGAGTAAATGTAATTGAGTAGTTGCTATCATCCGCCTCTGAATGTAGTAGAGCTATGATGCTTGGAGGGCTTTACCAAGATAAATTTAGCCTTTTGTGCCAGTATTAGCTTAAAGTGAACGTCTCCTGCAGATGGGAAAGAAGAAATAGAGTTAAAAACATGATTTTGAAGCCTTAAGTTTAATTTTTTTAAATGATGTCTCTTAAATAGTCACAATGCAACACAAGCGAACGAGCTGGTGAAGACTTAGCCTGGGGCTCCTTCAGTTTTGATGGTGTGGTTTACAGCCTCAGAACCGACGTAATGTTGGATTATGGAAAAATGTGGAGGACAGTTTTGGGTTTTAACAATAACGCGGCTATAATCAGGAAGTACACAGGCCGAAGCGCCGACACCGTAGAAGAAGAAACAGCTCAATTTAACAGCTTTGTTCAAGGATTACCTCAAAGCAAAGTGAATGTCGTGAAATACTGCTCCACGTCTGTCTTTGACCAGGGAACAAGCTCAGAAAAGTCGATTTTGCAGGATGTGTCCACTTTAAAGTTTTGCGAATGTATGTATTTGCTTTGTTTTATGAAGATTAAAGAAACTGTAAAACTATATCGCGTCCTGTTGAGTCTGTTGTTCATGTCATCACCAGAGGGGGGCAGCACTGAGCTACTTTTACATCACATGTAGAAACATTTCACCATTATTTAACCAGGAGAGTCCCATTGAGAGTAAGTCTTTTGCAGGAGGTCCTCTTGTACATGTTTTTAGTGGTAGAGGGGGACAACACACATTACTGAACAATCATATACAAGTTTTACACAAATTATAAATGTGCCCGATTATAGCCAAACAGCTCATTTACATCTGTCGTCCCGAGGCAGGTCACACAAGTAAAACAATGTATGAATACAAAACACAACATTAAAACTTTACAAATGACATTTTAGTTCAAATGGGCGCGGGACTGGTGTGCTTTGAGGTGATGTTTAAGTTGATTTTAAGTCAGGCATTCTCTCATGACTGTAGGAAGGCTGTTCCAAGACTGATCTCCTCTGATGTAACGAAGCCCGAGCGCCAAGGTGCAGCTTTGTATTGTAAAATAAATCATTCATGCATCGGTATCGTACACCAAGTACAGGGCTTTAAGTGAAAAACAAGCCTAAGCCTGAACTTTCTGTGGCTCAACCAGGACTTTTATTGATACTACTGTCATGATTCGTCTTTTGTTCATGTTTTCTTGTGTTTGGTCTTGTCCTGTGTTTTATTTTGACATGTGTTCTGTCCTTGTGATTTTGCTTTGCTTCCCTCGTTACCTGCCTGCCCCGCCCTGATGTGTTTCACCTGTGCCCCATTTCCTCTTGTATTTATACCCCTGTGTTTCCCTTGTCCTTTGTCGCGTCATTGTCTTTGTCAGCCCCGGTTTTTGGTTATGTCTGGATTTTGTTATTTTGGTTTTTGTCAGTTTCTTGTTTCTTGATTTTTGCACATATTAAATCTAGTTCCGTTGCAGTCTGCATTTTGGGTTTTCTTTTCTTCACTCCACCTCAACCATGACAGAATGACGCGACCACTTCTATACCCAGCGGACTGCCTTTTGGCAGCTGAGGACCCTGACCCCTGTTCCTGCTCTGTCCCGGAGCCACCGCTGGACATCTACCTCCGTCCAGGGTGGCTGTCCCCTTCTTCCCACCCTGAGCCACTGCCAGACCCCGACCTCCGTCCGAGGTGGGCCCCTTCTGTTCCGGAGCCACCGCTGGACACTTTCTCCGTCCAGGGTGGGCTTCTCTTGTCCTGGGGCCACCATCGGACCGAGACCTCCGTCTGGGGTGGGCTCCTCCTGTTCGTGCCCCAGGTCCACTGCGGGACCTTGTTCTGTCCTGGGTGGGACCTTCCCACTCCAGTCTCTCAGCTGCCTCCAGTGCCTGCACCTATCCCTGAGCCACTGCCAGACCCCGACCTCCGTCTGAGGTGGGCCCCTTCCGTTCCGGAGCTACCGCTGGACACTTTCTCCGTCCAGGGTGGGCTTCTCTTGTCCTGGGGCCACCATATGACTGAGACCTCCGTCTGGGGTGGGTTCCCCCTGTTTGTTCCCCTGAGCCACTGCCGGACACTGACCTCGGTTTGAGGTGGGCCCCTTCTGTCCCGGAGCCACCGCTGAACATTATTCTCCGTCCAGGGTGGGCTCCATCTGTTCTGGGGCCACCATCGGATCGAACCTCCGTCCGGGGTGGGCTCCTCCTGTGTCATGTCCCTCTTGTTGCTTCCCTGATTTGGACTCTGTTCCCTCCTCCGGACCCCCTCCACCCTCCCGGGGCTGTTTATATCGTGGGACGTCTGGGAGCCGTCCCTTGGTGGGGGGGTACTGTCATGATTCGTCTTTTGTTCATGTTTTCTTGTGTTTGGTCTTGTCCTGTGTTTTATTTTGACATGTGTTCTGTCCTTGTGATTTTGCTTTGCTTCCCTCGTTACCTGCCTGCCCCGCCCTGATGTGTTTCACCTGTGCCCCATTTCCTCTTGTATTTATACCCCTGTGTTTCCCTTGTCCTTTGTCGCGTCATTGTCTTTGTCAGCCCCGGTTTTTGGTTATGTCTGGATTTTGTTATTTTGGTTTTTGTCAGTTTCTTGTTTCTTGATTTTTGCACATATTAAATCTAGTTCCGTTGCAGTCTGCATTTTGGGTTTTCTTTTCTTCACTCCACCTCAACCATGACAACTACTCCTCTTGTCGACACTGTACTCCTTATCAATCCGGTATTGTAACGGTAGCCTACTTTTATCGGTGCTTAAGAATGTTAGATAGAGGCTGCTGTGTATGGGCAATGTAGCCGAGGCCTATATTTCTTATTACACTTCTTTTTTCATTTACTCACATTTGGACCTAATTTATTTCCAATGTGTGCAAACACTTAATATATGGAGGTAAAATGCAGGTGAATGGGGGAAAAAAATAAATGTAGAGATATCAATTTGAAACTTTTGCTGAACATTACAGATATGAATATGATTTAAAAAAAATGTATTGCATTTTTTCTGTCATTTTATGTTTTCACATAAAAATAAGGCATTTTGAGCATTAAAATGGCCAAAACTGCCTATATTTGGGCAACGAAATCAAAATAATGAATTGAGCCAGATTAAATGTTATGGTTTTATTGTATTGACATATTAGTAACTATATAACTAAGAGGGGATTTTTTTTGGATATAAGTATCTGTAAAAACTCAAATTCCGCCTGTTTTTTTGGTTTCAAAGTTGAATAAATCAGGCTAGGAATTAGATATTAAAAAATCCCTCTGAAAAAACCTTCCGAATCTTGTTAGGTCTCAGACTGTAAAGTTTGGAGTCTGTGGGAGCTTCTATAAGGGCTCAGGCTCTGCCCGAGTGCGGCTTCTCTCATTCAGAGAAAACCAGCCCTGAAGTTTTGTAGCGAGTGCTCATGCTCGGCCCGTTCTCCGACTTTTCCGCACCAGCGTCTCGTAGGAGGAAAAACACCATATTTGGGTGAAAGCGTCATCACGGGGCCCCTTAGCAGGACACGTGGATGTAAAATCTGTCAATATTTATGAATGAAAACCCGCGGGAAAGACGGACTTTCTACGCGGCGCAGCAGCTACTTCCGGGTCGCCCCCACCTCGCAGACAAAACATCATAAAATAAACATCATTTTTATATCTGACATGAAAACTAAGATGTAAAGGGAGGAAAATAGATACAAATCTCCACTTCGACCACTGTGTGAAAAATAAATACTTTCACCTGCTGTGTCTCGCCTTAAATGGCGGTGCAGCGATTCGACACTCGACTTGTTGGCGACTTTGCTTTGGTACAGTAATACAGTCTTTCTTTGTCTTTACGTTGTACTCATCAACCATATCTGCGCTAAAAGCCTGAATAAACGCTTTCACCTTGTGTCTTTTTAGGCTGTACTGTACTGTTTAGCTTGGTCAGTCTTATTCAGGATGTATTCAGTGACATTGTAACCTATAATGGGTTGTGTCAGCTGAAACCCTTTCAGCACCAACATGGGGATGATAAATGTCTCAGTTTGGTCAGTTCCGGAAACCAGATGGAAAGTTGTCTCGATCCACCCAAGGAACGGCCTATTGGCCCCATTTGCTGCCGTCAAGGTGAGTTCAGATGTGTCCGTTATCTCTGCAACACCTCTCATCTTTACGTGCGGTGAATAGTCCTCTTTCCATCTCTCGTCGATGCCTGAATCCCCACAAGGCTTGGAGTCTGTGGCCGTCCAGGAAACACTCTACCAGACATTGCCTGCCCACCAGAGATGTGACTGGGTGAGGGGTGTTTACCTGGGCTGGTGGCAGTGGTACATGGTCAGTCTCATTTTCATGTTCAGTCTTTAACTCAGTGCATTGTCTCTTGTGTTGTCTCCAGTGTTGTTTTTGGCATGCTTTAGAACAATGAAGTGCCTTTTTGCATGCTGAACACCGTCTCAGGATCTCATCTGGTGTTTCTTGTTTGCAGTTGGAGCATGGTCGGGAGTTATGGGAAACGAACATGGTTAACACTTGGCCCTCGGTGGCTTCCTTCACTGGATTCTTAGCAGGTAATGCCTCATCTGACTGCACTACACTCACACTTGTAGCTGACTGTGAGGCTAAACATCTTTTCTTGTTTTTCCTTTCTGTCTCATTGGCACAAGCCATATTTAAACCTCTCTAACAGGAGCTCACCAGGGGTCTCAGAGTCTAACAGTAGTGGCTGCATATCTATCCTGACACTGTCACTCTGGAAGCCTGTCAATATGGTGTGCAAGCACATACGCTGAACTAAAGCTGGGTCATATTTGAGCCCTGACTCTGACTCTTGGGATGCAAATCAGACTTTCTGCTTTAGATCTAAAACTCTCATCAGGAAACTTTGGGCAGTCTCTTTAGGGGTCTGTACCTCTGAGGCAAGTTGCTTGTAAAGTTCAGTTGCGCTCTTCTCCTGGAAATGGAAAGGCAAGGCAAGGCAAGTTTATTTGTAGAGCACAATTCATACACAAGGCAATTCAAAGTGCTTCACAGTTGAAAACAAATAGAATCAATAAAAACATCAACATAAAATTAATCAATTACAGTAAAAGGCGAGAGTGCAGATAAAATACTTTCAGTCATATGCATTGGTAAAAAGAACTGTTTTCAGCCTGGATTTGAACATTGTCAGAGTTGAGGCCTGTCTCACATCCTCGTGAAGACTGTTCCAGATTTTAGCTGCATGAAACTGAAACGCAGCCTCACCGTGTTTATTATTGACTCTGGGAACCACCAGGAGGCCCCTCCCTGAAGTTCTCAGGGCCCGAGATGGTTCATACGGCTGTAACATGTCAGAGATGTACTTTGGAGCTAAACCATGAAAAGACTTGTAACAAGCAGAGCTGTTTTAAAGTCTATTCTCTGAGTGACAGGAAGCCAGTGCAGAGATCGGAGCACTGGACTAATATGGTCATATTTCCTGGTTCTTGTCAGGACTCGAGCAGCAGCGTTCTGGATGTACTGTAGCTGTCTGATAGCTTGTTTAGAGAGGCCAGTGAGTAGGCCGTTACAGTAGTCTAACCTGCTGGAGACAAATGCATGGATAAGTCTCTCTAAGTCTGGTTTTGACACTATTCCTCTGATCTTAGCAATGTTTTTCAGATGGTAAAAAGCGGCTGATGTTATTGCTTTGATGTGGCTGTTTAAGTTCAGGTCTGAGTCCATGATTACTCCTAGATTTCTAACCTGATTTTTTGGTTTTAGAGAGAGAGACTCAAGGTGACTGACAACACTTTGTCTTTGTGCCTGTGGGCCAAAAACAATGATCTCAGTTTTGTCTGAGTTTAGTTGGAGAAAGTTGTTTTGCATCCACAAACTGATCTGTTGGATGCAGTGACAGAGAGTATCTACAGGCCCATGTTCACCAGCCGTCAGTGACACGTAGATTTGAGTGTCATCTGCATAGTTGTGGTACGACACATTGTTGCTGTTTATTAGCTGACCCAATGGAAGCATGTACAAGTTGAATAAGAGGGGTCCCAAGATTGACCCCTGGGGGACTCCACAGGTCATAGCAATTTTGTCTGAGACACAGTTGCCAACTTCAACAAAGTACGTCCTGTCCTCGAGATAGGACTTAAACCAGTTTAGAGCAGTACCAGAGATTCCCACCCAGTTTTCTAGCCTGTGAAGTAAGATCCCGTGGTCCACTGTGTCAAAGGCAGCGCTCAGGTCCAGCAGAACTAAAGCTGAGACCTTACCTGCGTTGGTGTTCATGATGCGGATATCATTTGTCACCTTGATCAGAGCTGTCTCAGTGCTGTGATGGGGCCTAAAGCCTGACTGGAAAGTATCAAACACATTGTTAGACAGGAGAAAGTAAGTGAGCTGCTGATATACTACTTTCTCTAGGACTTTTCCTAAGAATGGCAGGTTTGATATGGGCCGGTAGTTGTTCATTACCTTGGCATCAAGGCTGCTCTTTTTTAGAAGAGGCTTAATGACTGCTGTTTTCAAGGCCTTTGGAAATGCTCCAGTCTGGAGTGAGATGTTAACTAACTGAGCAAGTTGTGGTAACAAGCTGGTCAGCACAGACTTCAGAAATCTAGTGGGTAATTCATCAAGGCAGCATGTACATGAACTCAGACCAGAGATAACCTCTTCGATTGTTTTGTCAGTAACAGGTGTGAAATGTGTCAGCTCAAGGTGTTTATCTGGTGGCAGAGTTTCTTTTTGTGTTGTGGAATTTATGGCATTTTTAATGCTTTGGACTTTGTCATAGAAAAATATTGCAAACTCATTACACTTAGATGTCGAGATTAGTTCTAGGGGCAGTGAAACTGGAGGGTTAGTTAATCTGTTTACTGTGGAAAACAGAACACGAGAATTGTTTCTGCAGTTTGCAATGATTTTAGAGAAGTACTTCTCCCTTGCTCCACGCAAAATCTGGTTGAACACACAAAGCACTTCTTTGTAAACCTCAAAATGAACCTGGAGCTTTGACTTGCGCCATTTCCGTTCGGCTTTTCGGCACTCCCTTTTCTGTGCCCTGACCGAAACTTCACTTCTCCAAGGTGCCTTTTGCCTATTGTTAACCATTTTAACCTTGACAGGAGCAATAGTATCCAAAACATTTAAGACCCTTGATGTGTAAGAGTCCAACAGATTATCAACATTAGAACATGGGGCATTTTCAAATCTGATCATCTCCATAAACTGTGTCTTCTGGGAGCGAAGGATGCGGCGTAGAGTTGGAAGGGCCTTTCCCTCCAAATAGCTGCGTAGCTGTAGACCTGGCAAAATAGCCCTAATAACAGCAACAGTCAATCTCTGAGTAGCCTCGAGCAAGACTGGAAAAAGTCAGTTTATCTCTTTGGCCTGGTTCGGCAATCTGACCTGACATCTTGAATTCTTTTTGCCAGTATGGTTGCTGTTGAACCTTTGATACACGGCGTCTAGCCTGTGAGCGGGAAGTAGTGCTAACTGTATTAGCTTCTTCTGTTACCAGTGTCTCTGTGTGCCCTATACCGTCTCTTTCATTTGCATTTTGTTCAGTTTCATCATTTGTGCCTTTTATTATTTCAGCGACCTTTGCACCAAGTAACAACAGTTCTGACATTGACCAATTATAGACCAATATCTCTAATTTCACAGTTTGCAAAAATTCTTGAAGAACTTTTTGTTTACAGATTAGATTCATTCACGGAAAAAAAAAAAAAAGTTAAATGACAGGCAGTTCAGATTCCGAAAGAACAGGTCCACAGTCTTAGCGTTAATGAAATTCACAGAGCATATCACCACAGCAATAGAAAATAAAGAAAGCACCATTGGCGTATTTATTGATCTAAAAAAAGCTTTTGACACCATAGACCACAACATTTTATTTCAAAAACTGCCGCATTATGGAATTAGGGAAGGGGTGTTAAATTGGATCAGAAATTATTTAGAAAACAGACAACAATTTGTACAGTTTGCTGGCAATACTTGGACCGGGTGCTTTATTGTTAGGCATGAGTTTGAGGGATTTGAGGAGCTCTGAATCAGTTATAGGCGCATTAAGGAGATTGGCTTGATTGCTAGAGAGTTGTTGTAGGTCAACACAGTTAAGGAAGTTGTCAATGTCGTCTTGGGAGTGTTGTTTATCTGAGGAGAATAACTGAACGAAGAACTGTCTGAAAATATTGTTTATTTCCTGAGGTGATTGTGTTGGCTTCCCCGCTGAGTCCTTGATTATGGTTATTCTCGATTTTTCTATGTTTTGCTTCAAGAGACTGTCTAGATACTTGCCAGATTTGTTGTTGTGATTATAATGTTCTTGTCTGAGTCTTTGGGGAAAAAATGGTGTTCTTTTGTTCGTAATGTCAGACAGTTGGTGCTTGTATTTGATCAGTTCTCTCTCTGATTCGTCTGTTGAGTTGTGAGCGTTTGTTTCCAATTGTTCAATTTTTTGTTGTAATTCTGTTTCTTTTTGGGATTAAATTTTCTTTTTGTATGATGAGTATGAAATTAAAATGCCTCTTAGAACAGCTTTCCCTGTTTCCCAGAGCACGGATGGGGATGGCTCTGGGGAGTCATTCATTTGTGGGGGGAGTTTAGCCGACTCGGACTACGATGTACAGGCCTTGGACACCGGACATCTAAGCAGCAATCCCAGCGGTGCCTCCAAATGTTGCACCCCTGCAAAGTGGAGAAAGAATCACGAGAGTGATTTGTAGAAGCTTTCTTCTTGTAATCAACAAAGATCACTGTTTACATGAAACTCAAAATAAATGAAACGTTAGCTTCATGTAACTTGTCTAAACACAAAATGGCGAACGGCAAGTTCACGGAGCACAGCAAGTTTTACTACGCACCAAACTTAAAACAGCTGATCAAAAACGTCCCAAAACTATTCGATTTTAGCTGATGACTCTTTTAACAATGTACACGTATAAACAATAATGTGCTTGGGCAACTTATTACCTGCAAAGGGGAGAAAGAATCAGGAGAGTGATTTGTAGTAACTTTCTTCTTGCAGTGGTTTATTGCAATGAGTAGAAAGCGCAAAATCCCCCTAGTGGTGGGTCAGGCCAATCGATCCCAGAAAAGACGAGGCTCACTAGCTGATTACAGATAAACAGATCAGGGCGAAATTATTAATGAAAGATACAAAATAATAATTTTTTAACAAACTTGAACTAACTTAAATATATTTATATTGTTTTTAAAGTGTGCTTACTCTGAATTGTATTTGGGGATATGCAGTATTATATTTCCAGGCCATCATTTAGGTAAGGAAGTATGAGGGAGTGATACTGTAATAGAACAGATTTTTTATTGAGCACAGTTTTCATTTTGCCAATTAAAGCAATGTTTTTTTTTGCTAGTTTTCTTTTTAATATACTTATATGCAATTTCAATTCAAGTTTTCCTTCAATTTTGCATGAACTGGTTCAATATCATTTATTTTTAGAGTTGTATGATCCCTGACTTTTCTATTTCCAAAGATAATATATTTAGTTTTACTTAGATTCATTGAGAGTTTGTTTAGATCAAACCATTGTTTTAGGACTGTGGGCTCGTCTTCTCCTGTAGAAAGGAGCTGTTTCAGGTCCTTTCCAGAGCAGTACAGGCTGGTATCATCCGCATATAATACACATTTTACGTTTTCCAAAGCTTCACAAACATCATTCATATACATTAAAAACAATTTTGGACCCAAAATAGAGCCTTGTGGGACTCCTTTTGTGTAATCAGTTTTTTTTCAGAGTTGACATTGTGTATATGTACATATTGGTATCTGTTGCTGAGATAACTTTCCAGCCAGGCATATGCAGGTCCCCTGACATCAAACCTTTCAATCTTTTTTAAAAGTCTTGTCTGGTCTATGGCGTCAAAGGCCTTGCTCAGATCGATCAAAACACCCACTGCATATTCACTATTGTCTATTGCTGTGGCCAAGTCTTCCACAAGAGCCGATTGATCGAAAACCGTATTGATGTTCACTTAACAAACTGTATTTGTCAACAAATGTGTCGAGCCTATTTGCAAATAACTTTTCCAAAATCTTGGAGAATTGCGGCAGAAGCGAGATAGGTCTGTAGTTTTCAAATATATGTTTATCTCCATTTTTATGTATTGGAACTACTTTTGCAGTTTTCATTTCTCTTGGGAAGGTGCCAGTAAGAAAGGACTGGTTGCAAATGAACATAAAAGGTTTTACCACATAATGAATCATTTCTTTTACTTACATCATGTCAATGTTAGAGCCTTTTATTCTTGAATTGTTTTAACTGTTTCTATATTTTCATTTTCTCTCATGAAAAGTGAGTTTAGATTTAATCAATTTAATCTTTGTGTGTCTTTAGGGTCTAAAATGTTGTTAGCTAATGTAGTTCCAACATCAGTGAAAACAATATTTGGGGCATTTGCAATTTCCTTCTTATTTTCTATGATTTGATTGTCATTGACAAAAAACTGACGCAAATTAAATGTTTTCCTGCCCTTCTTAATGATTTCATTGAGTATTTTCCAGGTCCCTTGGGTGTCATTTCTGTGTTGTTCCAATCATTTGTGATAATAGTACCTCTTATTTGATGGAATTATGCTTGTCAACTTACTTTTATATGACTTGTATCTATTTTCAGTTTCTGTAGTTCTATGTTTTAAATATAATCTATACAAATGATTTTTCTTTTTACATGCTTTGACAATACCATTTGTAAACCATGGCTTATTGGTGCCGTTTTATGGTTGGCCTTGCACGTTTTAAGAGGACAATGCTTGTCAGTTTCATGAAAAATGGACAGAAAGGTGTTATATGCAATGAAGCCGACTTCACTGCACAAAATACATTATTTTAAAAAGAGTGAAAAGCAGAACACATTTACAAAATAATAAATACATGTTTATTGTGAATAATGAATAAATACAATCAAATGAATAAATAGCACATCCACAGAATTGACCTCAGCACAGAGTTCTCCCTCTCAGGCTTCACTGATAATTCACACTTTGATAAATAAAGTTTTTGTACATGAGTTCTTACTGCCTGCAGTAGAAAATTATTAAGATCGAAGTAAAGAATAGATCAAATGAACTTCGTACTGCTGAATAAATACTATGACGTTAACAAATACTTCAAGGCAGTATATATTTATATATATAAAAATAATAACAACAACATTACTTCGTTAAAACAAAATCATCAGGATCAGTCCCAGCAGAGAATGGAGCAAACCCATTCTCACCAAAGACACCGCTGACGAGGCTGCAGTAGTTGTAGTAGTTGGGGCTGCAGTAGTTGTAGTAGTAGTTGGGGCTGCAGTAGTTGTAGTAGTTGGGGCTGCAGTAGTTGTAGTAGTTGGGGCTACTGTAGTTGTAGTAGTAGTTGGGGCTGCAGTAGTTGTAGTAGTTGGGGCTGCAGTAGTTGTAGTAGTTGGGGCTACTGTAGTTGTAGTAGTAGTTGGGGCTGCTGTAGTTGTAGTAGTTGGGGCTGCAGTAGTTGTAGTAGTAGTTGGGGCTGCTGTAGTTGTAGTAGTTGGGGCTACTGTAGTTGTAGTAGTAGTTGGGGTTGCAGTAGTTGTTGTAGTAGTTGGGGCTGCAGTAGTAGTAGTAGTTGGGGCTGCAGTAGTTGTAGTAGTTGGGGCTGCAGTAGTTGTTGTAGTAGTTGGGGCTGCAGTAGTAGTAGTAGTTGGGGCTGTAGTAGTTGTAGTAGTTGGGGCTGCTGTAGTTGTAGTAGTTGGGGCTACTGTAGTTGTAGTAGTTGGGGTTGCAGTAGTTGTAGTAGTTGGGGCTGCAGTAGTTGTAGTAGTTGGGGCTGCAGTAGTTGTTGTAGTAGTTGGGGCTGCTGTAGTTGTAGTAGTTGGGGCTGCAGTAGTTGTAGTAGTAGTTGGAGCTGCAGTAGTAGTAGTAGGGGCTACAGTAGTAGTAGTTGGGGCTGCAGTAGTAGTAGTTGGAGCTGCAGTAGTAGTAGTTGGGGCTGCAGTAGTAGTAGTTGGGGCTGCAGTAGTAGTAGTAGTAGTTGGGGCTGCAGTTGTAGTAGTTGGAGCTGCAGTAGTAGTAGTTGGGGCTGCAGTAGTAGTAGTAGTAGTAGTAGTTGGAGCTGCAGTAGTAGTAGTAGGAGCTGCAGTAGTAGTAGTTGGAGCTGCAGTCGTAGTAGTTGGGGCTGCAGTAGTAGTAGTTGGGGCTGCAGTAGTTGTAGTAGCGGCTGCAGAAGTTGTAGTAGCGGCTGCAGTAGTAGTAGTAGTTGGAGCTGCAGTAGTAGTAGTAGGAGCTGCAGTAGTAGTCTGTGTACTGCAGGCCGGTGTACCTTGGATGGAGCCGATAGTCGCTAACAGAGGGGAGCTGGATAAAGTTCCAGCAACATCACACAGACTAGTGGAGGCACAGCCAAGAGCCGGGACTGGGGAGGTCTGTCCTGTAGGTATTACTGCAAACAACAACATGATAATGTTACTATGAGAAATGTCCCTGCAGGTGTTCACCAGGTTAACATGTGGCACAAAAACAATGGTCTAGAATTTACATAAAAAAAGAAAAACAGTTAAAAAACTGGAATGTGTTACAATGAGAGCTCAGCTCTTCTGACCCTACAGGTGTCCAGCTCTGGGCCTTGTGTAGAACTTACTTGAGGATGTGAAGCATCTGTCCTCCAGACTGTTACAGGTGACTTTTGAGGTGCACTGCCCGGTCAGAGGGTTACAGCTGTCGCACTGCAGAGAGCCGGAAGCAGAGGGCGCAGGAACTGACACAGAAGAGACAAAAATAGAGTCAAAACCAAGTGTTACCAAACCTAAAAACAATCCTGGTAAAACCGCTCACTCACCGACTGCGTCGGCAGAGTTACAGTCGTCTGTGTTGCAGCATTCAGCTCTGGCCAAAACATTTGCAGTTCCCACGTCCAGTGAATAGTCCTGGGACCCCAATGCACAGAAACTGTTGGTGTCACAGCTTTTTATTTTCTGAGTGGAAACACCGGCTGTTGGACTGACTGTGGTCGCTGTGGGTAATTCAAAAACAAGGAAGAGTTAGCTCCTCCTTCTGAGTGCTTTAATAAAATATATTTTTGATCGGTGAAAATGTAAAATATCTTACTCTGAATGATGATAGAGACACAGTTGGATGCTCCGATGGAGCAGGTGTCCAAAGCCGTGTTTGTACAAGTTGGATCAGTTGAGTCCGTACAAGTCCTACAAGAGAGTCCGACAACTGCAAGAGACAAAAGCAGGTCACACCAAAGGAACCAGGACGGGAAAATAAACTTAAGAGTATTAGTTGATATTTACCAGAGTTGATGGAGAGGGCCACAGTTAAGGCCAGAGGAAAGAGCAGCTTCAGTGCAGTCTTCATGGTCAGAGTCTTCACTTGGCTTCAGTATGTCCTCTGTGTATTCGCTGGTGGATGCTGCTCTGTCACTTCTCTGACTCCTTTTAAAGTGGATGTGATGTTGGGAGGCACCGCTGTGATGACGATAGTTCTGTTCATGTTTCGAGAATGCATCACGCCCTTTTTTTCGTCACACCAAACAATAAGAACACAGATTAAACCAGTTCTTTCAGCAGCATTCACAATAACTACTTGCGTTTGTGAGTTCTCGACAAACACAGTGTGCCCATGTGACATCACCAACTTTTCCTATATTGTTGTTTTCTTGATACAAATGTTGTCAAAGCACCTCAAAGATTTTAGCCACTAAATCAACACTCGTTCTCTCTACAAACATTCTTCAGACGTCACAAGCTGTTTTATCATGAAAAGGACTGAGTGGGACAGGTTTAATGCCAACTAAAGGAGGGGTTATTGTCCGAATCCCCGTGGTATGTTTTTTGCGGCCGTGGGTCCCAGGTTGACATAAAACCATCTCATGGAGGCTCCTCAGTGCACGCTGGACTTAAAGGCAGGTCCAGAGCGTCCTCCTCCACCACACAGCTCTTCTCTGGCTCTTCTCCGGAACATCTCCACGCTGTTCTTCACTGAAATAGGACAGGTTGGTGAGTTGCTGAACAACACAAGGTTCCACATAATCCTCAACTGACATCTGGAGAGCAGAACCAACAGTGGGAAGCCAAACCAAAACCACATCACCTGGTCATTGATTTACAGGAAATTGCACTGTTGCAGTACCTGGATGACAGAGAACCGACAGTAAATAAATGGTAAGTCTTTATTCATGTGTTGTGTTTTTCCTTTTGGTGGACAGTTGGTAGCGGTGATGTAGTAAAGACGTGTTAAACTGAAGAATGTTTTTGTTGTATGTGTCACCTGTCTCCGCCCTTTACATCAGAGGCAGCACAAATGAACGGCTGAAAGGCCCAAACAATGTTTATTGTTTACTGTGGAAGGAAAGCAGTGTACTGACGATCATTTTATGACTCACTTTTGTTGCCTGTAATAACAAACATGACATCTGTGTCCTTAGGGGATGTTTCATAAAACTGCTTCATGAACTTGTCAAACCGGTCAAGGAACACCACAACACTAACGGCGTCCAGTGGGTGTCGCCAAAGCACAAGCAGGAGCTGAGAGAACAGGCTGAAGATGTGGAATCTGTGGGTCACAGTGAGTGGGATGCTGTTCATGATGTTTCAGCCCCTTAGTCTGAGAACACAGCCCAAAGGTGGAACATCTGAAGAGCACTTCACAGTCTGGCCGAGAGCCTCTCCCAGATTTCACTTGTGTGAGATCCGGTGATGGTGGAGGTCCATGGAGTCTTTTCTATATAACACAAGAACATTTGATGTTTTTCAAACTACTGTTTACGTAGCCATGTACTGGTTTGTACTGGTTATTCAGGGTATCCGCTGGATCTTATAAAGTCTAAAATTAAAGAATCCAAATTGAAGGCCTTAAAAGTCTCAAATTCTGCCTATTTGGTCTTAAATCTAAATAAACGTGTGTTTGACCCAATTATTTGCTCACAGTTTAGTTTGCCAAAAACAGCCAAATAAATGCTCAGAAGTGAACCCATGAGTTTAAAGCTCAGGTACACGGTCCGAGAAGGCGAAGCCACACCTCCTTTTTTTCAGGCTGACGTACTGGCCGCTGCACAAACAGAGCGTTAACTCATGGATAGTTGGGCGAGGCAGACGGACGCTCTCCTCCAGAGTTGTATCCACTCAAAAAAGCATTGAAGTCAGCGGTGTGGGACCTGTAGGGATCCAGAAGATGACCGAGCTGTTGTTGTCGCTGATGGACATCTGTCATGCAAATCCTGTGGTCAGAAAGTTGCAGCAAAAGGCGGCGATACGTGGAATATGAAACATCGTGGAGATAATGCTTCACTCTAAATGTCCAAGTCAAGGTAAAGAACTGCATCATTCACAATAAAGTTTGTCCAAATGATGGGAAATACTCACTACAACTGGATGAAAACAAAAAGCTAACAGGCTCCACTCTGCTTCAGCGCAAGAAACAGAAAGGAAAAGTGAACAAACACATGTGATAATCAGCTTCTCAAGAGATGAACGATACTGCACTTCAGAAACACGTTTCCTTCATCTGTTCATCTAAACATGACAAAAAACTAAGCAGGGCAGCAGAAGTTCTGAGAACATGAAACCTAACCTAGATCCTGGTCTAATAATAATACTATAATCACAATTATTATGATAATTAGAGCTGCAACTGACTATTGTTTTGGTAATCGATTAATCTACCAATTATTATTTTGATTAATAATAACTTGGCTGTGAATGGTGTATGAAAATTGTATTTTAATTTTTTGAATGACATAAAGCTAAAGTGGTGTCGCTTGAGGACATGTTGATGGAGTAAACTTAAAGTGTTTTTTGGAGGCTCCTCGTGCCAATTCTGATTTCTGACTGAATGAGACGCAGACACAGATTTATGTTCATTTATTTGAAACTAAAACACGTCATCCTTGTTTTCCTTTTTTTTTCTTACTTTATTCATCCTAAGCTTATATATTCTTGAATTTTAGTAGCTTTAAACAACTTTTTGAAAGCTTTGACTGTTTGGGACAGTTTTAACTGATCTTCCAGGTCGTTCCACAGATTAACACCTCTTACAGAAATACATCGACTTTTAAAATTCTTTTTAGCTTCTGCTTTTTTGAAAATAGCAGTTCCTCGGAGGTTATACTGACTTTTCCTGTGTTCAAAAAGCTCCTGGATGGGAGGAGGGAGAAGATTGTTAAATGCTTTGTGCACTATTACTAATGTATTTAGATCAACAAGATCAGGAATTTTCAACAGGCTCAGCTCTACAAGGACAGGGTTCGTTGGTGCATAGAAATCTGCTTTAGTGATAATTCTGATTGCCTTTTTTGGAGTTGGAAAATTGGATGAGCATTGGATTTATAATTGTTTCCCTATATTTCCAGGCCGTCATTTAGGTATGGAAGTATGAGGGAGTGATACAGTAATAGAAGAGATTTTTTATCGAGCACAGTTTTCATTTAGCCAATTACAGCAATGTTTTTTGCTAGTTTTGTTTTTAATATACTTATATGCAATTTCCATTCAAGTTTTCCGTCAATTTTGCATGAACTGGTTCAACATCATTTATTTTTAGAGTTGTATGATCCCTGACTTTTTTATTTCCAAAGATAATATATTTTGTTTTACTTAGATTCATTGAGAGTTTGTTTAGATCAAACCATTGTTTTAGGACTGTGAGCTCGTCTTCTCCTGTAGAAAGGAGCTTTTTCAGGTCCTTTCCAGAGCAGTACAGGCAGGTATCATCCGCATATAATACACATTTTACGTTTTCCAAAGCTTCACAAACATCATTGATATACATTAAAAACAATTTTGGACCCAAAATAGAGCCTTGTGGGACCCCATGTGTAATCAGTTTTTTTTTCAGAGTTGACATTGTGTATATGTACATATTGGTATCTGTTGCTGAGATAACTTTCCAGCCAGGCATATGCAGGTCCCCTGACACCGAACCTTTCAATCTTTTTTAAAAGTCTTGTCTGGTCTATGGCGTCAAAGGCCTTGCTCAGATCGATCAAAACACCCACTGCATATTCACTATTGTCTATTGCTGTGGCCAAGTCTTCCACAAGAGCCGATTGATGGAAAACCGTATTGATGTTCACTTAACAAACTGTATTTGTCAACAAATGTGTCGAGCCTATTTGCAAATAACTTTTCCAAAATCTTTGAGAATTGCGGCAGAAGCGAGATAGGTCTGTAGTTGTCAAATATATGTTTATCTCCATTTTTAAGTATTGGAACTACTTTTGCAGTTTTCATTTCTCTTGGGAAGGTGCCAGTAAGAAAGGACTGATTGCAAATGATCATAAAAGGTTTTACCACATAATGAATCATTTCTTTTACTTACATCATATCAATGTTAGAGCCTTTTATTCTTGAATTGTTTTAACTATTTCTATAATTTGATTTTCTCTTATGAAAAGTGAGTTTAGATTTAATCAATTTAATCTTTGTGTGTCTTTAGGTTCTAAAATGTTGTTAGCTAATGTAGTTCCAACATCAGTGAAAAAATATTTGGGGCATTTGCAATTTCCTTCTTATTTTCTATGACTTGATTGTCATTGACAAAAAACTGAGGCAAATTAAATGTTTTCCTGCCCTTCTTAATGATGATAAAAAAGCTTTTGACACCATAGACCACAACATTTTATTTCAAAAACTGCCGCATTATGGAATTAGGGGAGGGGTGTTAAATTGGATCAGAAATTATTTAGAAAACAGACAACAATTTGTACAGTTTGCTGGCAATACTTGGACCGGGTGCTTTATTGTTAGGCATGAGTTTGAGGGATTTGAGGAGCTCTGAATCAGTTATAGGTGCATCAAGGAGATTGGCTTGATTGCTAGAGAGTTGTGGTAGGTCAACACAGTTAAGGAAGGTGACAATGTCGTCTTGGGAGTGTTGTTTATCTGAGGAGAATAACTGAGCGACGAACTGTCTGAAAATATGGTTTATTTCCTGAGGTGATTGTGTTGGCTTCCCCGCTGAGTCCTTGATTATGGTTATTCTCGATTTTTCTCTGTTTTGCTTCAAGGGACTGGCTAGATACTTGCCAGATTTGTTATTGTGATTATAATGTTCTTGTCTGAGTCTTTGTAAAACAATGGTGTTCTTTTGTTCGTAATGTCAGACAGTTGGTGCTTGTATTTGATCAGTTCTCTCTCTGATTCGTCTGTTGAGTTGTGAGCGTTTGTTGTTTCCAATTGTTTAATTTTTTGTTGTAATTCTGTTTCTTTTTGGGATTCAATTTTCTTTTTGTATGATGAGTATGAAATTAAAATGCCTCTTAGAACAGCGTTCCCTGTTTCCCAGAGCACGGATGGGGTAACTCTGGGGAGTCATTCATTTGTGGGGGAATTTAGCCGACTCGGACTACGATGTACAGGCCTTGGACACCGGACATCTAAGCAGCAAACCCAGCGGTGCCTCCAAATGTTGCACCCCTGCAAAGGGGAGAAAGAATCACGAGAGTGATTTGTAGTAGCTTTCTTCTTGCAGTGGTTTATTGCAATGAGTAGAAAGCGCAAAATCCCCCTCGTGGTGGGTCAGGCCAATCGATCCCAGAAAAGACGAGGCTCACTAGCTGATTACAGATAAACAGATCAGGGCGAAATTATTAATGAAATAATAACTTTTTAACAAACTTTAACTAACTTAAATATATTTATATTGTTTTTAAAGTGTGCTTACTCTGAATTGTATTTGGGGATATGCAGTATTATATTCTAACCTATCACACAGGCAACTTTGTATCCGTTTTCTCATGTTTTTTTTTTTCTGTGTATGTTACTTCAACTTAATTATTGCAACATTGTTCAATTGTCGATATTTAAATAAATGTATTTGAAACAGTGTTTTCAGAGCCTTTTTTAGTCTAACATGCGTGTTTAGGTTTTTGTGCCAGTGCTGGACCGACGGCCCGGCCGATTCTCAGCCGCCATAATAAGTGAGAGTCACGTGACTGTAGTTCAGCCGATACTGGGCCATCATATTTAGGGGGAGTCGCAAATATTGAACCGATGACGGCCCGACTCTGGGCCAGAGATACATTGCTACCTGGGTAACGTATAGTATATCATAACCGATAATTTTAGCTAACTTTAGCCCTCATTATTTCAGTCTGTACTTGTAGTACCAACACGGAGAGGGAAGTGTCCTCTGTCAGGATTAGTTGTGTTGAATCGTTTTTTCAGAGACGTGACTTTAACCCTTTCTCTTCTATAACTGAAGCTAACAAGGGGTTAGGGAAACACAAAGCCAAAACCAAGTCTCAGTTCTCAGTCTGAATGACAAAGTAATACATTAAAAACATGTATACCTTTATGACCAGTTTCTGTGGAGGAGGTGGAGGAGCAGTAATGGCCGCTGACAGTTGAGCTCAAACATCTGTGATTTACTGTTTACTGAAATGACCCAACATTGACCCAGCAGTTGGGTTTAAAAAACAAAACAAAAAATTCACATGAATTCTAATTTTAGATTAACATTCACACACACCTGAACTAACGCACTGAACATGACTCACCGCTTTGGGCACAAGATACACCTAAGAATAACAAAACAACAAAGAGAGTGACTATATTTGTATTTATATGTTTCATAATTACAGGGTTGACGTACGAGCTGTGACGAGGAGAAACACATCACTGAAGGAGAAATAACTTGTTATGCAATAATAATACTGTTCACTTTATTTTACAAGTGCTAAGTGGAATACTCTGGGTCATATATTTAACATAATACTGGGGGTACTAGAAAACAGTCCAACAGACTTAATCAACACAATTGTTCTAGTTGGTAAAATTGTTATTTTTAAGTGTAAATCCAAGGCAGATCTTTGTCTAGCACACTTAAGAAATAAAATACATCAACAGTATATAATCGAAAAGATTATAGCAATAAACAAAAATAAAATGGGATGTTATGGGACTGATGTGTACTAACATTTTGATTTTCCTAATGTACTCAATGTAATTAATGTCTTATCATGTTTATTCAGTGGTTCTCAAACTTTGAAGCGCTAGTGGGACGGGTGTGGGTTTTAAAATCAAACCTGCAACAAACCAGCTGCCCCAGTACTACCATCCCAACAAACACTCCAAACAAGATAAAAATGTGTATAAGGATGAACAGAACAAAGGAAGACTGGTGGAGTGCCCATTCTTTGAGAGCCACTGTGAAATATACAATATGATGTAAAATATAATGTAATCATGTACATATAATGTAAAATATAATGTAAAAAATAATATGGAATTTATGAAAAATATGTCAAGGACTTGTATGTCTTGTATGTCTTGTCTTTGTGTTTGTTTGTTTGTCTTGTCTTTGTCTTTGTCTTGTCTTCGGAATTATCTTTATGTGAAAGATAAAGATAATTGTGATTTTGGTATTGTTATATCATTTATGTTCTTTTTTTTATTCAATGTCTACAGTGACTGTGTCTATGTCTGAGGTGAATGAATGAATAAATAAATTAAACCAAAAAAAATGCATAGAAGTCTGCTTTAGTGATAATTCTGATTGCCTTTTTTGGAGTTGGAAAATAGGATGAGTATTGGATTTATAATTGTTTCCCTATATTTCCAGGCCATCATTTAGGTATGGAAGTATGAGGGAGTGATACAGTAATAGAAGAGATTTTTTATCGAGCACAGTTTTCATTTTGCCAATTACAGCAATGTTTTTTGCTAGTTTTGTTTTTAATATACTTATATGAAATTTCCATTCAAGTTTTCCGTCAATTTTGCATGAACTGGTTCAATATCATTTATTTTTAGAGTTTTATGATCCCTGACTTTCTATTTCCAAAGATAATATATTTAGTTTTACTTAGATTCATTGAGAGTTTGTTTAGATCAAACCATTGTTTTAGGACTGTGAGCTCGTCTTCTCCTGTAGAAAGGAGCTGTTTCAGGTCCTTTCCAGAGCAGTACAGGCTGGTATCATCCGCATATAATACACATTTTACGTTTTCCAAAGCTTCACAAACATCATTCATATACATTAAAAACAATTTTGGACCCAAAATAGAGCCTTGTGGGACTCCTTTTGTGTAATCAGTTTTTTTTCAGAGTTGACATTGTGTATATGTACATATTGGTATCTGTTGCTGAGATAACTTTCCAGCCAGGCATATGCAGGTCCCCTGACACCGAACCTTTCAATCTTTTTTAAAAGTCTTGTCTGGTCTATGGCGTCAAAGGCCTTGCTCAGATCGATCAAAACACCCACTGCATATTCACTATTGTCTATTGCTGTGGCCAAGTCTTCCACAAGAGCCGATTGATCGAAAACCGTATTGATGTTCACTTAACAAACTGTATTTGTCAACAAATGTGTCGAGCCTATTTGCAAATAACTTTTCCAAAATCTTGGAGAATTGCGGCAGAAGCGAGATAGGTCTGTAGTTGTCAAATATATGTCTATCTCCATTTTTATGTATTGGAACTACTTTTGCAGTTTTCATTTCTCTTGGGAAGGTGCCAGTAAGAAAGGACTGATTGCAAATGAACATAAAAGGTTTTACCACATAATGAATCATTTCTTTTACTTACATCATATCAATGTTAGAGCCTTTTATTCTTGAATTGTTTTAACTGTTTCTATAATTTCATTTTCTCTCATGAAAAGTGAGTTTAGATTTAATCAATTTAATCTTTGTGTGTCTTTAGGTTCTAAAATGTTGTTAGCTAATGTAGTTCCAACATCAGTGAAAACAATATTTGGGGCATTTGCAATTTCCTTCTTATTTTCTATGATTTGATTGTCATTGACAAAAAACTGACGCAAATTAAATGTTTTCCTGCCCTTCTTAATGATTTCATTTAGTATTTTCCAGGTCCCTTGGGTATCATTTCTGTGTTGTTCCAATCATTTGTGATAATAGTACCTCTTATTTGATGGAATTATGCTTGTCAACTTACTTTTATATGACTTGTATCTATTTTCAGTTTCTGTAGTTCTATGTTTGAAATATAATCTATACAAATGATTTTTCTTTTTACATGCTTTGACAATACCATTTGTAAACCATGGCTTATTGGTGCCGTTTTATGGTTGGCCTTGTACGTTTTAAGAGGACAATGCTTGTCAGTTTCATGAAAAATGGACAGAAAGGTGTTATATGCAATGAAGCCGACTTCACTGCACAAAATACATTATTTTAAAAAGAGGGAAAAGCAGAACACATTTACAAAATAATAAATACATGTTTATTGTGAATAATGAATAAATACAATCAAATGAATAAATAGCACATCCACAGAATTGACCTCAGCACAGAGTTCTCCCTCTCAGGCTTCACTGATAATTCACACTTTGATAAATAAAGTTTTTGTACATGAGTTCTTACTGCCTGCAGTAGAAAATTATTAAGATCGAAGTAAAGAATAGATCAAATGAACTTCGTACTGCTGAATAAATACTATGACGTTAACAAATACTTCAAGGCAGTATATATTCATATATATAAGAATAATAACAACAACATTACTTAGTTAAAACAAAATCATCAGGATCAGTCCCAGCAGAGAATGAAGCAAACCCATTCTCACCAAAGACACCGCTGACGAGGCTGCAGTAGTTGTAGTAGTTGGGGCTGCAGTAGTTGTAGTAGTAGGGGCTGCAGTAGTTGTAGTAGTTGGGGCTGCAGTAGTTGTAGTAGTTGGGGCTGCAGTAGTAGTAGTAGTTGGGGCTGCAGTAGTTGTAGTAGTTGGGGCTGCAGTAGTAGTAGTAGTAGGGGCTGCAGTAGTTGTAGTAGTTGGTGCTGCAGTAGTAGTAGTAGTTGGGGCTGCAGTAGTAGTAGTAGTTGGGGCTGCAGTAGTAGTAGTAGTTGGGGCTGCAGTAGTAGTAGTAGTTGGGGCTGCAGTAGTAGTAGTAGTTGGGGCTGCAGTAGTTGTAGTAGTTGGGGCTACAGTAGTGGTAGTAGTTGGGGCTGCAGTAGTTGTAGTAGTAGGGGCTGCAGTAGTAGTAGTAGTTGGGGCTGCAGTAGTAGTAGTAGTTGGGGCTGCAGTAGTTGTAGTAGTTGGGGCTGCAGTAGTAGTAGTAGTTGGGGCTGCAGTAGTTGTAGTAGTTGGGGCTGCAGTAGTAGTAGTAGTTGGGGCTGCAGTAGTAGTAGTAGTTGGGGCTACAGTAGTTGTAGTAGTTGGGGCTGCAGTAGTAGTAGTAGTTGGGGCTGCAGTAGTAGTAGTAGTTGGGGCTGCAGTAGTAGTAGTAGTTGGGGCTGCAGTAGTAGTAGTAGTTGGGGCTGCAGTAGTAGTAGTAGTTGGGGCTACAGTAGTTGTAGTAGTTGGGGCTGCAGTAGTAGTAGTAGTTGGGGCTGCAGTAGTAGTAGTAGTTGGGGCTGCAGTAGTAGTAGTAGTTGGGGCTGCAGTAGTTGTAGTAGTTGGGGCTGCAGTAGTAGTAGTAGTAGGGGCTGCAGTAGTTGTAGTAGTTGGGGCTGCAGTAGTAGTAGTAGTTGGGGCTGCAGTAGTAGTAGTAGTTGGGGCTGCAGTAGTAGTAGTAGTTGGGGCTGCAGTAGTAGTAGTAGTTGGGGCTGCAGTAGTAGTAGTAGTTGGGGCTGCAGTAGTTGTAGTAGTTGGGGCTGCTGTAGTAGTAGTAGTTGGGGCTGCAGTAGTTGTAGTAGTAGTTGGGGCTGCTGCAGTAGTAGTAGCAGTTGGGGCTGCAGTAGTTGTAGTAGTAGTTGGGGCTGCAGTAGTTGTAGTAGTAGTTGGGGCTGCTGTAGTAGTAGTAGCAGTTGGGGCTGCAGTAGTTGTAGTAGTAGTTGGGGCTGCAGTAGTAGTAGTTGGGGCTGCAGTAGTAGTAGTAGCAGTTGGGGCTGCAGTAGTTGTAGTAGTAGTTGGGGCTGCAGTAGTAGTAGTAGCAGTTGGGGCTGCAGTAGTTGTAGTAGTAGTTGGGGCTGCAGTAGTTGTAGTAGTAGTTGGGGCTGCTGTAGTAGTAGTAGCAGTTGGGGCTGCAGTAGTTGTAGTAGTAGTTGGGGCTGCAGTAGTAGTAGTTGGGGCTGCAGTAGTAGTAGTAGCAGTTGGGGCTGCAGTAGTTGTAGTAGTAGTTGGGGCTGCAGTAGTAGTAGTAGCAGTTGGGGCTGCAGTAGTTGTAGTAGTAGTTGGGGCTGCAGTAGTTGTAGTAGTTGGGGCTGCAGTAGTTGTAGTAGTTGGGGCTACAGTAGTCGTAGTAGTAGTTGGGGCTGCAGTAGTTGTAGTAGTAGTTGGGGCTGCAGTAGTTGTAGTAGTAGTTGGAGCTGCAGTAGTTGTAGTAGTTGGGGCTGCAGTAGTTGTTGTAGTAGTTGGGGCTGCAGTAGTTGTTGTAGTAGTTGGGGCTGCTGTAGTTGTAGTAGTTGGGGCTGCAGTAGTAGTAGTAGGGGCTACAGTAGTAGTAGTTGGAGCTGCAGTAGTAGTAGTTGGGGCTGCAGTAGTAGTAGTTGGGGCTGCAGTAGTAGTAGTAGTAGTTGGGGCTGCAGTAGTAGTAGTTGGAGCTGCAGTAGTAGTAGTTGGGGCTGCAGTAGTAGTAGTTGGGGCTGCAGTAGTAGTAGTAGTAGTAGTAGTTGGGGCTGCAGTAGTAGTAGTTGGGGCTGCAGTAGTAGTAGTTGGAGCTGCAGTAGTAGTAGTAGGAGCTGCAGTAGTAGTAGTTGGAGCTGCAGTCGTAGTAGTTGGGGCTGCAGTAGTAGTAGTTGGGGCTGCAGTAGTTGTAGTAGCGGCTGCAGAAGTTGTAGTAGCGGCTGCAGTAGTAGTAGTAGTTGGAGCTGCAGTAGTAGTAGTAGCGGCTGCAGTAGTAGTAGTAGTAGTAGTAGGAGCTGCAGTAGTAGTAGTAGGGGCTGCAGTAGTAGTAGTAGGAGCTGCAGTAGTAGTCTGTGTACTGCAGGCCGGTGTACCTTGGATGGAGCCGATAGTCGCTAACAGAGGGGAGCTGGATAAAGATCCAGCAACATCACACAGACTAGTGGAGGCACAGCCAAGAGCCGGGACTGGGGAGGTCTGTCCTGTAAGTATTACTGCAAACAACAACATGATAATGTTACTATGAGAAATGTCCCTGCAGGTGTTCACCAGGTTAACATGTGGCACAAAAACAATGGTCTAGGAATGAACATAAAAAAAGAAAAACAGTAAAAAACTGGAATGTGTTACAATGAGAGCTCAGCTCTTCTGACCCTACAGGTGTCCAGCTCTGGGCCTTGTGTAGAACTTACTTGAGGATGTGAAGCATCTGTCCTCCAGACTGTTACAGGCGACTGTTAAGGTGCACTGCCCGGTCAGAGGGTTACAGCTGTCGCACTGCAGAGAGCCGGAAGCAGAGGGCGCAGGAACTGACACAGAAGAGACAAAAATAGAGTCAAAACCAAGTGTTACCAAACCTAAAAACAATCCTGGTGAAACCGCTCACTCACCGACTGCGTCGGCAGAGTTACAGTCGTCTGTGTTGCAGCATTCAGCTCTGGCCAAAACATTTGCAGTTCCCACGTCCAGTGAATAGTCCTGGGACCCCAATGCACAGAAACTGTTGGTGTCACAGCTTTTTATTTTCTGAGTGGAAACACCGGCTGTTGGACTGACTGTGGTCGCTGTGGGTAATTCAAAGACAGGTAAGAGTTAGCTCCTCCTTCTGAGTGCTTTAATAAAATATATTTTTGATCAGTGAAAATGTAAAATATCTTACTCTGAATGATGATAGAGACACAGTTGGATACTCCGATGGAGCAGGTGTCCGAAGTCGTGCCTGCACATGTTGGATCCGTACAAGTCCTACAAGAGAGTCCGACAACTGCAAGAGACAAAAGCAGGTCACACCAAAGGAACCAGGACGGGAAAATAAACTTAAGAGTATTAGTTGATATTTACCAGAGTTGATGGAGAGGGCCACAGTTAAGGCCAGAGGAAAGAGCAGCTTCAGTGCAGTCTTCATGGTCAGAGTCTTCACTTGGCTTCAGTATGTCCTCTGTGTATTCGCTGGTGGATGCTGCTCTGTCACTTCTCTGACTCCTTTTAAAGTGGATGTGATGTTGGGAGGCACCGCTGTGATGACGATAGTTCTGTTCATGTTTCGAGAATGCATCACACCCTTTTTTTCGTCACACCAAACAATAAGAACACAGATTAAACCAGTTCTTTCAGCAGCATTCACAATAACTACTTGCGTTTGTGACTCAACAAACACAGTGTGCCCATGTGACATCACTAACTTTTCCTATATTGTTGTTTTCTTGATACAAATGTTGTCAAAGCACCCCAAAGATTTTAGCCACTAAATCAACACTCGTTCTCTCTACAAACATTCTTCAGACGTCACAAACTGTTCTATCATGAAAAGGAGTGAGTGGGACAGGTTTAATGCCAACTAAAGGAGGGGTTATTGTCCGAATCCCCGTGGTATGTTTTTTGCGGCCGTGGGTCCCAGGTTGACATAAAACCATCTCATGGAGGCTCCTCAGTGCGCGCTGGACTTAAAGGCAGGTCCAGAGCGTCCTCCTCCACCACACAGCTCTTCTCTGGCTCTTCTCCGGAACATCTCCACGCTGTTCTTCACTGAAATAGGACAGGTTGGTGAGTTGCTGAACAACACAAGGTTCCACATCATCCTCAACTGACATCTGGAGAGCAGAACCAACAGTGGGAAGCCAAACCAAAACCACATCACCTGGTCATTGATTTACAGGAAATTGCACTGTTGCAGTACCTGGATGACAGAGAACCGACTGTATCCTTTTTTTTTTTTTAAATAAATGGTAAGTCTTTATTCATGTGTTGTGTTTGTCCTTTTGGTGGACAGTTGGTAGCGGTGATGTAGTAAAGACGTGTTAAACTGAAGAATGTTTTTGTTGTATGTGTCACCTGTCTCCGCCCTTTACATCAGAGGCAGCACAAATGAACGGCTGAAAGGCCCAAACAATGTTTATTGTTTACTGTGGAAGGAAAGCAGTGTACTGACGATCATTTTATGACTCACTTTTGTTGCCTGTAATAACAAACATGACATCTGTGTCCTTAGGGGATGTTTCATAAAACTGCTTCATGAACTTGTCAAACCGGTCAAGGAACACCACAACACTAACGGCGTCCAGTGGGTGTCGCCAAAGCACAAGCAGGAGCTGAGAGAACAGGCTGAAGATGTGGAATCTGGGGGTTACAGTGAGTGGGATGCTGTTCATGATGTTTCAGCCCCTTAGTCTGAGAACACAGCCCAAAGGTGGAACATCTGAAGAGCACTTCACAGTCTGGCCGAGAGCCTCTCCCAGATTTCACTTGTGTGAGATCCGGTGATGGTGGAGGTCCATGGAGTCTTTTCTATATAACACAAGAACATTTGATGTTTTTCAAACTACTGTTTACGTAGCCATGTACTGGTTTGTACTGGTTATTCAGGGTATCCGCGGGGTCTCATAAAGTCTAAAATTAAAGAATCCAAATTGAAGGCCTTAAAAGTCTCAAATTCTGCCTATTTGGTCTTAAATCTAAATAAACGTGTTTGACCCAATTATTTGCTCACAGTTAAGTTTGCCAAAAACAGCCAAATAAATGCTCAGAAGTGAACCCATGAGTTTAGCGCTCAGGTACACGGTCCGAGAAGGCGAAGCCACACCTCCTTTTTTTCAGGCTGACGTACTGGCCGCTGCACAAACAGAGCGTTAACTCATGGATAGTTGGGCGAGGCAGACGGACGCTCTCCTCCAGAGTTGTATCCACTCAAAAAAGCATTGAAGTCAGCGGTGTGGGACCTGTAGGGATCCAGAAGATGACCGAGCTGTTGTTGTCGCTGATGGACATCTGTCATGCAAATCCTGTGGTCAGAAAGTTGCAGCAAAAGGCGGCGATACGTGGAATATGAAACATCGTGGAGATGATGCTTCACTGTAAATGTCCAAGTCAAGGTAAAGAACTGCATCATTCACAATAAAGTTTGTCCAAATGATGGGAAATACTCACTACAACTGGCTCAGGATGAAAACAAAAAGCTAACAGGCTCCACTCTGCTTCAGCGCAAGAAACAGAAAGGAAAAGTGAACAAACACATGTGATAATCAGCTTCTCAAGAGATGAACGATACTGCACTTCAGAAACACGTTTCCTTCATCTGTTCATCTAAACATGACCAAAAACTAAGCAGGGCAGAAGTTCTGAGAACATGAAACCTAACCTAGATCCTGGTCTAATAATAATACTATAATCACAATTATGATGATAATTAGGGCTGCAACTGACCATTATTTTGGTAATCGATTAATCTACCGATTATTATTTTTATGAATAATAACTTGGCTGTGAATGGTGTATGAAAATTGTATTTTAATTTTTTGAATGACATAAAGCTAAAGTGGTGTCGCTTGAGGACATGTTGATGGAGTAAACTTAAAGTGTTTTTGGAGGCTCCTCGAGCCAATTCTGATTTCTGACTGAATGAGACGCAGACACAGATTTATGTTCATTTATTTGAAACTAAAACACGTCATCCTTGTTTTCCTTTTTTTTTTTTACTTTATTCATCCTAAGCTTATATATTCTTGAATTTGAGTAGCTTTAAACAACTTTTTGAAAGTTTTGACTGTTTGGGACTGTTTTAACTGATCTTCCAGGTCGTTCCACAGATTAACACCTCTTACAGAAATACATCGACTTTTAAAATTCTTTTTAGCTTTTGCTTCTTTGAAAATAGCAGTTCCTCGGAGGTTATACTGACTTTTCCTGTGTTCAAAAAGCTCCTGGATGGGAGGAGGGAGAAGATTGTTAAATGCTTTGTGCACTATTACTAATGTATTTAGATCAATAAGATCAGGAATTTTCAACAGGCTCAGCTCTACAAGGACAGGGTTCGTTGGTGCATAGAAATCTGCTTTAGTGATAATTCTGATTGCCTTTTTTGGAGTTGGAAAATAGGATGAGCATTGGATTTATAATTGTTTCCCTATATTTCCAGGCCGTCATTTAGGTATGGAAGTATGAGGGAGTGATACAGTAATAGAAGAGATTTTTTATCGAGCACAGTTTTCATTTAGCCAATTACAGCAATGTTTTTTGCTAGTTTTGTTTTTAATATACTTATATGAAATTTCCATTCAAGTTTTCCGTCAATTTTGCATGAACTGGTTCAACATCATTTATTTTTAGAGTTGTATGATCCCTGACTTTTCTATTTCCAAAGATAATATATTTTGTTTTACTTAGATTCATTGAGAGTTTGTTTAGATCAAAGCATTGTTTTAGGACTGTGAGCTCGTCTTCTCCTGTAGAAAGGAGCTGTTTCAGGTCCTTTCCAGAGCAGTACAGGCTGGTATCATCCGCATATAATACACATTTTACGTTTTCCAAAGCTTCACAAACATCATTCATATTCATTAAAAACAATTTTGGACCCAAAATAGAGCCTTGTGGGACCCCACGTGTAATCAGTTTTTTTTTTTCAGAGTTGACATTGTGTATATGTACATATTGGTATCTGTTGCTGAGATAACTTTCCAGCCAGGCATATGCAGGTCCCCTGACACCGAACCTTTCAATCTTTTTTAAAAGTCTTGTCTGGTCTATGGCATCAAAGGCCTTGCTCAGATCGATCAAAACACCCACTGCATATTCACTATTGTCTATTGCTGTGGCCAAGTCTTCCACAAGAGCCGATTGATGGAAAACCGTATTGATGTTCACTTAACAAACTGTATTTGTGAACAAATGTGTCGAGCCTATTTGCAAATAACTTTTCCAAAATCTTGGAGAATTGTGGCAGAAGCGAGATAGGTCTGTAGTTTTCAAATATATGTTTATCTCCATTTGTATGTATTGGAACTACTTTTGCAGTTTTCATTTCTCTTGGGAAGGTGCCAGTAAGAAAGGACTGATTGCAAATAAACATAAAAGGTTTTACCACATAATGAATCATTTATTTTACTTACATCATATCAATGTTAGAGCCTTTTATTCTTGAATTGTTTTAACTGTTTCTATAATTTCATTTTCTCTCATGAAAAGTGAGTTTAGATTTTGTTTTGAACTGTTTCAATTTAATCTTTGTGTGTCTTTAGGTTCTAAAATGTTGTTAGCTAATGTAGTTCCAACATCAGTAAAAATAAATATTTGGGGCATTTGCAATTTCCTTCTTATTTTCTATGATTTGATTGTCATTGACAAAAAACTGAGGCACATTAAATGTTTTCCTGCCCTTCTTAATGATTTCATTGAGTATTTTCCAGGTCCCTTGGGTGTCATTTCTGTGTTGTTCCAATCATTTGTGATAATAGTACCTCTTATTTGATGGAATTATGCTTGTCAACTTACTTTTATATGACTTGTATCTATTTTCAGTTTCTGTAGTTCTATGTTTGAAATATAATCTATACAAATGATTTTTCTTTTTACATGCTTTGACAATACCATTTATAAACCATGGCTTATTGGTGCCGTTTTATGGTTGGCCTTGCACGTTTTAAGAGGACAATGCTTGTCAGTTTCATGAAAAATGGACAGAAAGGTGTTATATGCAATGAAGCCGACTTCACTGCACAAAATACATTATTTTAAAAAGAGGGAAAAGCAGAACACATTTACAAAATAATAAATACATGTTTATTGTGAATAATGAATAAATACAATCAAATGAATAAATAGCACATCCACAGAATTGACCTCAGCACAGAGTTCTCCCTCTCAGGCTTCACTGATAATTCACACTTTGATAAATAAAGTTTTTGTACATGAGTTCTTACTGCCTGCAGTAGAAAATTATTCAGATCGAAGTAAAAAAATAGATCAAATGAACTTCGTACTGCTGAATAAATACTATGACGTTAACAAATACTTCAAGGCAGTATATATTCATATATATAAAAATAATAACAACATTACTTAGTTAAAACAAAATCATCAGGATCAGTCCCAGCAGAGAATGAAGCAAACCCATTCTCACCAAAGACACCGCTGACGAGGCTGCAGTAGTAGTAGTAGTTGGGGCTGCAGTAGTTGTAGTAGTTGGGGCTGCAGTAGTAGTAGTAGTTGGGGCTGCAGTAGTAGTAGTAGTAGGGGCTGCAGTAGTTGTAGTAGTTGGGGCTGCAGTAGTAGTAGTAGTTGGGGCTGCAGTAGTAGTAGTTGGGGCTGCAGTAGTTGTAGTAGTAGTTGGGGCTGCTGTAGTAGTAGTTGGGGCTGCAGTAGTAGTAGTAGCAGTTGGGGCTGCAGTAGTTGTAGTTGGGGCTGCAGTAGTAGTAGTAGCAGTTGGGGCTGCAGTAGTTGTAGTTGGGGCTGCAGTAGTAGTAGTAGTAGTTGGGGCTGCAGTAGTTGTAGTAGTAGTAGGGGCTGCAGTAGTTGTAGTAGTTGGGGCTGCAGTAGTAGTAGTAGTAGTTGGGGCTGCAGTAGTTGTAGTAGTAGTTGGGGCTGCAGTAGTTGTAGTAGTAGTTGGGGCTGCTGTAGTAGTAGTTGGGGCTGCAGTAGTAGTAGTAGCAGTTGGGGCTGCAGTAGTTGTAGTAGTAGTTGGGGCTGCAGTAGTAGTAGTTGGGGCTGCAGTAGTAGTAGTAGCAGTTGGGGCTGCAGTAGTAGTAGTAGCAGTTGGGGCTGCAGTAGTAGTAGTAGTAGGGGCTGCAGTAGTAGTAGTAGTTGGGGCTGCAGTAGTAGTAGTTGGGGCTGCAGTAGTAGTAGTAGCAGTTGGGGCTGCAGTAGTTGTAGTAGTAGTTGGGGCTGCAGTAGTTGTAGTAGTAGTTGGGGCTGCAGTAGTTGTAGTAGCGGCTGCAGTAGTAGTAGTAGTTGGAGCTGCAGTAGTAGTAGTAGCGGCTGCAGTAGTAGTAGTAGGGGCTGCAGTAGTAGTAGTAGTTGGAGCTGCAGTAGTAGTAGTAGCGGCTGCAGTAGTAGTAGTAGTTGGAGCTGCAGTAGTAGTAGTAGCGGCTGCAGTAGTAGTAGTAGGGGCTGCAGTAGTAGTAGTTGGAGCTGCAGTAGTAGTAGTAGGAGCTGCAGTAGTAGTCTGTGTACTGCAGGTCGGTGTACCTTGGATGGAGCCGATAGTCGCTAACAGAGGGGAGCTGGATAAAGATCCAGCAACATCACACAGACTAGTGGAGGCACAGCCAAGAGCCGGGACTGGGGAGGTCTGTCCTGTAAGTATTACTGCAAACAACAACATGATAATGTTACTATGAGAAATGTCCCTGCAGGTGTTCACCAGGTTAACATGTGGCACAAAAACAATGGTCTAGAAATGAACATAAAAAAAGAAAAACAGTTAAAAAACTGGAATGTGTTACAATGAGAGCTCAGCTCTTCTGACCCTACAGGTGTCCAGCTCTGGGCCTTGTGTAGAACTTACTTGAGGATGTGAAGCATCTGTCCTCCAGACTGTTACAGGCGACTGGTAAGGTGCACTGCCCGGTCAGAGGGTTACAGCTGTCGCACTGCAGAGAGCCGGAAGCAGAGGGCGCAGGAACTGACACAGAAGAGACAAAAGTAGAGTCAAAACCAAGTGTTACCAAACCTAAAAACAATCCTGGTGAAACCGCTCACTCACCGACTGCGTCGGCAGAGTTACAGTCTTCTGTGTTGCAGCATTCAGCTCTGGCCAAAACATTTGCAGTTCCCACGTCCAGTGAATAGTCCTGGGACCCCAATGCACAGAAACTGTTGGTGTCACAGCTTTTTATTTTCTGAGTGGAAACACCGGCTGTTGGACTGACTGTGGTCGCTGTGGGTAATTCAAAGACAAGGAAGAGTTAGCTCCTCCTTCTGGGTGCTTCCATTAAATATATTTTTAAGTATATTTTTGAAAATGTAAAATATCTTACTCTGAATGATGATAGAGACACAGTTGGATACTCCGATGGAGCAGGTGTCCGAAGTCGTGCCTGCACATGTTGGATCCGTACAAGTCCTACAAGAGAGTCCGACAACTGCAAGAGACAAAAGCAGGTCACACCAAAGGAACCAGGACGGGAAAATAAACTTAAGAGTATTAGTTGATATTCACCAGAGTGGATGGAGAGGGCCACAGTTAAGGCCAGAGGAAAGAGCAGCTTCAGTGCAGTCTTCATGGTCAGAGTCTTCACTTGGCTTCAGTATGTCCTCTGTGTATTCGCTGGTGGATGCTGCTCTGTCACTTCTCTGACTCCTTTTAAAGTGGCTGTGATGTTGGGAGGCACCGCTGTGATGACGATAGTTCTGTTCATGTTTGGAGAATGCATCACGCCCTTTTTTTCGTCACACCAAACAATAAGAACACAGATTAAACCAGTTCTTTCAGCAGCATTCACAATAACTACTTGCGTTAGTGACTCGACAAACACAGTGTGCCCATGTGACATCACTAACTTTTCCTATATTGTTGTTTTCTTGATACAAATGTTGTCAAAGCACCCCAAAGATTTTAGCCACTAAATCAACACTCGTTCTCTCTACAAACATTCTTCAGACGTCACAAACTGTTTTATCATGAAAAGGAGTGAGTGGGACAGGTTTAAGGCCAACTAAAGGAGGGGTTATTGTCCGAATCCCCGTGGTATGTTTTTGGTCTCCATCTGAGATGCCTTGGGCTTGATTTGAAAACAAATCCTCAGGCATGCTGCTTAATGAAAGCTGAAAAGTGGAAATTATAACTTGCTCAAGTACCATAGTGTGGGAGGGCATGTCACCAAAGAGTGAGGTGTAGGACTGAAGCAGAGCCAGAACATCTCCACGCTGTTCTTCACTGAAATAGGACAGGTTGGTGAGTTGCTGAACAACACAAGGTTCCACATCATCCTCAACTGACATCTGGAGAGCAGAACCAACAGTGGGAAGCCAAACCAAAACCACATCACCTGGTCATTGATTTACAGGAAATTGCACTGTTGCAGTACCTGGATGACAGAGAACCGACAGTATCCTTTTTTTTTTTTTTTTTAAATAAATGGTAAGTCTTTATTCATGTGTTGTGTTTGTCCTTTTGGTGGACAGTTCGTAGCGGTGATGTAGTAAAGACGTGTTAAACTGAAGAATGTTTTTGTTGTATGTGTCACCTGTCTCCGCCCTTTACATCAGAGGCAGCACAAATGAACGGCTGAAAGGCCGTTTACTGTGGAAGGAAAGCAGTGTACTGACGATCATTTTATGACTCACTTTTGTTGCCACAAATAGAACTGTTTGCTTTTTATATCTAATGTGAATTGGCCGTGTCTGTCTCGGGCAGGGGTCCTGAATTAAAGGTCCAGAACATGAAGGATAGCAGTGTTACACAGTGTGCCTTTAAATAAGTAAGTCTGCATCCTTCCCCTCGCTCTCTCTCCTTCCCAAGGCAGCGTGTAAAAGATGCCCTGCAGCAAAATAAATGAATGAATGCACAAATGTAAATGAAATCACAAAGGCTTTTCATATGGAAGACTATAGGCACCTTAATTCAATTGTCTATTCATTTGTCAAATGGCTATGCATTAGGTTATTTTAGTATACATTTTGTAATTGTATTTGGCAAAGTATAATGTTATATCCTATTTTGACATGTAATTTTCTATTCCAAAAGTTCTAATGGCAATTCAATATGTAAAGTGTCGATGCAATGACTTTATATATTGCAAAATACAAGATTTTGAAAGGAATAGCATATTGCCATGGGATTCTGGTCTCTTAATTCATTCTACAATGTGTAATGCAATTTACATTTGATAATGTATTATGTAATTTTAGTTGACTTTTGAGAATTATGCATTTGACATAAAAGAATACATGGTGAAACAGCACCAGTTAAGTTAAGTGAACATTAATACGGTTTTCGATCAATCGGCTCTTGTGGAAGACTTGGCCACAGCAATAGACAATAGTGAATATGCAGTGGGTGTTTTGATCGATCTGAGCAAGGCCTTTGACGCCATAGACCAGACAAGACTTTTAAAAAAGATTGAAAGGTTCGGTGTCAGGGGACCTGCATATGCCTGGCTGGAAAGTTTTCTCAGCAACAGATACCAATATGTACATATACACAATGTCAACTCTTAAAAAAAACTGATTACACATGGGGTCCCACAAGGCTCTATTTTGGGTCCAAAATTGTTTTTAATGAATATGAATGATGTTTGTGAAGCTTTGGAAAACATAAAATGTGTATTATATGCGGATGATACCAGCCTGTACTGCTCTGGAAAGGACCTGAAACAGCTCCTTTCTACAGGAGAAGACGAGCTCACAGTCCTAAAACAATGGTTTGATCTAACAAACTCTCAATGAATCTAAGTAAATAAAAATATATTATCTTTGGGAGTAGAAAAGTCAGGGATCATACAACTCTAAAAATAAATGATATTGAACCAGTTCATGCAAAATTGACGGAAAACTTGAATGGAAATTGCATATAAGTATATTAAAAACAAAACTAGCAAAAAACATTGCTGTAATTGGCAAAATGAAAACTGTACTCGATAAAAAATCTCTTCTATTACTGTATCACTCCCTCATACTTCCATACCTAAAACAGTCCCAAACAGTTTCAAAAAGTTGTTTAAAGCTGCTAAAATTCAAGAATATATAAGCTTAGGATGAATAAAGAAAAAAAAAAAAGAAAAAAATGATGACATGATTTAGTTTCAAATAAATTAACATAAAACAAATGTATATATAGATATTTGTTGGAATATTGAAATGTATGTTATTAATTCTAGACACATGCTTATTTCTCTTCTGTTTGACACTTGATATTGTTCATTATAAATGTTTGTGTTTTTTTTTTCCTCGTGGAAGTCTGTAAACTGGGTTCGGCGTAATAAGTTTTCACTTCAGCCTAAACCCTTTCGGTCGTGTTGTACACAAATAATTGGAAATGTTTGTTTGACGTTTAAAGGAATGAAATGACCGAATAAACTACTACTACTACTAAGTTTGCGTCTGTGATGGAGGTACGTAGTAACTTGTTAATGGTCGTCAATAATTTCAGTTCCATCACCTTGATTTAATTCACAATTTGAAGATACACATTTTAACAAATAATGTCATCACCAACCTGGCATTAAACTTCATGAACCTGTTGAACAAATATCAGGCCATGGATCATTTTTAAATGATTCATGTTTTCTTATCAATTCTTTAAAAATACGTAAACTAACCAGCACATGGTTACGTAAACTAACCAGAACAGGGTTACATAAACAATAGAAGAAGTTTTTGATTTTTAGTCAGTGTTTGAAAAACATCAAATGTTCTTGTGTTATATAGAAAAGACTCCATGGACCTCCACCATCACCGGATCTCACACAAGTGAAATCTGGGAGAGGCTCTCGGCCAGACTGTGAAGTGCTCTTCAGATGTTCCACCTTTGGGCTGTGTTCTCAGACTAAGGGGCTGAAACATCATGAACAGCATCCCACTCACTGTAACCCCCAGATTCCACATCTTCAGCCTGTTCTCTCAGCTCCTGCTTGTGCTTTGGCGACACCCACTGGACGCCGTTAGTGTTGTGGTGTTCCTTGACCGGTTTGACAAGTTCATGAAGCAGTTTTATGAAACATCCCCTAAGGACACAGATGTCATGTTTGTTATTACAGGGTAAGCTGGGCTCACCTCTTCAGGGGACTCTTAAGTACAGTCTGAAGAAACCACTTATGAAAAGCCTTTGTGATTTCATTGACATTTGTGCATTCATTCATTTATTTTGCTGCAGGGCATCTTTTACACGCTGCCTTGGGAAGGAGAGAGAGCGAGGGGAAGGATGCAGACTTACTTATTTAAAGGCACACTGTGTAACACTGCTCTCCTTTATGTTCTGGACCTTTAATTCAGGAGCCCTGCCCGAGAGAGACACGGCCAATTCACATTAGATATAAAAAGCAAACAGTTCTATTTGTGGCAACAAAAGTGAGTCATAAAATGATCGTCAGTACACTGCTTTCCTTCCACAGCAAACAATAAACATTGTTTGGGCCTTTCAGCCGTTCATTTGTGCTGCCTCTGATGTAAAGGGCGGAGACAGGTGACACATACAACAAAAACATTCTTCAGTTTAACACGTCTTTACTACATCACCGCTACGAACTGTCCACCAAAAGGAAAAACACAACACATGAATAAAGACTTACCATTTTTTTTTTTTTAAAAAGGATACAGTCGGTTCTCGGTCGTCCAGGTACTGCAACAGTGCAATTTCCTGTAAATCCATGACCAGGTGATGTGGTTTTGGTTTGGCTTCCCACTGTTGGTTCTGCTCTCCAGATGTCAGTTGAGGATGATGTGGAACCTTGTGTTGTTCAGCAACTCACCAACCTGTCCTATTTCAGTGAAGAACAGCGTGGAGATGTTCCGGAGAAGAGCCGGAGAAGAGCTGTGTGGTGGAGGAGGACGCTCTGGACCTGCCTTTAAGTCCAGCGTGCACTGAGGAGCCTCCATGAGATGGTTTTATGTCAACCTGGGACCCACGGCCGCCAAAACATACCACGGGGACTCGGACAATAACCCCTCCTTTAGTTGGCCTTAAACCTGTCCCACTCACTCCTTTTCAACTTTTCAACTACGATACATTTGTATCAAGAAAACAACAATATAGGAAAAGTTAGTGATGTCACATGGGCACACTGTGTTCGTCGAGAACTCACAAACGCAAGTAGTTATTGTGAATGCTGCTGAAAGAACTGGTTTAATCTGTGTTCTTATTGTTTGGTGTGACGAAAAAAAGGGTGTGATGCATTCTCGAAACATGAACAGAACTATCGTCATCACAGCGGTGCCTCCCAACATCACATCCACTTTAAAAGGAGTCAGAGAAGAGACAGAGCAGCATCCACCAGCGAATACACAGAGGACATACTGAAGCCAAGCGAAGACTCTGACCATGAAGACTGCACTGAAGCTGCTCTTTCCTCTGGCCTTAACTGTGGCCCTCTCCATCAACTCTGGTAAATATCAACTAATACTCTTAACTTTATTTTCCCGTCCTGGTTCCTTTGGTGTGACCTGCTTTTGTCTCTTGCAGTTGTCGGACTCTCTTGTAGGACTTGTACGGATCCAACATGTGCAGGCACGACTTCGGACACCTGCTCCATCGGAGTATCCAACTGTGTCTCTATCATCATTCAGAGTAAGATATTTTACATTTTCACCGATCAAAAATATATTTTATTAAAGCACCCAGAAAGAGGAGCTAACTCTTCCTTGTCTTTGAATTACCCACAGCGACCACAGTCAGTCCAACAGCCGGTGTTTCCACTCAGAAAATAAAAAGCTGTGACACCAACAATTTCTGTGCATTGGGGTCCCAGGACTATTCACTGGACGTGGGAACTGCAAGTGTTTTGGCCAGAGCTGAATGCTGCAACACAGACGACTGTAACTCTGCCGACGCAGTCGGTGAGTGAGCGGTTTCACCAGGATTGTTTTTAGGTTTGGTAACACTTGGTTTTGACTCTACTTTTGTCTCTTCTGTGTCAGTTCCTGCGGCCTCTGCTTCCGGCTCTGAGTGCGACAGCTGTAACCCTCTGACCAACTCATGCACCTTAACAGTCACCTGTAACAGTCTGGAGGACAAATGCTTCACATCCTCAAGTAAGTTCTACACAAGGCCCAGAGCTGGACACCTGTAGGGTCAGAAGAGCAGAGCTCTCATTGTAACACATTCCAGTTTTTTACTGTTTTCTTTTTTTATGTTCATTTCTAGACCATTTTTTTTTGTGCCACATGTTAACCTGGTGAACACCTGCAGGGACATTTCTCATAGTAACATTATCATGTTGTTGTTTGCAGTAATACCTACAGGACAGACCTCCCCAGTCCCGGCTCTTGGCTGTGCCTCCACTAGTCTGTGTGATGTTGCTGGATCTTTATCCAGCTCCCCTCTGTTAGCGACTATCGGCTCCATCCAAGATACACCGGCCTGCAGTACACAGACTACTACTGCAGCTCCTACTACTACTACTGCAGCCTCAACTACTACTACGACTAGCACAGCCCCAACTACTACTACTGCAGCTCCTACTACTACTACTGCAGCCGCTACTACTACTGCAGACCCTACTACTACTACTGCAGCCGCAACTACTACTGCAGCCCCTACTACTACTACTGCAGCCCCTACTACTACTACTGCAGCTCCAACTACTACTACTGCAGCTCCAACTACTACAACTACAGTAGCCCCAACTACTACAACTACAGTAGCCCCAACTACTACAACTACAGCAGCCCCAACTACTACGACTACTGCAGCCCCAACTGCTACTACTGCAGCCCCTACTACTACTACTACAGCAGCCCCAACTACTACAACTACAGCAGCCCCAACTACTACAACTACAGTAGCCCCAACTACTACAACTACAGCAGCTCCAACTACTACAACTACAGTAGCCCCAACTACTACAACTACTGCAGCCCCAACTACTACAACTACAGTAGCCCCAACTACTACTACTACTGTAGCCCCAACTACTACAACTACAGCAGCCCCAAC
This sequence comes from Gobius niger, assembly GCF_951799975.1. NCBI lineage: Eukaryota > Metazoa > Chordata > Actinopteri > Gobiiformes > Gobiidae > Gobius > Gobius niger. The sequence continues at coordinate 3,361,604 of NC_136875.1, forward strand.
TACTACCACTACTGCAGCTCCAACTACTACTACAACTACAGCAGCCCCAACTACTACTACTACTGTAGCCCCAACTACTACAACTACAGCAGCCCCAACTACTACAACTACTGCAGCTCCAACTACTACTACTACAGCAGCCCCAACTACTACTACAACTACTGCAGCCCCAACTACTACTACAACTACAGCAGCCCCAACTACTACAACTACAGCAGCCCCAACTACTACTACAACTACTGCAGCCCCAACTACTACTACAACTACAGCAGCCCCAACTACTACTACTACAGCAGTCCCAACTACTACTACAACTACTGCAGCCCCAACTACTACTACAGCAGCCCCAACTACTACAACTACAGCAGCCCCAACTACTACTACAACTACTGCAGCCCCAACTACTACTACGACTACAGCAGTCCCAACTACTACAACTACTGCAGCCCAAACTACTACTACAACTACTGCAGCTCCAACTACTACTACAACTACAGCAGCCCCAACTACTACTACAACTACAGCAGCCCCAACTACTACTACAACTACTGCAGCCCCAACTACTACTACGACTACAGCAGTCCCAACTACTACAACTACTGCAGCCCCAACTGCTACTACGACTACAGCAGTCCCAACTACTACAACTACTGCAGCCCCAACTACTACTACAACTACAGCAGTCCCAACTACTACAACTACTGCAGCCCCAACTACTACTACAACTACTGCAGCCCCAACTACTACTACAACTACAGCAGTCCCAACTACTACAACTACTGCAGCCCCAACTACTACTACAACTACTGCAGCCCCAACTACTACTACAACTACTGCAGCCCCAACTACTACTACAACTACTGCAGCCCCAACTACTACTACAGCAGTCCCAACTACTACAACTACTGCAGCCCCAACTACTACTACAACTACAGCAGCCCCAACTACTACTACAACTACAGCAGCCCCAACTACTACTACTACTACTACAGCAGCCCCAACTACTACTACAACTACTGCAGCCCCAACTACTACTACAACTACTGCAGCCCCAACTACTACAACTACAGCAGTCCCAACTACTACAACTACAGCAGCCCCAACTACTACTACTACTACAGCAGCCCCAACTACTACTACAACTACAGCAGCCCCAACTACTACAACTACAGCAGCCCCAACTACTACTACTACTACAGCAGCCCCAACTACTACTACAACTACAGCAGTCCCAACTACTACAACTTCTGCAGCCCCAACTGCTATCCCAACTACTACAACTACAGCAGCCCCAACTACTACTACTACTACAGCAGCCCCAACTACTACTACTACTACAGCAGCCCCAACTACTACTACTACTACAGCAGCCCCAACTACTACAACTACAGCAGCCCCAACTACTACAACTACAGCAGCCCCAACTACTACAACTACAGCAGCCCCAACTACTACAACTACAGCAGCCCCAACTACTACTACAACTACAGCAGCCCCAACTACTACAACTACTGCAGCCCCAACTACTACTACAACTACAGCAGCCCCAACTACTACTACAACTACTACAGCCCCAACTACTACAACTACTGCAGCCCCAACTACTACAACTACTGCAGCCCCAACTACTACTACAACTACTGCAGCCCCAACTACTACTACAACTACAGCAGCCCCAACTACTACAACTGCAGCCCCAACTACTACAACTACAGCAGCCCCAACTACTACAACTACAGCAGCCCCAACTACTACAACTACTGCAGCCCCAACTACTACTACAACTACAGCAGCCCCAACTACTACAACTACTGCAGCCCCAACTACTACTACAACTACAGCAGCCCCAACTACTACTACAACTACTGCAGCCCCAACTACTACAACTACTGCAGCCCCAACTACTACTACAACTACTGCAGCCCCAACTACTACTACAACTACTGCAGCCCCAACTACTACTACAACTACAGGAGCCCCAACTACTACAACTGCAGCCCCAACTACTACAACTACTGCAGCCCCAACTACTACTACAACTACAGCCCCAACTACTACAACTACTGCAGCCCCAACTACTACTACAACTACAGCAGCCCCAACTACTACTACAACTACTGCAGCCCCAACTACTACAACTACTGCAGCCCCAACTACTACTACAACTACTGCAGCCCCAACTACTACTACAACTACTGCAGCCCCAACTACTACTACTACTACAGTAGCCCCAACTACTACAACTACAGCAGCCCCAACTACTACAACTACAGTAGCCCCAACTACTACAACTACAGCCCCAACTACTACTACTACAGTAGCCCCAACTACTACAACTACAGCAGCCCCAACTACTACAACTACAGTAGCCCCAACTACTACAACTACAGCAGCCCCAACTACTACAACTACTGAAGCCCCAACTACTACAACTGCAGCCCCAACTACAACTACTGCACCCCCAACTACTACAACAACTACAGCAGCCCCAACTACTACTACTACTACTGCAGCCCCAACTACTACTACTACAACTACAGCAGCCCCAACTACTACAACTACAGTAGCCCCAACTACTACAACTACAGCCCCAACTACTACTACTACAGTAGCCCCAACTACTACAACTACAGCAGCCCCAACTACTACAACTACAGTAGCCCCAACTACTACAACTACAGCAGCCCCAACTACTACAACTACTGAAGCCCCAACTACTACAACTGCAGCCCCAACTACAACTACTGCACCCCCAACTACTACAACAACTACAGCAGCCCCAACTACTACTACTACTACTGCAGCCCCAACTACTACTACTACAACTACAGCAGCCCCAACTACTACAACTACTGCAGCCTCGTCAGCGGTGTCTTTGGTGAGAATGGGTTTGCTTCATTCTCTGCTGGGACTGATCCTGATGATTTTGTTTTAACTAAGTAATGTTGTTGTTATTATTTTTATATATATATGAATATATACTGCCTTGAAGTATTTGTTAATGTCATAGTATTTATTCAGCTGTACGAAGTTCATTTGATCTATTCTTTACTTCGATCTTAATAATTTTCTACTGCAGGCAGTAAGAACTCATGTACAAAAACTTTATTTATCAAAGTGTGAATTATCAGTGAAGCCTGAGAGGGAGAACTCTGTGCTGAGGTCAATTCTGTGGATGTGCTATTTATTCATTTGATTGTATTTATTCATTATTCACAATAAACATGTATTTATTATTTTGTAAATGTGTTCTGCTTTTCCCTCTTTTTAAAATAATGTATTTTGTGCAGTGAAGTCGGCTTCATTGCATATAACACCTTTCTGTCCATTTGTCATGAAACTGACAAGCATTGTCCTCTTAAAACGTGCAAGGCCAACCATAAAACGGCACCAATAAGCCATGGTTTACAAATGGTATTGTCAAAGCATGTAAAAAGAAAAATCATTTGTGTAGATTATATTTAAAACATAGAACTACAGAAACTGAAAATAGATACAAGTCATATAAAAGTAAGTTGACAAGCATAATTCCATCAAATAAGAGGTACTATTATCACAAATGATTGGAACAACACAGAAATGACACCCAAGGGACCTGGAAAATACTAAATGAAATCATTAAGAAGGGCAGGAAAACATTTAATTTGCCTCATTATTTGTCAATGACAATCAAATCATAGAAAATAAGAAGGAAATTGCAAATGCCCCAAATATTGTTTTCACTGATGTTGGAACTACATTAGCTAACAACACTTTAGAACCTAAAGACCCACAAAGATTAAATTGATTAAATCTAAACTCACTTTTCATGAGAGAAAATGAAATTATAGAAACAGTTAAAACAATTCAAGAATAAAAGGCTCTAACATTGATATGATGTAAGTAAAAGAAATGATTCATTATGTGGTAAAACCTTTTATGTTCATTTGCAATCAGTCCTTTCTTACTGGCACCTTCCCAAGAGAAAAGAAAACTGCAAAAGTAGTTCCAATACATACAAATGGAGATAAACATATATTTGATGTTTTCCATCAAACTGATCGACTACAACAGCAATCATGGCTCTTGTGGAAGACTTGGCCACAGCAATAGACAATAGTGAATATGCAGTGGGTGTTTTGATCGATCTGAGCAAGGCCTTTGACGCCATAGACCATACAAGACTTTTAAAAAAGATTGAAAGGTTCGGTGTCAGGGGACCTGCATATGCCTGGCTGGAAAGTTATCTCAGCAACAGATACCAATATGTACATATACACAATGTCAACTCTGAAAAAAAACTGATTACACGTGGTGGTCCCACAAGGCTCTATTTTGGGTCCAAAATTGTTTTTAATGTATATCAATGATGTTTGTGAAGCTTTGGAAAACGTAAAATGTGTATTATATGCGGATGATACCAGCCTGTACTGCTCTGGAATGGACCTGAAACAGCTCCTTTCTACATATAAACTTCGTAACGTTCATTGTGTCTACTTGTGTTCTAGTATCACTTTTTTTGTTCGTTTGGTCAGACACTAAGGTTAGAGATGTTAAAGATCTTTTACCTTTACATGTTTCAGCGCCCTCTGCAGGCCGTCATCAGAAGTATCACCGGCGTGCGGTGACGTGTCACTTATCAGCTGTTCTTACTTCCGAGGCGTGACCAGTCTGACGGTCCCAACAGGTCCGACAGACGGGTCACGCCCCCTGCCGCCCGGTGGATTCAGGGCGACAGGGGGCGTAATCATTGGAGGAGGGTGTCCCAGGTGTGGGACAGGAGAAACGCTCCTTCGTCACGGTTAGATGGTGTCGGTGCTCCGTTTCCTGATTTCTATGGCTTCTTTTATCCAGCGTTTGAATTTATTGGTTTCCGATCCAATGACCCAAGCCTCGTCCCAGTCCATGATGTGGTTGTTTCTTTCTGTCGGACCTGTTGGGACCGTCAGACTGGTCACGCCTCGGAAGTAAGAACAGCTGATAAGTGACACGTCACCGCACGCCGGTGATACTTCTGATGACGGCCTGCAGATGGCGCTGAAACATATAAAGGTAAAAGATCTTTAACATCCCTTACCTTAGTGTCTGACAAAACGAACAAAAAAAGTGATACTAGCTCCTTTCTACAGTAGAAGACGAGCTCACAGTCCTAAAACAATGGTTTGATCTAAACAAACCTCTCAATGAATCTAAGTAAAACAAAATATATTATCTTTGTGTAGCATGTGTGGGTGACCTATTGCCCTCTTCGCCATGGTTACCGCATTCCAGAGATGACCAAAACCCCCACTTCAAGACCCCAGACCATTTTATGGTTTTGGAATGTCTTCACTTCCTGTATTGTGAATGGCTGATCAGATCGAACACAGTTCAGGTGAAAAAGACTGTGATGATCTTATCCTTTAACCGTCACAACCAGAGATGAGAACTCTTTATTGACCTTCGAATTGGACTAAAGACTGAATCTCAAACATCCGATTTCAGTAATAAGCCAATTCTTTAATTCATGGACAGTGAGAATGAACTCAACCAATCTGTTCTAATGATGAATTCTTCCCCAGGTCAACAAAGATGCAATGTACATACATACTGTCCAAATGTTGGTAATGCATTTGAAAATTTTGTGAAGTTGTTAATGTGTTTATCGCAATAGAAATGTATTTCCTGAATTCTCACAAGCCTTCCTCCCTTCCCACTTGGGCTCCAATAATATCGGGTTACGGACTGAACCGATTGGTCGAGTCCCGTGGAGACAAAGGGACCGCCCCCCCCCCCCCCCCCCCCCCGGTATAAAGGAGGGCTAAGGAAGTAGTTCAAGAGAATTAGAGAGTTGAACTTCTGGTGAGAACATTTGCATTTTTCCTACAAGACAACATTTTTGATCGCTGAGCTTTCAGCGCAAGCAGTTTGAGTCTAGCTGGTCAATCCAAACGCCCAAGGCCCAGAGGAGCCGGAGAGAGACCCCAGCCTCGCCTGCATCAGCTTGAGAATCGCCACTTGAGAGACCACGACCAAAAAGGCCGTCGCACACCAGGACTTTGGAACGCCGGACCACAGTTGGAGTGGAAAGCCCTTCTCTCACGGTCGTAAGCGCATCTCACAGACCTGGCTCAATAAGACTCACATAACCTCTACGCAAACCACCTTACTGACTTTCAGATACAATTTTAGAACATTTTATCTGATTATTCATCCTGGTAGCCTTCTAGGTTATCCTGTTTGCACTTTAATATTTAATGCTGTCTGTTAATTGATTTTGATCATTAAACCTCCATAAACCACAGTTTGCTTTGGTAATGTCTGTGTTTATTATTTCAGACTAAGAGTCCATGTGTACGTCCAAGACCTCACTTCCTTCAGATAAATCTGTAGTTTAGCCTCCTATTCTTACTTTTATTGCCCCGTTAAATTTTAGGGCTAATCTACAACCTATTAATTAATTAATAAACAAATTAATTGATTAATAAACCCTCATACCCTACAATTGATTTAGAGTTGATGTGAATTACTTCCAAATCTCAAATGCACAAACCTATCTGTTGTATGATTTGTTTTAAAATATTTTGTTAATTATGCTCATTTTACACTTGTTCAAGAGCAGTGAACATTTAAGGGAGAGTTTACAATTTTTGGAAATTTTGAATATAAGCTAAGAAGATTTTATACACGAGATCCCATGTTGATGGCGACATATTTTGTTTGAAAAAGATATCGTGATTCATTAATAACCATTCAAAACATTACCTGTTAATAATGGATTTTACAGTGATTATAGAGCTCAACATTCCCACCCACTTCTGGTCACATGCTGGGGTCCGGAAAGAAAACATCTGATTCTTATTTCGCATTAATTTTTTCAAAAATTCGAATGTTTAAGAGTCTAAAAGCACAGCGCCGGCTAATCCACTCTGCGGTAGTATTTTTGGAAGAGCAAAAAAAAAAAGAAAAGAATGGAACTTGGAAATGGAAATGAACTTTTTTTTTCTGGATCCCAACATGTGACTAGAGGTCTGCAAGCTTGTTGCACGGTAAGGCTATGCTAGTTCCTCTGACTTGAAATTGTGAGCGCCAGTACTTCCTGTCTGTATTCTTTTCCTGGAATAAAAATCATATTTTCTAAAGATTATGTTGTGGGCAGTGAGTTCCCGGTTGATGATCATTTACTGTGTGCTCAAATCATGATGGAACGAGTTCAGAGGAGACACCTGTGATCATAACGGATTGATTTTTGTTTTTCTTGAAGCTAAAGGCTAACATGCTATATACTATTTCAAATTGTATAATGCATGAAATTAATGCTAGCCTTTAGCTTCCAGACAAACTCACTGATCCTTATAAACATAGACGTCTCACACAGCAACTTGTTAACCTGCAGTAAGTGATCATCTACCAGGAACTCACTGTCCACCACAGAATCTTTAGGAAACATGATGTTTCGAACGGGTCGTACTAGCGCCCACACGTTCAGCTCAGAGGAACCAGCATAGCCACATTGTGCAACAAGCCAACTTGTTAATAGGTTTGAACATGAGCAACGTTGTTATTTATTTGTCAAATATATAACACCTCCGAGGTTGACAGTGTGACTTGGGCATTCATACTAGTTCTGAGCTATCCTGATAAAAATGCCGTCTTCATGGGGATTCTCAGTCCATTTAACGCTGACTGTTAAGAATTATCAGCTTTTTCAGAATACAGTTTTATTAGATTAGCAAATCATATTTCTAGTGTGTAAGTGTAAAATTGACTTTATGGAAGAAAAACAACTTTTAGAAACTGTTCAGAGTAAAGTTTTATCTTGTTAAAAGAAATAAATCTTTTACAGCAAATATAGTAGTCTGGATCAAATTTGTATGTTTTATTTAGAATGAAAACTTTTGAGTTGAACAACCACAAATTATAATAATACATTTAGAATATAACAATAGCTTTAGATATAATTATTAAAAATGACTTGATCAAACTCATTTATATTTCTTTACATAAAAACCTTTCAGTTGAGCGATTAATTGTTAAAAATGTATTGCCCAAACCCATTTCATTTTTTTTACTTGAAAGCCTTTGCTTTTAGTCAGCCAAATGAAGAAATATAGTTCTGGACAAATTAAACAATATTAACAAAAACAGAAAAAACTTGGTTTGAGTTGAGTTGAAATATATTTTTTGGATGGAACTTCTGCCCACAATTAAATTGAGTTAGTCCAATGAATCATTTTTTTGAGTGTAGATATAAATAGCAAACAGTTCTATTTGTGGCAACAAAAGTGAGTCATAAAATGATCGTCAGTACACTGCTTTCCTTCCACAGTAAACAATAAACATTGTTTGGGCCTTTCAGCCGTTCATTTGTGCTGCCTCTGATGTAAAGGGCGGAGACAGGTGACACATACAACAAAAACATTCTTCAGTTTAACACGTCTTTACTACATCACCGCTACGAACTGTCCACCAAAAGGAAAAACACAACACATGAATAAAGACTTACCATTTATTAAAAAAAAAAAAAAGGATACAGTCTGTTCTCTGTCATCCAGGTACTGCAACAGTGCAATTTCCTGTAAATCCATGACCAGGTGATGTGGTTTTGGTTTGGCTTCCCACTGTTGGTTCTGCTCTCCAGATGTCAGTTGAGGATGATGTGGAACCTTGTGTTGTTCAGCAACTCACCAACCTGTCCTATTTCAGTGAAGAACAGCGTGGAGATGTTCCGGCTCTGCTTCAGTCCTACACCTCACTCTTTGGTGACATGCCCTCCCACACTATGGTACTTGAGCAAGTTATAATTTCCACTTTTCAGCTTTCATTAAGCAGCATGCCTGAGGATTTGTTTTCAAATCAAGCCCAAGGCATCTCAGATGGAGACCAAAAACATACCACGGGGATTCGGACAATAACCCCTCCTTTAGTTGGCATTAAACCTGTCCCACTCACTCCTTTTCATGATAAAACAGTTTGTGACGTCTGAAGAATGTTTGTAGAGAGAACGAGTGTTGATTTAGTGGCTAAAATCTTTGGGGTGCTTTGACAACATTTGTATCAAGAAAACAACAATATAGGAAAAGTTAGTGATGTCACATGGGCACACTGTGTTTGTCGAGACACTCACAAACGCAAGCAGTTATTGTGAATGCTGCTGAAAGAACTGGTTTAATCTGTGTTCTTATTGTTTGGTGTGACGAAAAAAAGGGCGTGATGCATTCTCGAAACATGAACAGAACTATCGTCATCACAGCGGTGCCTCCCAACATCACATCCACTTTAAAAGGAGTCAGAGAAGTGACAGAGCAGCATCCACCAGCGAATACACAGAGGACATACTGAAGCCAAGTGAAGACTCTGACCATGAAGACTGCACTGAAGCTGCTCTTTCCTCTGGCCTTAACTGTGGCCCTCTCCATCAACTCTGGTAAATATCAACTAATACTCTTAACTTTATTTTCCCGTCCTGGTTCCTTTGGTGTGACCTGCTTTTGTCTCTTGCAGTTGTCGGACTCTCTTGTAGGACTTGTACGGATCCAACATGTGCAGGCACGACTTCGGACACCTGCTCCAGCGGAGCATCCAACTGTGTCTCTATCATCATTCAGAGTAAGATATTTTACATTTTCAAAAATATACTTAAAAATATATTTAATGGAAGCACCCAGAAGGAGGAGCTAACTCTTCCTTGTCTTTGAATTACCCACAGCGACCACAGTCAGTCCAACAGCCGGTGTTTCCACTCAGAAAATAAAAAGCTGTGACACCAACAGTTTCTGTGCATTGGGGTCCCAGGACTATTCACTGGACGTGGGAACTGCAAGTGTTTTGGCCAGAACTGAATGCTGCAACACAGACGACTGTAACTCTGCCGACGCAGTCGGTGAGGGAGCGGTTTCACCAGGATTGTTTTTAGGTTTGGTAACACTTGGTTTTGACTCTACTTTTGTCTCTTCTGTGTCAGTTCCTGTGGCCTCTGCTTCCGGCTCTGAGTGCGACAGCTGTAACCCTCTGACCGGGCAGTGCACCTCAAAAGTCACCTGTAACAGTCTGGAGGACAGATGTTTCACATCCTCAAGTAAGTTCTACACAAGGCCCAGAGCTGGACACCTGTAGGGTCAGAAGAGCTGAGCTCTCATTGTAACACATTCCAGTTTTTTATTGTTTTCTTTTCTTATGTTCATTTCTAGACAATTTTTTTTTTGTGCCACATGTTAACCTGGTGAACACCTGCAGGGACATTTCTCATAGTAACATTATCATGTTGTTGTTTGCAGTAATACCTACAGGACAGACCTCCCCAGTCCCGGCTCTTGGCTGTGCCTCCACTAGTCTGTGTGATGTTGCTGGATCTTTATCCAGCTCCCCTCTGTTAGCGACTATCGGCTCCATCCAAGGTATACCGACCTGCAGTACACAGACTACTACTGCAGCCGCTACTACTACTACTGCAGCCGCTACTACTACTACTGCAGCTCCAACTACTACTACTACTGCAGACGCTACTACAACTTCTGCAGCCCCCACTACTACTACTGCAGCCCCTACTACTACTACTGCAGCCGCTACTACTACTACTGCAGCTCCTACTACTACTACTGCAGCTCCAACTACTACTACTGCAGCCCCAACTACTACTACTACTGCAGCTCCTACTACTACTACTGCAGCTCCAACTACTACTACTGCAGCCCCAACTACTACTACTACTGCAGCTCCTACTACTACTACTGCAGCTCCAACTACTACTACTGCAGCCCCAACTACTACTACTGCAGCCCCAACTACTACTACTACAACAACTGCCCCAACTACTACTACTGCAGCCCCAACTACTACTACTGCAGCCCCTACTACTACTACTGCAGCCCCAACTGCTACTACTACTACAGCAGCCCCAACTACTACTACAACTACTGCAGCCCCTACTACTACTACTACTGCAGCCCCTACTACTACTACTGCAGCCCCAACTGCTACTACTACTACTGCAGCCCCTACTACTACTACTACTACTGCAGCCCCAACTACTACTACTACTACTGCAGCCCCAACTACTACTACTACTACTGCAGCCCCGACTACTACTACTGCAGCCCCAACTACTACTACTGCAGCCCCAACTACTACTACTGCAGCCCCAACTACTACTACTACTGCAGCCCCTACTACTACTACAACTACTGCAGCCCCAACTACTACTACTGCAGCCCCAACTACTACTACTACTGCAGCCCCAACTACTACTACTGTAGCCCCTACTACTACTACTACTGCAGCCCCAACTACAACTACTGCAGCCCCCACTACTACTACTACTACTGCAGCCCCAACTACTACTACTGTAGCCCCTACTACTACTACTACTACTGCAGCCCCAACTACTACTACTGTAGCCCCTACTACTACTACTGTAGCCCCTACTACTACTACTACTACTGCAGCCCCAACTACTACTACTGTAGCCCCTACTACTACTACTACTGCAGCCCCAACTACAACTACTGCAGCCCCCACTACTACTACTACTACTGCAGCCCCAACTACTACTACTGTAGCCCCTACTACTACTACTACTACTGCAGCCCCAACTACTACTACTGTAGCCCCTACTACTACTACTGTAGCCCCTACTACTACTACTACTGTAGCCCCAACTACTACTACTGCAGCCCCAACTACTACTACTGCAGCCCCAACTACTACTACTGTAGCCCCTACTACTACTACTACTGTAGCCCCAACTACTACTACTGCAGCCCCAACTACTACTACTGTAGCCCCTACTACTACTACTACTACTGCAGCCCCAACTAGTACTACTGTAGCCCCTACTACTACTACTACTACTGCAGCCCCAACTACTACTACTGTAGCCCCTACTACTACTACTACTACTGCAGCCCCAACTACTACTACTGCAGCCCCAACTACTACTACTGTAGCCCCTACTACTACTACTACAGCAGCCCCAACTACTACTACTGCAGCCCCAACTACTACTACTGTAGCCCCTACTACTACTACTACTGTAGCCCCAACTACTACTACTGCAGCCCCAACTACTACTACTGTAGCCCCTACTACTACTACTACTACTGCAGCCCCAACTACTACTACTGTAGCCCCTACTACTACTACTACTACTGCAGCCCCAACTACTACTACTGCAGCCCCAACTACTACTACTGTAGCCCCTACTACTACTACTACAGCAGCCCCAACTACTACTACTGTAGCCCCTACTACTACTACTGTAGCCCCTACTACTACTACTACTACTGCAGCCCCAACTACTACTACTGCAGCCCCAACTACTACTACTGTAGCCCCTACTACTACTACTACAGCAGCCCCAACTACTACTACTGTAGCCCCTACTACTACTACTGTAGCCCCTACTACTACTACAACTACAGCAGCCCCAACTACTACAACTACAGTAGCCCCAACTACTACAACTACAGCCCCAACTACTACTACTACAGTAGCCCCAACTACTACAACTACAGCAGCCCCAACTACTACAACTACAGTAGCCCCAACTACTACAACTACAGCAGCCCCAACTACTACAACTACTGAAGCCCCAACTACTACAACTGCAGCCCCAACTACAACTACTGCACCCCCAACTACTACAACAACTACAGCAGCCCCAACTACTACTACTACTACTGCAGCCCCAACTACTACTACTACAACTACAGCAGCCCCAACTACTACAACTACTGCAGCCTCGTCAGCGGTGTCTTTGGTGAGAATGGGTTTGCTTCATTCTCTGCTGGGACTGATCCTGATGATTTTGTTTTAACTAAGTAATGTTGTTGTTATTATTTTTATATATATATGAATATATACTGCCTTGAAGTATTTGTTAATGTCATAGTATTTATTCAGCTGTACGAAGTTCATTTGATCTATTCTTTACTTCGATCTTAATAATTTTCTACTGCAGGCAGTAAGAACTCATGTACAAAAACTTTATTTATCAAAGTGTGAATTATCAGTGAAGCCTGAGAGGGAGAACTCTGTGCTGAGGTCAATTCTGTGGATGTGCTATTTATTCATTTGATTGTATTTATTCATTATTCACAATAAACATGTATTTATTATTTTGTAAATGTGTTCTGCTTTTCCCTCTTTTTAAAATAATGTATTTTGTGCAGTGAAGTCGGCTTCATTGCATATAACACCTTTCTGTCCATTTTTCATGAAACTGACAAGCATTGTCCTCTTAAAACGTGCAAGGCCAACCATAAAACGGCACCAATAAGCCATGGTTTACAAATGGTATTGTCAAAGCATGTAGAAAGAAAAATCATTTGTATAGATTATATTTAAAACATAGAACTACAGAAACTGAAAATAGATACAAGTCATATAAAAGTAAGTTGACAAGCATAATTCCATCAAATAAGAGGTACTATTATCACAAATGATTGGAACAACACAGAAATGACACCCAAGGGACCTGGAAAATACTCAATGAAATCATTAAGAAGGGCAGGAAAACATTTAATTTGCCTCATTTTTTTGTCAATGACAAACAAATCATAGAAAATAAGAAGGAAATTGCAAATGCCCCAAATATATGTTTCACTGATGTTGGAACTACATTAGCTAACAACATTTTAGAACCTAAAGACACACAAAGATTAAATTGAAACAGTTCAAAACAAAATCTAAACTCACTTTTCATGAGAGAAAATGAAATTATAGAAACAGTTAAAACAATTCAAGAATAAAAGGCTCTAACATTGATATGATGTAAGTAAAAGAAATGATTCATTATGTGGTAAAACCTTTTATGATCATTTGCAATCAGTCCTTTCTTACTGGCACCTTCCCAAGAGAAATGAAAACTGCAAAAGTAGTTCCAATACATAAAAATGGAGATACACATATATTTGACAACTACAGACCTATCTCGCTTCTGCCGCAATTCTCCAAGATTTTGGAAAAGTTATTTGCAAATAGGCTCGACACATTTGTTGACAAATACAGTTTGTTAAGTGAACATCAATACGGTTTTCGATCAATCGGCTCTTGTGGAAGACTTGGCCACAGCAATAGACAATAGTGAATATGCAGTGGGTGTTTTGATCGATCTGAGCAAGGCCTTTGACGCCATAGACCATACAAGACTTTTAAAAAAGATTGAAAGGTTCGGTGTCAGGGGACCTGCATATGCCTGGCTGGAAAGTTATCTCAGCAACTGATACCAATATGTACATATACACAATGTCAACTCCTAAAAAAAAACTGATTACACAAAAGGGGTCCCACAAGGCTCTATTTTGGGTCCAAAATTGTTTTTCATGTATATGAATGATGTTTGTGAAGCTTTGGAAAACGTAAAATGTCTATTATATGCGGATGATACCAGCCTGTACTGCTCTGGAAAGGACCTGAAACAGCTCCTTTCTACAGGAGAAAACAGCCCGGCTAGACTGTGAGCTCCACAGTCTAGCCGGCTGCATATATGGTTTGACCCCAAAAAATTGCTACAAAAGGTTTTTCAATGGTTTTCTGTAGTATCAGGTGTGCTTATTAACATACTAAAAGTCTACCAAAATCTGACCACTGGAAAGGTCTAATTTTCGAGATGGCGTCCAAGAGGGTGGCGAGATCCTTGAAATGCCCATTACTCCTTTATTATTCATCCTAGACAAGTCACTTTGGTGTCTAACGCCATGTTTTGGGTGTCTAGGAATCCAATGGGCTTGTTCAAATTGTAGTGACATGATCACATAATTATGAAATACAAATCAGGGAGAAGGACTCTATATATTAACATTAACGAGTTGTCACGGCAACAGCACACATTTTCAACGCAACCTTACATTGCTTCCCAGAGGCTTAGAGGGGCATGGATCATTTCAAAGCCCCAACCCTCTTCTTCCCAACGCAATAAAAGCTACGTCTCTGCAACATTTACTCGCGGAGATATTCACTAAAGTCTGCGAGGCGAGCGACCACGTCGGCCCTGACATGGTAGATCCAGGTCCACCATGTCAGGGCCGACGTGGCCTCTCTGTTATCTTAGCATTTTATCAGTTAGCATATTTACATTATAGTGAAAGGATTACAATTACAAAGGGATTACAAATCTTAGTTTTGAAGAAATACCTTTAATTTGCACCAGATTTACAAATAGTCATTGTCACACTGTTCCTCCCCGCATATCACCACAGCAATAGAAAATAAAGAAAGCACCATTGGCGTATTTATTGATCTAAAAAAAAAAAGCTTTTGACACCATAGACCACAACATTTTATTTCAAAAACTGCCGCATTATGGAATTAGGGGAGGGGTGTTAAATTGGATCAGAAATTATTTAGAAAACGGACAACAATTTGTACAGTTTGCTGGCAATACTTGGACTGGGTGCTTTATTGTTAGGCATGAGTTTGAGGGATTTGAGGAGCTCTGAATCAGTTGTAGGTGCATCAAGGAGATTGGCTTGATTGCTAGAGAGTTGTGGTCGGTCAACACAGTTAAGGAAGGTGTCAATGTCGTCTTGGGAGTGTTGTTTATCTGAGGAGTATAACTGAGCGAAGAACTGTCTGAAAATATTGTTTATTTCCTGAGGTGATTGTGTTGGCTTCCCGCTGAGTCCTTGATTATGGTTATTCTCGATTTTTCTCTGTTTTGCTTCAAGAGACTGTCTAGATGCTTGCCAGATTTGTTATTGTGATTATAATGTTCTTGTCTGAGTCTTTGGATTAAAAATGGTGTTCTTTTGTTTGTAATGTCAGACAGTTGGTGCTTGTATTTTATCAGTTCTCTCTCTGATTCGTCTGTTGAGTTGTGAGCGTTTGTTGTTTCCAATTGTTTCATTTTTTATTCTAATTCTGTTTCTTTTTGGGATTCAATTTTCTTTTTGTATGATGAGTATGAAATTATGATGCCTCTTAGAACAGCTTTCCCTGTTTCCCAGAGCACGGATGGGGATGACTCTGGGGAGTCATTAATTTGTGGGGGGAGTTTAGCCGACTCGGACTGCGATGTCCAGGCCTTGGACACCGGACATCTAAGCAGCAATCCCAGCGGTGCCTCCAAATGTTGCACCCCTGCAAAGGGGAGAAAGAATCACGAGAGTGATTTGTAGAAGCTTTCTTCTTGCAATCAACAAACATCACAGTTTACATGAAACTCAAAATAAATGAAACATTAGCTTCATGTAACTTGTCTAAACACAAAATGGCGAACGGCAAGTTCACGGAGCACAGCAAGTTTTACTACGCACCAAACTTAAAACAACTGATCAATAACGTCACAAAACTATTAGATTTTAGCTGATGACTCTTTTAACAATGTACATGTATAAACAATGATGTGCTTGGGCAACTTATTACCTGCAAAGGGGAGAAAGAATCACCAGAGTGATTTCTTCTTGCAGTGGTTTATTGCAATGAGTAGAAAGCGCAAAATCCCCCTAGTGGTGAGTCAGGCCAATCGATCCCAGAAAAGACGAGGCTCACTAGCTGATTACAGATAAACAGATCAGGGCGAAATTATTAATGAAAGATACAAAATAATAACTTTTTAACTAACTTTAACTAACTATAATATATTTATATTGTTTTTAACGTGTACTTACTCTGAATTGTATTTGATATGCAGTATTATATTCTAACCTATCACACAGGCCACTTTGTATCCGTTTTCTCATGTTTTTTTTTGGTGTATGTTACTTCACTTTAATTATTGCAACATTGTTCAATTGTTGATATTTAAATAAATGTATTTAAAACAGTGTTTTCAGCGCCTTTTTTAGTCTAACATGCGTGTTTAGGTTTTTGTACCAGTGCTGGACTGACGGCTCAGCCGATTCTCAGCCGCAGAGCCGGTGCTGGCCCTTCTGGGGCCCTAAGCAAAAATCCACATGGGGGCCCTACAATACGCATCCGATGGTTATTCGGCAAAGGGTGGACCTATTTATGGTAAAAAACAGTTCCACTGTACAGTAAAGCATGGCAGAAGTGGAAAATAATTACAATTCAGGCCCTGCACCTCTGTGTGAGAACTGCTAACCAATAAGCCATTGTCCAACTGGGATTTAGGACGATTACTAGTCTATTTCCCCCATTTTTTAAAATGGAAAATGGGCCCATTCTCTCACTTCTGGCCCTGACCCACAGTTTGGGAACCGCTGATTTAAAACTAACTGAAACCTGCACCTGACGGTTATTTCAGTCTTACCACTCAGAATTAGCCTGTGAGTCGCCCAACTCGTTATAGACTGTGCACATTCAGAGTTGCTGTAAGTTACTGTGGCGTGAGAACCGTGTGGATTCAACTCCTCTTTGAGACAAAAAGGCCTCGGACACGGCTTTACTCTCGTCTATCCATCAAACTACTGTCCTGATTCTCCGCTAGACACAACAAGAGAGTTTAAATGAGTGTGAGGCCGATGCCCCGAGTCCGCGCAGAGTAACATGAGAGCTGCGCCCGGGACACGGGGACGTGATGCAGCCGCGGAGGAGCCGCGCATGAGGCGAAGCGAGAACCGGGAGACAGACGCCGAGCGGGGCACGAGCGGAGAAGCACTCGTGTGTTGGAAGTGACCAGGGGAAGGCGGTCGGTCTCTCCTGCTCATCCACTTGCAGACTGCTCTGTTTTGGTGTTATATGTGGCGAAGTAGGCGGAGAGTGAGTGCGCGCTGGAAGAGCCTGTCCCCGTAACAACGCGCTGATTAATCAGTGAAACAACACCGTAGTTTGACTGAGGTGCGGGGCCCTTGCAGCCGCGGGGGCCCTACGCACCTTGCGTAGTCTGCGTATAGGAAGAACCGGCTCTGCTCAGCCGCCATAATAAGTGAGAGTCACGTGACTGTAGTTCAGCCGATACTGGGCCATCATATTTAGGGGGAGTCGCAAATATTGATTCAACCGATGACGGCCCGACTCTGGGCCAGAGATACATTGCTACCTGGGTAACGTATAGTATATCACAACCGATTATTTTAGCTGACTTTAGCCCTCATTATTTCAGTCTATACTTGTAGTACCAACACGGAGAGTGAAGTGTCCCCTGTCAGGATTAGTTGTGTTGAATCATTTTTTCAGAGACGTGACTTTAACCCTTTCTCTTCTATAACTGAAGCTAACAAGGGGTTAGGGAAACACAAAGCCAAAACCAAGTCTCAGTTCTCAGTCTGAATGACAAAGTAATACATTAAAAACATGTATATCTTTATGACCAGTTTCTGTGGAGGAGGTGGAGGAGCAGTAATGGCCGCCGCTGACAGTTGAGCTCAAACATCTGTGATTTACTGTTTACTGAAATGACCCAACATTGACCCAGCAGTTGGGTTTAAAAAAAACTTCCCAACTCTATGAAAATATGAGTCTTTGAATGAAGGCAGAAAAAAAAAAGCACAAAAGTAGTAGATGGACTAATAACAAAAGTCAAATATACAAACGAATGCTCTTGACATTTCTTGAAGCTGTTTTGAACACAACAGTAACTCGAGTCTGAACTCCCACGGTTTAGACCGGCTCAGTTTGGGTTTAGCCTCAGACTTGGCAAACACTGGCCCAGACTTGAGCTGTTCTTTACAGTTACAGGTGAAATCACAACGAAAGTAGAATTACGGACACAACGACAGTTTGCTCTTGTTAGCACAGAAATCTGACCACTAACTGCCAAACTGCCAGTAAAACAAAACAAAAAAAAGATTCACATGAATTCTAATTTTAGATTAACATTCACACACACCTGAACAAACGCACTGAACATGACTCACCGCTTTCGGCACAAGATACACCTAAGGATAACAAAACAACAACGAGAGTGACTATATTTGTATTTATATGTTGCATAATTACAGGGTTGACGTACGAGCTGTGACGAGGAGAAACACATCACTGAAGGACAAATAACTTGTTATGCAATAATAATACTGTTCACTTTATTTTACAAGTGCTAAGTGGAATACTCTGGGTCAAATATTTAACATAATACTGGGGGTACTAGAAAACAGTCCAACAGACTTAATCAACACAATTGTTCTAGTTGGTAAAATTGTTATTTTTAAGTGTAAATCCAAGGCAGATCTTTGTCTAGCACACTTAAGAAATAAAATACATCAACAGTATACAATCGAAGAGATTATAGCAATAAACAAAAATAAAAGAAATTCAATTGACAAAAAGTGGAAGGGGATGTTATGGGACTGATGTTTTGAACACTACTAACATACTAACATTTTGATTTTCCTAATGTACACAATGTAATTAATGTCTTATCATGTTTATTCAGTGGTTCTCAAACTTTGAAGCGCTAGTGGGACGGGTGTGGGTTTTAAAATCAAACCTGCAACAAACCAGCTGCCCCAGTACTACCATCCCAATAAACACTCCAAACAAGATAAAAATGTGCATAAGGATGAACAGAACAAAGGAAGACTGGTGGAGTGCCCATTCTTTGAGAGCCACTGTAAAATATATAATATGATGTAAAATATAATGTAATCATGTACATATAATGTAAAATATAATGTAAAAAATAATATGGAATTTATGAAAAATATGTCAAGGACTTGTATGTCTTGTCTTTGTCTTGTCTTTGTGTTTGTTTGTTTGTCTTGTCTTTGTCTTGTCTTGTCTTCGGAATTATCTTTATGTGAAATGTATTGTGATTTTGGTATTGTTATATTATTTATCTTCTTTGTTTTATTCAATGTCTACAGTGACTGTGTCTATGTCTGAGGTGAATGAATGAATAAATAATAATAAATAATGTTTCCCTATATTTCCAGGCCATCATTTAGGTATGGAAGTATGAGGGAGTGATACAGTAATAGAAGAGATTTTTTATCCAGCACAGTTTTCATTTTGCCAATTACAGCAATGTTTTTTGCTAATTTTGTTTTTAATATACTTATATGCAATTTCCATTCAAGTTTTCCGTCAATTTTGCATGAACTCGTTCAATATCATTTATTTTTAGAGTTGTATGATCCCTGACTTTTCTATTCCCAAAGATAATGTATTTAGTTTTACTTAGATTCATTGAGAGTTTGTTTAGATCAAACCATTGTTTTAGGACTGTGAGCTCGTCTTCTCCTGTAGAAAGGAGCTGTTTCAGGTCCTTTCCAGAGCAGTACAGGCTGGTATCATCCGCATATAATAGACATTTTACGTTTTCCAAAGCTTCACAGACATCATTCATATACATTAAAAACAATTTTGGACCCAAAATAGAGCCTTGTGGGACCCCATGTGTAATCATTTTTTTTTTCAGAGTTGACATTGTGTATATGTACATATTGGTATCTGTTGCTGAGATAACTTTCCAGCCAGGCATATGCAGGTCCCCTGACACCGAACCTTTCAATCTTTTTTAAAAGTCTTGTCTGGTCTATGGCGTCAAAGGCCTTGCTCAGATCGATCAAAACACCCACTGCATATTCACTATTGTCTATTGCTGTGGCCACATCTTCCACAAGAGCCATGATTGCTGTTGTAGTCGATCGGTTTGATGGAAAACCGTATTGATGTTCACTTAACAAACTGTATTTGTCAAAAAATGTGTCGAGCCTGTTTGCAAATAACTTTTCCAAAATCTTGGAGAATTGTGGCAGAAGCGAGATAGGTCTGTAGTTGTCAAATGTATGTTTATCTCCATTTTTATGTATTGGAACTACTTTTGCAGTTTTCATTTCTCTTGGGAAGGTGCCAGTAAGAAAGGACTGATTGCAAATGAACAGAAAAGGTTTTACCACATAATGAATCATTTCTTTTACTTACATCATATCAATGTTAGAGCCTTTTATTCTTGAATTGTTTTAACTGTTTCTATAATTTCATTTTCTCTCATGAAAAGTGAGTTTAGATTTTGTTTTGAACTGTTTCAATTTAATCTTTGTGGGTCTTTAGGTTCTAAAATGTTGTTAGCTAATGTAGTTCCAACATCAGTGAAAACATATATTTGGGGCATTTGCAATTTCCTTCTTATTTTCTATGATTTGATTGTCATTGACAAAAAATGAGGCAAATTAAATGTTTTCCTGCCCTTCTTAATGATTTCATTTAGTATTTTCCAGGTCCCTTGGGTATCATTTCTGTGTTGTTCCAATCATTTGTGATAATAGTACCTCTTATTTGATGGAATTATGCTTGTCAACTTACTTTTCTATGACTTGTATCTATTTTCAGTTTCTGTAGTTCTATGTTTTAAATATAATCTATACAAATGATTTTTCTTTTTACATGCTTTGACAATACCATTTGTAAACCATGGCTTATTGGTGCCGTTTTATGGTTGGCCTTGCACGTTTTAAGAGGACAATGCTTGTCAGTTTCATGAAAAATGGACAGAAAGGTGTTATATGCAATGAAGCCGACTTCACTGCACAAAATACATTATTTTAAAAAGAGTGAAAAGCAGAACACATTTACAAAATAATAAATACATGTTTATTGTGAATAATGAATAAATACAATCAAATGAATAAATAGCACATCCACAGAATTGACCTCAGCACAGAGTTCTCCCTCTCAGGCTTCACTGATAATTCACACTTTGATAAATAAAGTTTTTGTACATGAGTTCTTACTGCCTGCAGTAGAAAATTACTAAGATCGAAGTAAAGAATAGATCAAATGAACTTCGTACTGCTGAATAAATACTATGACATTAACAAATACTTCAAGGCAGTATATATTCATATATATAAAAATAATAACAACAACATTACTTAGTTAAAACAAAATCATCAGGATCAGTCCCAGCAGAGAATGAAGCAAACCCATTCTCACCAAAGACACCGCTGACGAGGCTGCAGTAGTTGTAGTAGTTGGGGCTGCTGTAGTTGTAGTAGTAGTTGGGGCTGCAGTAGTGGTAGTAGTAGTTGGGGCTGCTGTAGTAGTAGTAGTTGGGGCTGCTGTAGTTGTAGTAGTAGTTGGGGCTGCTGTAGTTGTAGTAGTAGTTGGGGCTGCTGTAGTAGTAGTAGTAGTTGGGGCTGCAGAAGTTGTAGTAGTTGGGGCTGCTGTAGTTGTAGTAGTAGTTGGGGCTGCAGAAGTTGTAGTAGTTGGGGCTGCTGTAGTTGTAGTAGTTGGGGCTGCAGAAGTTGTAGTAGTAGTTGGGGCTGCTGTAGTAGTAGTAGTTGGGGCTGCAGTAGTTGTAGTAGTTGGGGCTTCTGTAGTTGTAGTAGTAGTTGGGGCTGCTGTAGTAGTAGTAGTTGGGGCTGCAGTAGTTGTAGTAGTTGGGGCTGCAGAAGTTGTAGTAGTAGTTGGGGCTGCTGTAGTAGTAGTAGTTTGGGCTGCTGTAGTTGTAGTAGTAGTTGGGGCTGCTGTAGTAGTAGTAGTTGGGGCTGCTGTAGTTGTAGTAGTAGTTGGGGCTGCTGTAGTTGTAGTAGTTGGGGCTGCAGTAGTTGTAGTAGTAGTTGGGGCTGCTGTAGTAGTAGTAGTTGGGGCTGCTGTAGTAGTAGTAGTAGTTGGGGCTGCAGTAGTTGTAGTAGTAGTTGGGGCTGCTGTAGTAGTAGTAGTTGGGGCTGCTGTAGTAGTAGTAGTTGGGGCTGCAGTAGTAGTAGTAGTAGTTGGGGCTGCTGTAGTAGTAGTAGTTGGGGCTGCAGTAGTTGTAGTAGTTGGGGCTGCTGTAGTAGTAGTAGTTGGGGCTGCAGTAGTTGTAGTAGTTGGGGCTGCTGTAGTAGTAGTAGTAGTTGGGGCTGCTGTAGTAGTAGTAGTTGGGGCTGCAGTAGTAGTAGTAGTAGTTGGGGCTGCTGTAGTAGTAGTAGTTGGGGCTGCAGTAGTTGTAGTAGTAGTTGGGGCTGCAGTAGTAGTAGTAGTTGGGGCTGCTGTAGTAGTAGTAGTTGGGGCTGCTGTAGTAGTAGTAGTAGTTGGGGCTGCTGTAGTAGTAGTAGTTGGGGCTGCAGTAGTTGTAGTAGTAGTTGGGGCTGCAGTAGTAGTAGTAGTAGTAGTTGGGGCTGCAGTAGTAATAGTAGTAGGGGCTGCAGTAGTAGTAGTAGGGGCTGCAGTAGTAGTAGTAGTTGGGGCTGCTGTAGTAGTAGTAGTTGGGGCTGCTGTAGTAGTAGTAGTTGGGGCTGCAGTAGTAGTAGTAGTAGTTGGGGCTGCAGTAGTAGTAGTAGTAGTAGTTGGGGCTGCAGTAGTAATAGTAGTAGGGGCTGCAGTAGTAGTAGTAGGGGCTGCAGTAGTAGTAGTAGGAGCTGCAGTAGTAGTAGTAGGGGCTGCAGTAGTAGTAGTAGGGGCTGCAGTAGTAGTAGTTGGGGCTGCAGTAGTAGTAGTAGGGGCTGCAGTAGTAGTAGTTGGGGCTGCAGTAGTAGTAGTTGGGGCTGCAGTAGTAGTAGTTGGGGCTGCACTAGTCGTAGTGGTAGTTGGGGCTGCAGTAGTAGTAGTAGGAGCTGCAGTAGTAGTAGTTGGGGCTGCAGTAGTAGTAGTTGGGGCTGCAGTAGTAGTAGTAGCGGCTGCAGTAGTTGTAGTAGCGGCTGCAGTAGTAGTCTGTGTACTGCAGGCCGGTGTACCTTGGATGGAGCCGATAGTCGCTAACAGAGGGGAGCTGGATAAAGATCCAGCAACATCACACAGACTAGTGGAGGCACAGCCAAGAGCCGGGACTGGGGAGGTCTGTCCTGTAGGTATTACTGCAAACAACAACATGATAATGTTACTATGAGAAATGTCCCTGCAGGTGTTCACCAGGTTAACATGTGGCACAAAAACAATGGTCTAGAAATGAACATAAAAAAAGAAAAACCGTAAAAAACTGGAATGTGTTACAATGAGAGCTCTGCTCTTCTGACCCTACAGGTGTCCAGCTCTGGGCCTTGTGTAGAACTTACTTGAGGATGTGAAGCATTTGTCCTCCAGACTGTTACAGGTGACTGTTAAGGTGCATGAGTTGGTCAGAGGGTTACAGCTGTCGCACTGCAGAGAGCCGGAAGCAGAGGCCGCAGGAACTGACACAGAAGAGACAAAAGTAGAGTCAAAACCAAGTGTTACCAAACCTAAAAACAATCCTGGTGAAACCGCTCACTCACCGACTGCGTCGGCAGAGTTACAGTCGTCTGTGTTGCAGCATTCAGTTCTGGCCAAAACACTTGCAGTTCCCACGTCCAGTGAATAGTCCTGGGACCCCAATGCACAGAAACTGTTGGTGTCACAGCTTTTTATTTTCTGAGTGGAAACACCGGGTGTTGGACTGACTGTGGTCGCTGTAGGTAATTCAAAGACAAGGAAGAGTTAGCTCCTCCTTCTGGGTGCTTTCATTAAACATATTTTTAAGTATATTTTTGAAAATGTAAAATATCTTACTCTGAATGATGATAGAGACACAGTTGGATGCTCCGCAGGAGGCCACAGCCGTGTTTGTACAAGTTGGATCAGTTGAGTCCGTACAAGTCCTACAAGAGAGTCCGACAACTGCAAGAGACAAAAGCAGGTCACACCAAAGGAACCAGGACGGGAAAATAAAGTTAAGAGTATTAGCTGATATTTACCAGAGTTGATGGAGAGGGCCACAGTTAAGGCCAGAGGAAAGAGCAGCTTCAGTGCAGTCTTCATGGTCAGAGTCTTCACTTGGCTTCAGTATGTCCTCTGTGTATTCACTGGTGGATGCTGCTCTGTCACTTCTCTGACTCCTTTTAAAGTGGATGTGATGTTGGGAGGCACCGCTGTGATGACGATAGTTCTGTTCATGTTTGGAGAATGCATCACGCCCTTTTTTTCGTCACACCAAACAATAAGAACACAGATTAAACCAGTTCTTTCAGCAGGATTCACAATAACTACTTACGTGTTTGAGTGTCTCGACAAACACAGTGTGCCCATGTGACATCACTAACTTTTCCTATATTGTTGTTTTCTGGATACAAATGTTGTCAAAGCACCTCAAAGATTTTAGCCACTAAATCAACACTCGTTCTCTCTACAAACATTCTTCAGACGTCACAAACTGTTCTATCATGAAAAGGAGTGAGTGGGACAGGTTTAATGCCAACTAAAGGAGGGGTTATTGTCCGAATCCCCGTGGTATGTTTTTGGTCTCCATCTGAGATGCCTTGGGCTTGATTTGAAAACAAATCCTCAGACATGCTGCTTAATGAAAGCTGAAAAGTGGAAATTATAACTTGCTCAAGTACCATAGTGTGGGAGGGCATGTCACCAAAGAGTGAGGTGTAGGACTGAAGCAGAGCCGGAACATCTCCACGCTGTTCTTCACTGAAATAGGACAGGTTGGTGAGTTGCTGAACAACACAAGGTTCCACATCATCCTCAACTGACATCTGGAGAGCAGAACCAACAGTGGGAAGCCAAACCAAAACCACATCACCTGGTCATTGATTTACAGGAAATTGCACTGTTGCAGTACCTGGATGACAGAGAACCGACTGTATCCTTTTTTTTTTTAAAATAAATGGTAAGTCTTTATTCATGTGTTGTGTTTTTCCTTTTGGTGGACAGTTCGTAGCGGTGATGTAGTAAAGACGTGTTAAACTGAAGAATGTTTTTGTTGTATGTGTCACCTGTCTCCGCCCTTTACATCAGAGGCAGCACAAATGAACGGCTGAAAGGCCCAACCAATGTTTATTGTTTACTGTGGAAGGAAAGCAGTGTACTGACGATCATTTTATGACTCACGTTTGTTGCCACAAATAGAACTGTTTGCTATTTATATCTAATGTGAATTGGCCGTGTCTCTCTCGGGCAGGGGTCCTGAATTAAAGGTCCAGAACATGAAGGATAGCAGTGTTACACAGTGTGCCTTTAAATAAGTAAGTCTGCATCCTTCCCCTCGCTCTCTCTCCTTCCCAAGGCAGCGTGTAAAAGATGCCCTGCAGCAAAATAAATGAATGAATGCACAAATGTCAATGAAATCACAAAGACTTTTCATAAGTGGTTTCTTCAGACTGTACTTAAGAGTCCCCTGAAGAGGTGAGCCCAGCTTACCCTGTAATAACAAACATGACATCTGTGTCCTTAGGGGATGTTTCATAAAACTGCTTCATGAACTTGTCAAACCGGTCAAGGAACACCACAACACTAACGGCGTCCTGTGGGTGTCGCCAAAGCAATGTGGAATCTTTTTTTTATTTTATTTTTTATTACTTTATTGTGCCAAAAGTTTCATTTTTACAATTTACACAATTAGCGTGTCTGAACTAACACAAATGTTGTTGTTTTTTTGTTTACACCCAGTGCAGAGAAAGCAAATAAATGGTAATAATTATAATAATAATAAAAAATAAAAATAACAATAATAGTACTAATATTAATAATAGTTGAGAAGACATGTAAGCATATATAGACATATATATACATACATGTATATATATCTGCAAATCCATCCGTGCACATGTATACACATACACACATACGGAGAGACAGAGGCAACGGCGATGCCATCAGAATACCCACCATCCACATATACATACAAACATGCGCGTACGGGCGTACACAGGCACGCCCACAGCGTACATACAAAGGGAAAGCGTAGTGTAGGTGCATTTGTGATGGACCCTATGCTTTGTCCATCCATCCATCCATTTTCTTCCGCTTTATCCGGGGCCGGGTCGCGGGGGCAGCAGTCTCAGCAGAGATGCCCAGACTTCCCGATCCACACACACCTCCTCCAGCTGTTCTGGGGGGACCCCGAGGCCACACCAGGCCAGCTCAGAGACATAGTCCCACCAGCGTGTCCTGGGTCTTCCATGAGGCCTTGTCCCACTAGGACATGCCTGGAACACCTCCCGCGGGAGGCGACCAGGAGGCATCCGGAACAGATGCCCGAGCCACCTCAGCTGCTCCTTTCGACGTGAAGGAGCAGCGACTCTACTCCGAGCTCCTCTCGGGTAACTGAGCTCCTCACCCGATCTCGGAGGGTGCGCCCAGCCACCCTGCGAAGGAAACTCATTTCGGCCGCTTGTATTCGCGATCTTGTCCTTTCGGTCATGACCCAAATCTCATGACCACAGGTGAGGGCGGGAACGTAGATCGATCGGTAAATCGAGAGCTTTGCCCCGACTCAGCTCCCTCTTCACCACGACAGACCGATACAGCGACCGCATCACTGCTGACGCCGCACCGATCCGTCTGTCCATCTCACGCTCCATCCGTCCGACTATCTAGTAGCTGCACCATGCCGGGCAGCGTCACGGTCCTTGATATTTCACTGTCCATAGAAATCTTCTGAGCTGCTCTTCGTCCGACCCGTCACCTCGGACCTGTTTGCCATGGGAGACCCTAGCAGGGGCATAAAGCCCCGGACAACATAGCTCCACGGGTCATTCGGGTACTCAAACAACCCCACCACGTTAAGGTGGCAGTTCATGGGGGTTGCACGGCCAATTCACATTAGATATAAATAGCAAACAGTTCTATTTGTGGCAACAAAAGTGAGTCATAAAATGATCGTCAGTACACTGCTTTCCTTCCACAGTAAACAATAAACATTGTTTGGGCCTTTCAGCCGTTCATTTGTGCTGCCTCTGATGTAAAGGGCGGAGACAGGTGACACATACAACAAAAACATTCTTCAGTTTAACACGTCTTTACTACATCACCGCTACCAACTGTCCACCAATAGGAAAAACACAACACAAAAACAAAAATCAAGTTTAAAATTCTGCTGATTGTTTTTAAATGCCTAAATTCACTGGCACCTCAGTATCTGTCAGAACTGCTGCAGCTCTCCTGTCCTTCCAGAGCTCTGAGGTCTGCAGACCAGCTCCTTTTGTCTGTTCCTAAATCCAAGCGTGTGTCCAGAGGTGACCGAGCCTTCTCAGTGGCCCCTAAACTTTGGAACCGCCTCCTCTACAATTTAAAAACTCATCTTTTTGCGTTGGCCTTCGGTTCCATGTAGACCAGACACAGTTTGTGCCTTCATATATTACCTGTGTTTCAGTTTTATTGTGTTTATTGTACATATTGTTACTGTTCTTGTACAGCACTTTGGTCGACAATGGTTGTTTTTAAATGTGCTTTATATGTAAAATTGACATTGACAACACATAAACAAAGACTTACCATTTATTTATTTTTAAAAAGGATACAGTCGGTTCTCTGTCATCCAGGTACTGCAACAGTGCAATTTCCTGTAAATCAATGACCAGGTGATGTGGTTTTGGTTTGGCTTCCCACTGTTGGTTCTGCTCTCCAGATGTCAGTTGAGGATGATGTGGAACCTTGTTTTGTTCAGCAACTCACCAACCTGTCCTATTTCAGTGAAGAACAGCGTGGAGATGTTCTGGCTCTGCTTCAGTCCTACACCTCACTCTTTGGTGACATGCCCTCCCACACTATGGTACTTGAGCAAGTTATAATTTCCACTTTTCAGCTTTCATTAAGCAGCATGTCTGAGGATTTGTTTTCAAATCAAGCCCAAGGCATCTCAGATGGAGACCAAAAACATACCACGGGGATTCGGACAATAACCCCTCCTTTAGTTGGCATTAAACCTGTCCCACTCACTCCTTTTCATGATAAAACAGTTTGTGACGTCTGAAGAATGTTTGTAGAGAGAACGAGTGTTGATTTAGTGGCTAAAATCTTTGGGGGTGCTTTGACAACATTTGTATCAAGAAAACAACAATATAGGAAAAGTTAGTGATGTCACATGGGCACACTGTGTTTGTCGAGACACTCACTAACGCAAGTAGTTATTGGGAATGCTGCTGAAAGAACTGGTTTAATCTGAGTTCTTGTTGTTTGGTGTGACGAAAAAAAGGGCGTGATGCATTCTCGAAAGATGAACAGAACTATCGTCATCACAGCGGTGCCTCCCAACATCACATCCACTTTAAAAGGAGTCAGAGAAGTGACAGAGCAGCATCCACCAGCGAATACACAGAGGACATACTGAAGCCAAGTGAAGACTCTGACCATGAAGACTGCACTGAAGCTGCTCTTTCCTCTGGCCTTAACTGTGGCCCTCTCCATCAACTCTGGTAAATATCAACTAATACTCTTAACTTTATTTTCCCGTCCTGGTTCCTTTGGTGTGACCTGCTTTTGTCTCTTGCAGTTGTCGGACTCTCTTGTAGGACTTGTACGGACTCAAATGATCCAACTTGTACAAACACAGCTGTTGCCTCCTGCGGAGCATCCAACTGTGTCTCTATCATCATTCAGAGTAAGATATTTTACATTTTCAAAAATATACTTAAAAATATATTTTATTAAAGCACCCAGAAGGAGGAGCTAACTCTTCCTTGTCTTTGAATTACCCACAGCGACCACAGTCAGTCCAACACCCGGTGTTTCCACTCAGAAAATAAAAAGCTGTGACACCAACAATTTCTGTGCATTGGGGTCCCAGGACTATTCACTGGACGTGGGAACTGCAAGTGTTTTGGCCAGAGCTGAATGCTGCAACACAGACGACTGTAACTCTGCCGACGCAGTCGGTGAGTGAGCGGTTTCACCAGGATTGTTTTTAGGTTTGGTAACACTTGGTTTTGACTCTACTTTTGTCTCTTCTGTGTCAGTTCCTGCGGCCTCTGCTTCCGGCTCTCTGCAGTGCGACAGCTGTAACCCTCTGACCAACTCATGCACCTTAACAGTCACCTGTAACAGTCTGGAGGACAAATGCTTCACATCCTCAAGTAAGTTCTACACAAGGCCCAGAGCTGGACACCTGTAGGGTCAGAAGAGCAGAGCTCTCATTGTAACACATTCCAGTTTTTTACTGTTTTTCTTTTTTTTATGTTAAATTCTAGACCATTGTTTTTGTGCCACATGTTAACCTGGTGAACACCTGCAGGGACATTTCTCATAGTAACATTATCATGTTGTTGTTTGCAGTAATACTTACAGGACAGACCTCCCCAGTCCCGGCTCTTGGCTGTGCCTCCACTAGTCTGTGTGATGTTGCTGGATCTTTATCCAGCTCCCCTCTGTTAGCGACTATCGGCTCCATCCAAGATACACCGGCCTGCAGTACACAGACTACTACTGCAGCCCCTACTACTACTACTGCAGCCCCTACTACTACTACTGCAGCCCCTACTACTACTACTGCAGCCGCTACTACTACTACTGCAGCTCCAACTACTACTACAGCAGTCCCAACTACTACAGCAGCCCCAACTACTACAACTACAGCAGCCCCAACTACTACTACAACTACAGCAGCCCCAACTACTACTACAACTACAGCAGCCCCAACTACTACAACTACAGCAGCCCCAACTACTACAACTACAGCAGCCCCAACTACTACTACAACTACAGCAGCCCCAACTACTACTACAACTACAGCAGCCCCAACTACTACAGCAGCCCCAACTACTACTACAACTACAGCAGCCCCAACTACTACTACAACTACAGTAGCCCCAACTACTACAGCAGCCCCAACTACTACTACAACTACAGTAGCCCCAACTACTACTACAACTACAGTAGCCCCAACTACTACAGCAGCCCCAACTACTACTACAACTACAGCAGCCCCAACTACTACTACAACTACAGCAGCCCCAACTACTACTACAACTGCAGCCCCAACTACTACAACTGCAGCCCCAACTACTACAACTACAGTAGCCCCAACTACTACAACTACAGCAGCCCCAACTACTACAACTACTACAGCAGCCCCAACTACTACTACTACTACAGCAGCCCCAACTACTACTACTACTACAGCAGCCCCAACTACTACTACTACTACAGCAGCCCCAACTACTACAACTACTACAGCAGCCCCAACTACTACTACTACTACAGCAGCCCCAACTACTACAACTACAGCAGCCCCAACTACTACTACTACTACTACTACTACTACTACTACTACTACGGTAGCCCCAACTACTACAACTACAGCAGCCCCAACTACTACAACTACAGCAGCCCCAACTACTACTACTACTACTACAGTAGCCCCAACTACTACTACAACTACTGCAGCCGCAACTACTACTACGACTACAGTAGCCCCAACTACTACTACTACTACAGCAGCCCCAACTACTACTACTACTACAGCAGCCCCAACTACTACTACTACTACAGCAGCCCCAACTACTACTACAACTACAGCAGCCCCAACTACTACAACTACTGCAGCCCCAACTACTACTACTACAGCAGCCCCAACTACTACAACTACAGCAGCCCCAACTACTACTACAACTACAGTAGCCCCAACTACTACTACTTCTACTGCAGCCCCAACTACTACAACTACTGCAGCCTCGTCAGCGGTGTCTTTGGTGAGAATGGGTTTGCTTCATTCTCTGCTGGGACTGATCCTGATGATTTTGTTTTAACTAAGTAATGTTGTTGTTATTTTTATATATGAATATATACTGCCTTGAAGTATTTGTTAATGTCATAGTATTTATTCAGCAGTACGAAGTTCATTTGATCTATTCTTTGCTTTGATCTTAATAATTTTCTACTGCAGGCAGTAAGAACTCATGTACAAAAACTTTATTATCAAAGTGTGAATTATCAGTGAAGCCTGAGAGGGAGAACTCTGTGCTGAGGTCAATTCTGTGGATGTGCTATTTATTCATTTGATTGTATTTATTCATTATTCACAATAAACATGTATTTATTATTTTGTAAATGTGTTCTGTTTTCCCTCTTTTTAAAATAATTTATTTTGTGCAGTGAAGTCGGCTTCATTGCATATAACACCTTTCTGTCCATTTTTCATGAAACTGACAAGCATTGTCCTCTTAAAACGTGCAAGGCCAACCATAAAACGGCACCAATAAGCCATGGTTTACAAATGGTATTGTCAAAGCATGTAAAAAGAAAAATCATTTGTATAGATTATATTTAAAACATAGAACTATAGAAACTGAAAATAGATACAAGTCATATAAAAGTAAGTTGACAAGCATAATTCCATCAAATAAGAGGTACTATTATCACAAATGACTGGAACAACACAGAAATGATACCCAAGGGACCTGGAAAATACTAAATGAAATCATTAAGGGCAGGAAAACATTTAATTTGCCTCATTTTTTTGTCAATGACAATCAAATCATAGAAAATAAGAAGGAAATTGCAAATGCCCCAAATATTTTTTTCACTGATGTTGGAACTACATTAGCTAACAACATTTTAGAACCTAAAGACACACAAAGATTAAATTGATTAAATCTAAACTCACTTTTCATAAGAGAAAATGAAATTATAGAAACAGTTAAAACAATTCAAGAATAAAAGGCTCTAACATTGATATGATGTAAGTAAAAGAAATGATTCATTATGTGGTAAAACCTTTTATGTTCATTTGCAATCAGTCCTTTCTTACTGGCACCTTCCCAAGAGAAATGAAAACTGCAAAAGTAGTTCCAATACATAAAAATGGAGATAAACATATATTTGAAAACTACAGACCTATCTCGCTTCTGCCGCAATTCTCCAAGATTTTGGAAAAGTTATTTGCAAATAGGCTCGACACGTTTGTTGACAAATACAGTTTGTTAAGTGAACATCAATACGGTTTTCGATCAATCGGCTCTTGTGGAAGACTTGGCCACAGCAATAGACAATAGTGAATATGCAGTGGGTGTTTTGATCGATCTGAGCAAGGCCTTTGACGCCATAGACCATACAAGACTTTTAAAAAAGATTGAAAGGTTCGGTTTCAGGGGACCTGCATATGCCTGGCTGGAAAGTTATCTCAGCAACAGATACCAATATGTACATATACACAATGTCAACTCTGAAAAAAAAAACTGATTACACATGGGGTCCCACAAGGCTCTATTTTGGGTCCAAAATTGTTTTTAATGTATATGAATGATGATTGTGAAGCTTTGGAAAACGTAAAATGTGTATTATATGCGGATGATACCAGCCTGTACTGCTCTGGAAAGGACCTGAAACAGCTCCTTTCTACAGGAGAAGACGAGCTCACAGTCCTAAAACAATGGTTTGATCTAAACAAACTCTCAATGAATCTAAGTAAAACAAAATATATTATCTTTGGAAAGAGAAAAGTCAGGGATCATACAACTCTAAAAATAAATGATATTGAACCAGTTAATGCAAAATTGACGGAAAACTTGAATGAAATTGCATATAAGTATTTCAACCTGGACAGACTCAGACAGACAAAAGTGGCAATTAGGAAGATTTAATGACATGTATTATGTTTTGGCGATCAGACCCCGGCAGTAGACATCGATGTATGCATTGATCGGTCCCGCTTGTAGGGGAGTTTGAATCTACGCTGATCGTAGCAATAAACGATAAAGGCCAATTAGGGAAAACAGGATACAGAGAGATGTTGAGTGCCGGACAGAACTTTGTAAATAGTTTTTCCATTGACGGAATGGAGGTTGGGTGAGGATCGGCTGATGGACATGTAGCATGTATGATTAAATATACAGGTTCAATTGGGCTGGACCAGAAGCTAGATCCGCTCATGGAGGTGTAGGTGCAGAAACAATACACAGAGCCTTATTGCGTTTACGTGATAAGCCTTATTAAGTGGAAAACGGGTATTTACAAAATGTACATATTTACATTCCTGCAGGAACACATAGACAAACTATGGTATAGAAGTACAATGTGTTTTCGTTACTTAGACAGCATGGTTATTTCAACAAACAAACAACCAGCATCAAAACAAAACAAACAAAAAATAGTTCAGTCCAAAAAAAACCCCAAAACAACAAAACGCGTCGCTCCCGCCTAACCGACACTACGTCCACAATAAGTTTGAATTCTTACTCCATTACAAAGAATGGCTTAGTGTCCATTGGGGTTATTTCCAGGTGTGAGTTAGTCCATACGCGTTAACAGTTCCGTTCATTACAGACACAGGCGGCGAAAGATCTGAAATTTAGAACGGGACAGAGCGTCAGCTGCTGTGTTAGAATGACCAGGAACGTGTCGGGCGGTGAGTATGAAATTGTTGATGACCGCTGACCAGGTGATGCGACGCATAAAAGGCATGAGGGCTGCAGAGGAAGAACGTCCTTTGTTTATCAGCTCTACAACGGCGGCGTTATCGCATAAAGCGGCGATACGTTTTCTCTTCCACAGATGGCCCCACAGCCAGCAGGCGACAGCGATGGGATAGATCTCACATAGCGCGGAGGACTCAGAGACAGGAAAGGAGGATGGCCATTTCTCTGAGAACCATGCGTCCTGATAGAACCCCCCAAAACCTGAGGACAGAGCGGCATCCGTGAAGAACCGAAGCGCGTCTGCAGAGTGAACCACGTCGTCAGAAAAAAAAAAGTCCAGCATGATACCCAGAAACTCTATGTTTGTGGTCGGACCTGAAGTTTTCTCTGCAGACAACAGGACACCTACGCGGTGGAAGAGCAACTTTAGGCTGGACAGCGACGGTGCAGGAGAGGAGGAGGGGGGATCAATCAAAAGAAAATCATCGAGCAAGTACAGCACGAAGGGCAAACGGACAACTTTCAGCAAGATCCAGCACAGTGCTTCGGAGACCATATCAAACAGACAGGGGCTGCTCCGGCAACCGAACGTGAGCCGAACCGCAAAATAGAATTTGGACAACCACCTGGCGCTAAACAGGTGCCACTGCGAAGGGTGAATAGGAACGATTTCGAACACGTCGGTGATGTCGGCTTTAGCGAGCCACGCTCCCCTACCGGCCACTTTGATGAGGGCGATCGTGTGGTCCACTGTAGCGTAATGGCACGAGAACGGGGCCAATGGAATAAGGCTGTTAATACTGGGCTGAGGGCCGGAATGAGGCGCGGAGTGATCTAGAGTCAGGCATTTCTTCCCGGAATATTTGCGGGTAGCTACGCCAATAGGACTAGTGCGAAACACGGGGAAGGGGGACGAATCTCGTGTCCCGATCATGTAACCTTTAGAGACTTCTTTAAGCAGTAATTGGGAAACAACATCGGGCTCAGCCAGGGCGGACTGTAAATTCTTGGAGACGTAGGTGGCAGTGGGGGGGGGGTGAAGAATCCCCACGTGAAAGCCCTGGGCTGGCCAGACAGCAGCGCAGCCAACTCGGGAATGACAATGGGGGTCGAGAGATAACGAGCAATTAGACTTTGGATCCACGATGACTTTTGCCCGGAAAGGACACACGTCGCGGACACACGGATTTTGGTGAGCGTCCCTGCAATGACTACAGACATGAAGAAAAGAGCAGCTAGAACGATAACAGACACTTTCATTGAAATTATTGCAAATTTGAGAATTGTTGAAAACCTCAATTGCACGTCCGCGACGGTCAACGGAAGACGACCCGAAAGATGCGTTCGTAGAACGACGAGCAGCTTGTCCCGAGTTGAATGGAAGACTCGGACACAGAGAACTTTGGTGACCGACGGAGCCAAATAGCGTACAAGTAGCGGCTTGAGTTAGCATGACCAGAAGTTTCGTGTCCAGAACTGACCAATCCAGGCAGACGTTAGTTTGAGCCAGAACCGCAGCAGCTTTAGCAGCGAACAACTTGTGATAAAACAGACGGCCATATTTCATGTTCAGATCCCCAATAAGCGCGAGGTAAGCATCCAATTTGGCCCGACGATCGGGATAGACAGAGCAAATTACATCCCAATAGGTGGAGAATGCAACCAGGAATTGCCCGATAGATAAATCCTTAGCCAGACGCGGGTCAGAAGACTTAAAAATAGCAGTAAATTCATCCGAGGAAGTGACACAACGATCGGCTTCAGTAGAGGGGAGAAGGAGAGAAACCAGGTTAACATACGCGCCTCGCAGAATTATCGAGTGCAGCCGTGGAGAAATGTTAGCGTGCAGGGGCGTGTAGGGTCTACCAAGAATGGGTCCCTGGAGGGCGCTGGCAAGAGTGAAATCCGATGAACCGGGTTGAGAACCAGGAAGCTGGACGGGAACCGGGGGCGGAGGCAACGACGATGAGGAGGGACCTGCAGCGGTGAGCCCGATGAGGCGGGAGGAGAGGGTGGAGACGGAGCGGTGGAGGCCGTCAATTGCTGAAAGTAGAGCTCCGGAAAACTGGAGAGTATCCGCGCCGGACAGCGCGGTAACAGCCGGTGCAGAGGGCGCGTAGAGACCCGCGGAGAACGGAGCAGCGGAGACGGCGGCGGGGGTTCCTGGAGCGGCGGCGAAGGGTCCGAGAGCAGACGTGGAGACGGCGGCGGAGGGTCCTGGAACAGCGGGAAACACTGCGGCGGAGGGTCCTGGAACAGCGGGAAACACTGCGGCGGAGGGTCCTGGAACAGCGGGAAACGCTTCGGCGGAGGGTCCTGGAACAGCGGGAAACACTGCGGCAGAGGGTCCTGGAACAGCGGGAAACACTGCGGCAGAGGGTCCTGGAACAGCGGGAAACACTGCGGCGGAGGGTCCTGGAACAGCGGGAAACACTGCGGCAGAGGGTCCTGGAACAGCGGGAAACGCTGCGGCGGAGGGTCCTGGAACAGCGGGAAACACTGCGGCGGAGGGTCCTGGAACAGCGGGAAACACTGCGGCAGAGGGTCCTGGAACAGCGGGAAACGCTGCGGCGGAGGGTCCTGGAATAGCGGAGAACACGGCGGCGGAGGGTCCGGAGGAGGCGGCGAATGCGGCAGCGGCGGAGTGCCCCGGTGAAACCAGCGCAGGAGTGGGAGCTGGAGCAGACGAAGGGGGACGGCCCCTGCGACGTTTGGGAAGAGGATTGGCGGTCTTCCGGGTTCTCTTACCACTCTTGAGGACGGGTGGGGGTGAAGATCCATACGAGGGAGACGGAGAGGAGTCGCTATAGGGCAGGTGCAAGGCCAAGCGAGCGATCTGAGCGGCGTCGAGTCCTGGGCCAGGCGACACTCCGCGGGATTCCAACAGGGAACGCGGGGAAAGGTGGAGGGCCCGGGCTTTGAGGCGAACACTTTTCCTGACGGGTGGAGCAGGGCCGGGGTCCCCCAAGGAGGGGATGGCCGACCCGGCGAGGTCGTCAGAATCGAAGTCAGACATGTTGAGCGTTCCTGCGGGACTGTTGCAGCGCAGCTGGAAAGCGAATGATCCATGATTGCTGGAGGCTTAAAAGCGGGACCGAGGGCGATGATTGGCTGCTACGGAGTTGTGGCTCCAACGCTGATGGGCTGAGGTGGAGATGTGCCCTCACGGAGGCGATCATTGGCTGGAGGTTTGGTGATGCTGAAATTTATCTCCCAGGTTGAATCAATGCCTAGGCTTCATTTTGGCAATAGACAGGAGGAATTTCGCAGGTACAGGTGACGCTGAGCTGAGTGATCTTTGCAGCTCCTGTTGATCTCTGGTTGGTCTCGGGAGTGGGGCACTGGAACACAGCTACCAGCTCTCCCTGACAGCAAAAATTTCCTCGTTGTAGTCTGCCTGGGTTGTGATGGCGTTGTTCATATGTTCCGGGATTTTAGATGATTGTTTTATTTCTGCGATTAATCTAAGGAACAACGGGGAGAGGGTCGTCCAGAAGTGCTCGTAGAACTCAGCGGGGAAGCCATCTGGACCGGGTGCTTTATTGTTAGGCATGAGTTTGAGGGATTTGAGGAGCTCTGAATCAGTTATAGGTGCATCAAGGAGATTGGTTTGATTGCTAGAGAGTTGTGGTAGGTCAAAACAGTTAAGGAAGGTGTCAATGTCGTCTTGGGAGTGTTGTTTATCTGAGGAGTATAACTGAGCGAAGAACTGTCTGAAAATATTGTTTATTTCCTGAGGTGATTGTGTTGGCTTCCCCGCTGAGTCCTTGATTATGGTTATTCTCGATTTTTCTGTTTTGTTTCAAGAGACTGGCTATATACTTGCCAGATTTGTTATTGTGATCATAATGTTCTTGTCTGAGTCTTTGGAAAAAAATGGTGTTCTTTTTTTCGTAATGTCAGACAGTTGGTGCTTGTATTTTATCAGTTCTCTCTCTGATTCATCTGTTGAGTTGTGAGCGTTTGTTGTTTCCATCCATCCATCCATCCATCCATCCATTTTCTTCCGCTTTATCCAGGGCCGGGTCGCGGGGGCAGCAGTCTCAGCAGAGATGCCCAAACTTCCCAATCCACACACACCTCCTCCAGTTGTTCTGGGGGGACCCCGAGGCGACACCAGGCCAGCTCGGAGACATAGTCCCACCACCGTGTCCTGGGTCTTCCACAAGGCCTTGTCCCACTAGGACATGCCTGGAACACATCCCGCGGGAGACGACCAGGAGGCATCCGGAACAGATGCCCGAGCCACCTCAGCTGCTCCTGTCGACGTGAAGGAGCAGCGACTCTACTCCAAGCTCCTCCCGGGTAGCTGAGCTCCTCACCCGATCTCGGAGGGTGCGCCCAGCCACCCTGCGAAGGAAACTCATTTCGGCCGCTTGTATCCGCGATCTTGTCCTTTCGGTCATTACCCAAATCTCATGACCATAGGTGAGGGTGGGAACGTAGATTGATCGGTAAATCGAGAGCTTTGCCCCGACTCAGCTCCCTCTTCACCACGACAGACCGATACAGCGACCGCATCACTGCTGACGCCGCACCGATCCGTCTGTCCATCTCACGCTCCATCCGTCCCTCACTCATGAACAAGACCCCGAGATACTTGAACTCCTCCACTTGAGGTAAGGACTCCCCACCGACCTGTAGAGGGGAAACCACCTTTTTCCGGTGGAGAACCATGGCCTCAGATTTGGAGGTGCTGATCCTCATCCCGGCCGCTACACACTCGGCTGCAAACTGCCCCAGAGCAGCTGAAGGTCCTGGTTCATTGAAGCCAACAGAACAACATCATCCGCAAACAGCAGAGATGAGATCCTGAGGCTCCCAAACCGGACACCCTCCGGCCCCTGGCTGCGCCTAGAAATTCTGTCTATAAAAGTAATGAGCAGAACCGGTGACAAAGGCCAGCGGTCAAACGCTTTCTCCAGATCCACAAAACACATGTGGACTGGTTGGGCGAACTCCCACGAACCCTCGAGCACCCGATGAAGGGTATAGAGCTGGTCCAGTGCCACGACCAGGACGAAAACTGCATTGTTCCTCCTGGATCCGTGGTTCGACTATCGGCCGGATCCTCCTCTCCAGCACCCTGGAGTAGACCTTACCGGAGGCTGAGGAGGGTGATCCCTCTGTAATTGGAACACACCCTCCGATCCCCCTTTTTAAAGAGAGGGACCACCACCCCGGTCTGCCAATCCAGTGGCACTGTCCCCGACCGCCACGCGATGTTGCAGAGACGTGTCAGCCAGACAGTCCTACAGCATCCAGAGACTTAAGGTACTCAGGGCGAATCTCATCCACCCCCGGAGCCCTGCCACCGAGGAGCTTTCTCACCACCTCAGTGACTTCAGCTTGGGTGATGGACGAGCCCACCTCCGAGTCCCCAGCCTCTGCTTCCTCATTGGAAGACGTGACGACGGGATTGAAGAGGTCCTCGAAGTACTCCTTCCACCGCCCGACGACATCCCCAGTCGAGGTCAGCAGCTCCCCACCCGCACTGTAAACAGTGTTGGTGAAGCACCGCTTCCCCCTCCTGAGGCGCCGGATGGTTTGCCAGAATCTCTTCGCGGCCGACCGATAGTCCTCCTCCATGGCTTCTCCGAACTCCTCCCAGACACGAGTTTTAGCCTCTGCGACCGCCCGAGCTGCAGCACGCTTGGCCTGCCGGTACCTCTCCGCTGCCTCAGGAGTCCCACAAGCCAACAAGGCCAGGTAGGACTCCTTCTTCAGCTTGACGGCCTCCCTTACTTCCGGGCGCCACCACCGGGTTCGGGGATTGCCGCCGCGACATAATAAGTGAGAGTCACGTGACTGTAGTTCAGCCGATACTGGGCCATCATATTTAGGGGGAGTCGCAAATATTGATTCAACCGATGACGGCCCGACTCTGGGCCAGAGATACATTGCTACCTGGGTAACGTATAGTATATCATAACCGATTATTTTAGCTAACTTTAGCCCTCATTATTTCAGTCTATACTTGTAGTGCCAACACAGAAAAAAAAACTAATGTCCTCTGTCATTAGTTGTGTTGAATCATTTTTTTCAGAGACATGATTTTAACCCTTTCTCTTCTATAATTGAAGCTAACAAGGGGTTAGGGAAACACAAAGCCAAAACCAAGTCTCAGTTCTCAGTCTGAATGACAAAGTTATACATTAAAAACATGTATACCTTTATGACCAGTTTCTGTGGAGGAGGTGGAGGAGCAGTAATGGCCGCTGTTTACTGAAATGACCCAACATTGACCCAGCAGTTGGGTATAAAAAAACTTCCCAACTCTATGAAAATAACTACACTACAAACTACAAACTCAACCGATTGAGTCTTTAAATGGAGACAGAAAAAAAAAAGCACAAAAGTAGTAGATGGACA
Source organism: Gobius niger (assembly GCF_951799975.1). Classification (NCBI taxonomy): domain Eukaryota; kingdom Metazoa; phylum Chordata; class Actinopteri; order Gobiiformes; family Gobiidae; genus Gobius; species Gobius niger. Next base: position 3,401,782 of record NC_136875.1, read on the forward strand.
ATTAACAAAAGTCAAATATACAAACGAATGCTCTTGACATTTCTTGAAGCTGTTTTGAACACAACAGTAACTCAAGTCTGAACTCCCACGGTTTAGACTGGCTCAGTTTGGGTTTAGTATCAGACTTGGCAAACACTGGCCCAGACTTGAGCTGTTATTTACAGTTACGGGTGAAATCACATCGAAAGTAGAATTACGGACACAACCACAGTTTGCTCTTGTTAGCACAGAAATCTGACCACTAACTCCCAAACTGCCAGTAAAACAAAACAAAAAAAAAGATCACATGAATTCTAATTTTAGATTAACATTCACACACACCTGAACTAACGCACTGAACATGACTCACCGCTTTGGGCACAAGATACACCTAAGAATAACAAAACAACAAAGAGAGTGCCTATATTTGTATTTATATGTTGCATAATTACAGGGTTGACGTACGAGCAGTGACGAGGAGAAACGCATCACTGAAGGAGAAATAACTTGTTATGGAATAATAACACTGTTCACTTTATTTTACAAGTGCTAAGTGGAATACTCTGGGTCATATATTTAACATAATACTGGGGGTACTAGAAAACAGTCCAACAGACTTAATCAACACAATTGTTCTAGTTGGTAAAATTGTTATTTTTAAGTGTAAATCCAAGGCAGATCTTTGTTTAGCACACTTAAGAAATAAAATACATCAACAGTATACAATCGAAAAGATTATAGCAATAAACAAAAATAAAAGAAATTCAATTGACAAAAAGTGGAATGGGATGTTATGGGACTGGTGTGCACTAACATTTTGATTTTCCTAATGTACACAATGTAATTAATGTCTTATCATGTTTATTCAGTGGTTCTCAAACTTTGAAGCGCTAGTGGGACGGGTGTGGGTTTTAAAATCAAACCTGCAACAAACCAGCTGCCCCAGTACTACCATCCCAATAAACACTCCAAACAAGATAAAAATGTGTATAAGGATGAACAGAACAAAGGAAGACTGGTGGAGTGCCCATTCTTTGAGAGCCACTGTGAAATATACAATATGATGTAAAATATAATGTAATCATGTACATATAATGTAAAATATAATGTAAAAAAATAATATGGAATTTATGAAAAATATGTCAAGGACTTGTATGTCTTGTCTTTGTGTTTGTTTGTCTTGTCTTTGTCTTGTCTTCGGAATTATCTTTATGTGAAATGTATTGTGATTTTGGTATTGCTATATTATTTATGTTCTTTGTTTTATTCAATGTCTACAGTGACTGTGTCTATGTCTGAGGTGAATGAATGAATAAATAAATTTAAAAAACAAAACACCTGCTTTTTTGAAAATAGCAGTTCCTCGGAGTTTGTAATAGGCTCAGCTCTACAAGGATAGGGTTCGTTGGTGCATAGAAATCTGCTTTAGTGATAATTCTGATTGCCTTTTTTGGAGTTGGAAAATTGGATGAGTATTGGATTTATAATTGTTTCCCTATATTTCCAGGCCATCATTTAGGTATGGAAGTATGAGGGAGTGATACTGTAATAGAACAGATTTTTTTTTGAGCACAGTTTTCATTTTGCCAATTAAAGCAATGTTTTTTTTTGCTAGTTTTCTTTTTAATATACTTATATGCAATTTCAATTCAAGTTTTCCTTCAATTTTGCATGAACTGGTTCAATATCATTTATTTTTAGAGTTGTATGATCCCTGACTTTTCTATTTCCAAAGATAATATATTTTGTTTTACTTAGATTCATTGAGAGTTTGTTTAGATCAAACCATTGTTTTAGGACTGTGAGCTCGTCTTCTCCTGTAGAAAGGAGCTGTTTCAGGTCCTTTCCAGAGCAGTACAGGCTGGTATCATCCACATATAATACACATTATACGTTTTCCAAAGCTTCACAAACATCATTGATATACATTAAAAACAATTTTGGACCCAAAATAGAGCCTTGTGGGACCCCATGTGTAATAGTTTTTTTATTAAGAGATGACATTGTGTATATGTACATATTGGTATCTGTTGCTGAGATAACTTTCCAGCCAGGCATATGCAGGTCCCCTGACACCGAACCTTTCAATCTTTTTTAAAAGTCTTGTATGGTCTATGGCGTCAAAGGCTTTGCTCAGATCGATCAAAACACCCACTGCATATTCACTATTGTCCATTGCTGTGGCCAAGTCTTCCACAAGAGCCGATTGATCGAAAACCGTATTGATGTTCACTTAACAAACTGTATTTGTCAACAAATGTGTCGAGCCTATTTGCAAATAACTTTTCCAAAATGTTGGAGAATTGCGGCAGAAGCGAGATAGGTCTGTAGTTTTCAAATATATGTTTATCTCCATTTTTATGTATTGGAACTACTTTTGCAGTTTTCATTTCTCTTGGGAAGGTGCCAGTAAGAAAGGACTGATTGCAAATGAACATAAAAGGTTTTACCACATAATGAATCATTTCTTTTACTTACATCATATCAATGTTAGAGCCTTTTATTCTTGAATTGTTTTAACTGTTTCTATAATTTCATTTTCTCTCATGAAAAGTGAGTTTAGATTTAATCAATTTAATCTTTGTGTGTCTTTAGGTTCTAAAATGTTGTTAGCTAATGTAGTTCCAACATCAGTAAAAAAATATTTGGGGCATTTGCAATTTCCTTCTTATTTTCTATGATTTGATTGTCATTGACAAAAAACTGACGCAAATTAAATGTTTTCCTGCCCTTCTTAATGATTTCATTTAGTATTTTCCAGGTCCCTTGGGTGTCATTTCTGTGTTGTTCCAATCATTTGTGATAATAGTACCTCTTATTTGATGGAATTATGCTTGTCAACTTACTTTTATATGACTTGTATCTATTTTCAGTTTCTGTAGTTCTATGTTTGAAATATAATCTATACAAATGATGTTTCTTTTTACATGCTTTGACAATACCATTTGTAAACCATGGCTTATTGGTGCCGTTTTATGGTTGGCCTTGCACGTTTTAAGAGGACAATGCTTGTCAGTTTCATGACAAATGGACAGAAAGGTGTTATATGCAATGAAGCCGACTTCACTGCACAAAATACATTATTTTAAAAAGAGGGAAAAGCAGAACACATTTACAAAATAATCAATACATGTTTATTGTGAATAATGAATAAATACAATCAAATGAATAAATAGCACATCCACAGAATTGACCTCAGCACAGAGTTCTCCCTCTCAGGCTTCACTGATAATTCACACTTTGATAAATAAAGTTTTTGTACATGAGTTCTTACTGCCTGCAGTAGAAAATTATTAAGATCGAAGTAAAGAATAGATCAAATGAACTTCGTACAGCTGAATAAATACTATGACGTTAACAAATACTTCAAGGCAGTATATATATTCATATACATAAAAATAATAACAACAACATTACTTAGTTAAAACAAAATCATCAGGATCAGTCCCAGCAGAGAATGGAGCAAACCCATTCTCACCAAAGACACCGCTGACGAGGCTGCAGTAGTTGTAGTAGTTGGGGCTGCAGTAGTTGTAGTAGTTGGGGCTGCAGTAGTTGTAGTAGTAGTTGGTGCTGCTGTAGTAGTAGTAGTTGGGGCTGCTGTAGTTGTAGTAGTTGGGGCTGCAGTAGTTTTAGTAGTAGTTGGGGCTGCTGTAGTTGTAGTAGTTGGGGCTACTGTAGTTGTTGTAGTAGTTGGGGCTGCTGTAGTTGTAGTAGTTGGGGCTGCAGTAGTTGTTGTAGTAGTTGGGGCTGCTGTAGTAGTAGTAGTTGGGGCTGCAGTAGTAGTAGTAGTTGGGGCTGCAGTAGTAGTAGTAGTTGGGGCTGCAGTAGTAGTAGTAGTTGGGGCTGCAATAGTTGTAGTAGTTGGGGCTGCAGTAGTTGTAGTAGTTGGGGCTGCTGTAGTTGTAGTAGTTGGGGCTGCAGTAGTTGTAGTAGTTGGGGCTGCAGTAGTTGTAGTAGTTGGGGCTGCAGTAGTTGTAGTAGTAGTTGGAGCTGCAGTAGTTGTAGTAGTAGTTGGGGCTGCAGTAGTTGTAGTAGTAGTTGGGGCTGCAGTAGTTGTAGTAGTAGTTGGGGCTGCTGTAGTTGTAGTAGTTGGGGCTGCAGTAGTTGTTGTAGTAGTTGGGGCTGCAGTAGTTGTAGTAGTAGTTGGGGCTGCTGTAGTTGTAGTAGTTGGGGCTGCAGTAGTTGTAGTAGTAGTTGGGGCTGCTGTAGTTGTAGTAGTTGGGGCTGCAGTAGTTGTAGTAGTAGTTGGGGCTGCTGTAGTTGTAGTAGTAGTTGGGGCTGTAGTAGTTGTAGTAGGGGCTACAGTAGTAGTAGTTGGGGCTGCAGTAGTAGTAGTTGGGGCTGCAGTAGTTGTAGTAGTTGGGGCTGCTGTAGTTGTAGTAGTAGTTGGGGCTGTAGTAGTTGTAGTAGTAGTTGGAGCTGCAGTATTAGTAGTTGGAGCTGCAGTAGTAGTAGTTGGAGCTGCAGTAGTAGTAGTAGGGGCTGCAGTAGTAGTAGTAGGGGCTGCAGTAGTAGTTGCGGCTGCAGTAGTAGTAGTAGGGTCTGCAGTAGTAGTAGCGGCTGCAGTAGTAGTAGTAGGAGCTGCAGTAGTAGTAGTTGGAGCTGCAGTAGTAGTAGTAGGAGCTGCAGTAGTAGTAGTAGTAGGGGCTGCAGTAGTAGTAGTAGCGGCTGCAGTAGTAGTCTGTGTACTGCAGGTCGGTGTATCTTGGATGGAGCCGATAGTCGCTAACAGAGGGGAGCTGGATAAAGATCCAGCAACATCACACAGACTAGTGGAGGCACAGCCAAGAGCCGGGACTGGGGAGGTCTGTCCTGTAAGTATTACTGCAAACAACAACATGATAATGTTACTATGAGAAATGTCCCTGCAGGTGTTCACCAGGTTAACATGTGGCACAAAAACAATGGTCTAGAATTTAACATGAAAAAAGAAAAACAGTTAAAAAACTGGAATGTGTTACAATGAGAGCTCTGCTCTTCTGACCCTACAGGTGTCCAGCTCTGGGCCTTGTGTAGAACTTACTTGAGGATGTGAAGCATCTGTCCTCCAGACTGTTACAGGTGACTGTTAAGGTGCACGAGTTGGTCAGAGGGTTACAGCTGTCGCACTGCAGAGAGCCGGAAGCAGAGGGCGCAGGAACTGACACAGAAGAGACAAAAATAGAGTCAAAACCAAGTGTTACCAAACCTAAAAACAATCCTGGTGAAACCGCTCACTCACCGACTGCGTCGGCAGAGTTACAGTCGTCTGTGTTGCAGCATTCAGCTCTGGCCAAAACATTTGCAGTTCCCACGTCCAGTGAATAGTCCTGGGACCCCAATGCACAGAAACTGTTGGTGTCACAGCTTTTTATTTTCTGAGTGGAAACACCGGGTGTTGGACTGAGTGTGGTCGCTGTAGGTAATTCAAAGACAAGGAAGAGTTAGCTCCTCCTTCTGAGTGCTTTAATAAAATATATTTTTGATCGGTGAAAATGTAAAATATCTTACTCTGAATGATGATAGAGACACAGTTGGATACTCCGATGGAGCAGGTGTCCGAAGTCGTGCCTGCACATGTTGGATCCGTACAAGTCCTACAAGAGAGTCCGACAACTGCAAGAGACAAAAGCAGGTCACACCAAAGGAACCAGGACGGTAAAATAAAGTTAAGAGTATTAGTTGATATTTACCAGTTGATGGAGAGGGCCACAGTTAAGGCCAGAGGAAAGAGCAGCTTCAGTGCAGTCTTCATGGTCAGAGTCTTCACTTGGCTTCAGTATGTCCTCTGTGTATTCGCTGGTGGATGCTGCTCTGTCACTTCTCTGACTCCTTTTAAAGTGGATGTGATGTTGGGAGGCACCGCTGTGATGACGATAGTTCTGTTCATGTTTCGAGAATGCATCACACCCTTTTTTTCGTCACACCAAACAATAAGAACACAGATTAAACCAGTTCTTTCAGCAGCATTCACAATAACTACTTGCGTTTGTGAGTTCTCGACAAACACAGTGTGCCCATGTGACATCACTAACTTTTCCTATATTGTTGTTTTCTTGATACAAATGTTGTCAAAGCACCCCCAAAGATTTTAGCCACTAAATCAACACTCGTTCTCTCTACAAACATTCTTCAGACGTCACAAACTGTTCTATCATGAAAAGGAGTGAGTGGGACAGGTTTAATGCCAACTAAAGGAGGGGTTATTGTCCGAATCCCCGTGGTATGTTTTTTGCGGCCGTGGGTCCCAGGTTGACATAAAACCATCTCATGGAGGCTCCTCAGTGCGCGCTGGACTTAAAGGCAGGTCCAGAGCGTCCTCCTCCACCACACAGCTCTTCTCTGGCTCTTCTCCGGAACATCTCCACGCTGTTCTTCACTGAAATAGGACAGGTTGGTGAGTTGCTGAACAACACAAGGTTCCACATCATCCTCAACTGACATCTGGAGAGCAGAACCAACAGTGGGAAGCCAAACCAAAACCACATCACCTGGTCATTGATTTACAGGAAATTGCACTGTTGCAGTACCTGGATGACAGAGAACTGACAGTATCCTTTTTTTTTTTTTTAATAAATGGTAAGTCTTTATTCATGTGTTGTGTTTTTCCTTTTGGTGGACAGTTCGTAGCGGTGATGTAGTAAAGACGTGTTAAACTGAAGAATGTTTTTGTTGTATGTGTCACCTGTCTCCGCCCTTTACATCAGAGGCAGCACAAATGAACGGCTGAAAGGCCCAAACAATGTTTATTGTTTACTGTGGAAGGAAAGCAGTGTACTGACGATCATTTTATGACTCACTTTTGTTGCCTGTAATAACAAACATGACATCTGTGTCCTTAGGGGATGTTTCATAAAACTGCTTCATGAACTTGTCAAACCGGTCAAGGAACACCACAACACTAACGGCGTCCAGTGGGTGTCGCCAAAGCACAAGCAGGAGCTGAGAGAACAGGCTGAAGATGTGGAATCTGGGGGTTACAGTGAGTGGGATGCTGTTCATGATGTTTCAGCCCCTTAGTCTGAGAACACAGCCCAAAGGTGGAACATCTGAAGAGCACTTCACAGTCTGGCCGAGAGCCTCTCCCAGATTTCACTTGTGTGAGATCCGGTGATGGTGGAGGTCCATGGAGTCTTTTCTATATAACACAAGAACATTTGATGTTTTTCAAATACTGACTAAAAATCAAAAACTTCTTTCATTGTTTATTTAACCATGTACTGGTTAGTTTGCGTATTTTTCAAGAATTGATGAGAAAACATGAATCATTTGAAAATGGTCCATGGCCTGATATTTGTTCAACAGGTTCATGAAGTTTAATGCCAGGTTGGTGATGACATTATTTGTTAAAATGTGTATCTTCAAATTGTGTATTAAATCAAGGTGATGGAACTGAAATTATTGACGACCATTAACAAGTTACTACGTACCTCCATCACAGAAGCAAACTTAGTAGTAGTAGTAGTAGTAGTTTATTCGGTCACTTCATTCCTTTAAACGTCAAACAAACATTTCCAATTATTTGTGTACAACACGACCGAAAGGGTTTAGGCTGAAGTGAAAACTTATTACGCCAAACCCAGTTTACAGACTTCCACGAGAAAAAAAAAAACACAAACATTTATAATGAACAATATCAAGTGTCAAACAGAAGAGAAATAAGCATGTGTCTAGAATTATTAACATACATTTCAATATTCCAACAAATATCTATATATACATTTGTTTTATGTTAATTTATTTGAAACTAAATCATGTCATCATTTTTTTCTTTTTTTTTTTTTCTTTATTCATCCTAAGCTTATATATTCTTGAATTTTAGCAGCTTTAAACAACTTTTTGAAACTGTTTGGGACTGTTTTAGGTATGGAAGTATGAGGGAGTGATACAGTAATAGAAGAGATTTTTTATCGAGTACAGTTTTCATTTTGCCAATTACAGCAATGTTTTTTGCTAATTTTGTTTTTAATATACTTATATGCAATTTCCATTCAAGTTTTCCGTCAATTTTGCATGAACTGGTTCAACATCATTTATTTTTAGAGTTGTATGATCCCTGACTTTTCTACTCCCAAAGATAATATATTTTTATTTACTTAGATTCATTGAGAGTTTGTTTAGATCAAACCATTGTTTTAGGACTGTGAGCTCGTCTTCTCCTGTAGAAAGGAGCTGTTTCAGGTCCTTTCCAGAGCAGTACAGGCTGGTATCATCCGCATATAATAGACATTTTATGTTTTCCAAAGCTTCACAAACATCATTGATATACATTTAAAACAATTTTGGACCCAAAATAGAGCCTTGTGGGACCCCTTTTGTGTAATCAGTTTTTTTTTAGGAGTTGACATTGTGTATATGTACATATTGGTATCAGTTGCTGAGATAACTTTCCAGCCAGGCATATGCAGGTCCCCTGACACCGAACCTTTCAATCTTTTTTAAAAGTCTTGTATGGTCTATGGCGTCAAAGGCCTTGCTCAGATCGATCAAAACACCCACTGCATATTCACTATTGTCTATTGCTGTGGCCAAGTCTTCCACAAGAGCCGATTGATCGAAAACCGTATTAATGTTCACTTAAAGGGGCTGGAAGCAAGTTCGCCATTTTATACTCACTACTGCCACCTCTGGCCATATATGTAACTGCACCTTCTATGTTAAGCTCGTGCATGACGGCAATTCGGGCCGAAGTGATGCATTTTTGAGTGACCGTACAGGATTTTAGAGGCAGTTGTGGTGAACAGGTCTGAGCTCATTCTACACATTAGGACATGGCTGGAACATGTAGGGGGAGGAAAATACTTAATTTTAACATTTTTAAACTCCTTATAGTCCCTTTAACTTAACTGGTGCTGTTTCACCATGTATTCTTTTATGTCAAATGCATAATTCTCAAAAGTCAACTAAAATTACATAATACATTATCAAATGTAAATTGCATTACACATTGTAGAATGAATAAAGAGACCAGAATCCCATGGCAATATGCTATTCCTTTCAAAATCTTGTATTTTGCAATATATAAAGTCATTGCATCGACACTTTACATATTGAATTGCCATTAGAACTTTTGGAATAGAAAATTACATGTCAAAATAGGATATAACATTATACTTTGCCAAATACAATTACAAAATGTATACTAAAATAACCTAATGCATAGCCATTTGACAAATGAATAGACAATTGAATTAAGGTGCCTATAGTCTTCCATATGAAAAGCCTTTGTGATTTCATTTACATTTGTGCATTCATTCATTTATTTTGCTGCAGGGCATCTTTTACACGCTGCCTTGGGAAGGAGAGAGAGCGAGGGGAAGGATGCAGACTTACTTATTTAAAGGCACACTGTGTAACACTGCTCTCCTTTATGTTCTGGACCTTTAATTCAGGACCCCTGCCCGAGAGAGACACGGCCAATTCACATCAGATATAAAAAGCAAACAGTTCTATTTGTGGCAACAAAAGTGAGTCATAAAATGATCGTCAGTACACTGCTTTCCTTCCACAGTAAACGGCCTTTCAGCCGTTCATTTGTGCTGCCTCTGATGTAAAGGGCGGAGACAGGTGACACATACAACAAAAACATTCTTCAGTTTAACACGTCTTTACTACATCACCGCTACGAACTGTCCACCAAAAGGAAAAACACAACACATGAATAAAGACTTTCCATTTATTTAAAAAAAAAAAAAAAAAGGATACTGACGGTTCTCTGTCATCCAGGTACTGCAACAGTGCAATTTCCTGTAAATCAATGACCAGGTGATGTGGTTTTGGTTTGGCTTCCCACTGTTGGTTCTGCTCTCCAGATGTCAGTTGAGGATGATGTGGAACCTTGTGTTGTTCAGCAACTCACCAACCTGTCCTATTTCAGTGAAGAACAGCGTGGAGATGTTCTGGCTCTGCTTCAGTCCTACACCTCACTCTTTGGTGACATGCCCTCCCACACTATGGTACTTGAGCAAGTTATAATTTCCACTTTTCAGCTTTCATTAAGCAGCATGCCTGAGGATTTGTTTTCAAATCAAGCCCAAGGCATCTCAGATGGAGACCAAAAACATACCACGGGGATTCGGACAATAACCCCTCCTTTAGTTGGCATTAAACCTGTCCCACTCACTCCTTTTCATGATAAAACAGTTTGTGACGTCTGAAGAATGTTTGTAGAGAGAACGAGTGTTGATTTAGTGGCTAAAATCTTTGGGGTGCTTTGACAACATTTGTATCAAGAAAACAACAATATAGGAAAAGTTAGTGATGTCACATGGGCACACTGTGTTTGTCGAGTCACTAACGCAAGTAGTTATTGTGAATGCTGCTGAAAGAACTGGTTTAATCTGTGTTCTTATTGTTTGGTGTGACGAAAAAAAGGGCGTGATGCATTCTCCAAACATGAACAGAACTATCGTCATCACAGCGGTGCCTCCCAACATCACATCCACTTTAAAAGGAGTCAGAGAAGAGACAGAGCAGCATCCACCAGCGAATACACAGAGGACTTACTGAAGCCAAGTGAAGACTCTGACCATGAAGACTGCACTGAAGCTGCTCTTTCCTCTGGCCGTAACTGTGGCCCTCTCCATCCACTCTGGTGAATATCAACTAATACTCTTAAGTTTATTTTCCCGTCCTGGTTCCTTTGGTGTGACCTGCTTTTGTCTCTTGCAGTTGTCGGACTCTCTTGTAGGACTTGTACGGATCCAACATGTGCAGGCACGACTTCGGACACCTGCTCCATCGGAGTATCCAACTGTGTCTCTATCATCATTCAGAGTAAGATATTTTACATTTTCAAAAATATACTTAAAAATATATTTAATGGAAGCACCCAGAAGGAGGAGCTAACTCTTCCTTGTCTTTGAATTACCCACAGCGACCACAGTCAGTCCAACACCCGGTGTTTCCACTCAGAAAATAAAAAGCTGTGACACCAACAGTTTCTGTGCATTGGGGTCCCAGGACTATTCACTGGACGTGGGAACTGCAAATGTTTTGGCAAGAGCTGAATGCTGCAACACAGACGACTGTAACTCTGCCGACGCAGTCGGTGAGTGAGCGGTTTCACCAGGATTGTTTTTAGGTTTGGTAACACTTGGTTTTGACTCTACTTTTGTCTCTTCTGTGTTAGTTCCTGCGGCCTCTGCTTCCGTCTCTCAGTGCGACAGCTGTAACCCTCTGACCGGGCAGTGCACCTTAACAGTCACCTGTAACAGTCTGGAGGACAGATGCTTCACATCCTCAAGTAAGTTCTACACAAGGCCCAGAGCTGGACACCTGTAGGGTCAGAAGAGCAGAGCTCTCATTGTAACACATTTTTCTTTTTTTATGTTCATTTCTAGACCATTTTTTTTTGTGCCACATGTTAACCTGGTGAACACCTGCAGGGACATTTCTCATAGTAACATTATCATGTTGTTGTTTGCAGTAATACCTACAGGACAGACCTCCCCAGTCCCGGCTCTTGGCTGTGCCTCCACTAGTCTGTGTGATGTTGCTGGATCTTTATCCAGCTCCCCTCTGTTAGCGACTATCGGCTCCATCCAAGGTACACCGACCTGCAGTACACAGACTACTACTGCAGCTCCTACTACTACTACTGCAGCCTCAACTACTACTACGACTAGCACAGCCCCAACTACTACTACTGCAGCTCCTACTACTACTACTGCAGCCGCAACTACTACTGCAGCCCCTACTACTACTACTGCAGCTCCAACTACTAATACTGCAGCTCCAACTACTACAACTACAGCAGCCCCAACTACTACTAATACTGCAGCTCCAACTACTACAACTACAGCAGCCCCAACTACTACAACTACTGCAGCCCCAACTACTACAACTACAGTAGCCCCAACTACTACTACTACTGTAGCCCCAACTACTACAACTACAGTAGCCCCAACTACTACAACTACTGCAGCCCCAACTACTACAACTACAGTAGCCCCAACTACTACTACTACTGTAGCCCCAACTACTACCACTACTGCAGCCCCAACTACTACAACTACTGTAGCCCCAACTACTACAACTACAGCAGCCCCAACTACTACAACTACTGCAGCTCCAACTACTACTACTACAGCAGCCCCAACTACTACTACAACTACTGCAGCCCCAACTACTACTACAACTACAGCAGCCCCAACTACTACTACTACTGTAGCCCCAACTACTACAACTACAGCAGCCCCAACTACTACAACTACTGCAGCTCCAACTACTACTACTACAGCAGCCCCAACTACTACTACAACTACTGCAGCCCCAACTACTACTACAACTACAGCAGCCCCAACTACTACTACTACAGCAGTCCCAACTACTACTACAACTACAGCAGCCCCAACTACTACAACTACAGTAGCCCCAACTACTACTACTACTGCAGCCCCAACTACTACTACTGCAGCCTCGTCAGCGGTGTCTTTGGTGAGAATGGGTTTGCTTCATTCTCTGCTGGGACTGATCCTGATGATTTTGTTTTAACTAAGTAATGTTGTTATTATTTTTATATATATGAATATATATACTGCCTTGAAGTATTTGTTAACCTCATAGTATTTATTCAGCAGTACGAAGTTCATTTGATCTATTCTTTACTTCGATCTTAATAATTTTCTACTGCAGGCAGTAAGAACTCATGTACAAAAACTTTATTTATCAAAGTGTGAATTATCAGTGAAGCCTGAGAGGGAGAACTCTGTGCTGAGGTCAATTCTGTGGATGTGCTATTTATTCATTTGATTGTATTTATTCATTATTCACAATAAACATGTATTTATTATTTTGTAAATGTGTTCTGCTTTTCCCTCTTTTTAAAATAATGTATTTTGTGCAGTGAAGTCGGCTTCATTGCATATAACACCTTTCTGTCCATTTTTCATGAAACTGACAAGCATTGTCCTCTTAAAACGTGCAAGGCCAACCATAAAACGGCACCAATAAGCCATGTTTACAAATGGTATTGTCAAAGCATGTAAAAAGAAAAATCATTTGTGTAGATTATATTTAAAACATAGAACTACAGAAACTGAAAATAGATACAAGTCATATAAAAGTAAGTTGACAAGCATAATTCCATCAAATAAGAGGTACTATTATCACAAATGATTGGAACAACACAGACATGATACCCAAGGGACCTGGAAAATACTCAATGAAATCATTAAGAAGGGCAGGAAAACATTTAATTTGCCTCATTTTTTGTCAATGACAATCAAATCATAGAAAATAAGAAGGAAATTGCAAATGCCCCAAATATTGTTTTCACTGATGTTGGAGCTAACAACATTTTAGAACCTAAAGACACACAAAGATTAAATTGATTAAATCTAAACTCACTTTTCATGAGAGAAAATGAAATTATAGAAACAGTTAAAACAATTCAAGAATAAAAGGCTCTAACATTCATATGATGTAAGTAAAAGAAATGATTCATTATGTGGTAAAACCTTTTATGTTCATTTGCAATCAGTCCTTTCTTATTTATTTATTTATTTATGGTTTATTTGGTAGGGACAGTGCAAGTTAATGAACAAGCCACACCGGATTGTAGCCTTAGGCTAATTTTCATCCGTCGTCCCTCATGCGCACTCTCAAACACACTCTCATACATCCTGGCCTATTGTACATGTTTTTAGTGGTAGGGGAAACCGGAGTACCCGGAGGAAACCTACGCAGACACGGGGAGAACATGCAAACTCCACACAGAAAGGCCCCGTCCTTGGTGGGAATCGAACCCGGACCTTCTAGCTGTGAAGCACAAGCACTAACCGCTGTGCTACCGTGCCTGCCCATTACTGGCACCTTCCCAAGAGAAAAGAAAACTGCAAAAGTAGTTCCAATACATACAAATGGAGATAAACATATATTTGATGTTTTCCATCAAACTGATCGACTACAACAGCAATCATGGCTCTTGTGGAAGACTTGGCCACAGCAATAGACAATAGTGAATATGCAGTGGGTGTTTTGATCGATCTGAGCAAGGCCTTTGACGCCATAGACCAGACAAGACTTTTAAAAAAGATTGAAAGGTTCGGTGTCAGGGGACCTGCATATGCCTGGCTGGAAAGTTATCTCAGCAACAGATACCAATATGTACATATACACAATGTCAACTCTGAAAAAAAACTGATTACACGTGGTGGTCCCACAAGGCTCTATTTTGGGTCCAAAATTGTTTTTAATGTACATCAATGATGTTTGTGAAGCTTTGGAAAACGTAAAATGTGTATTATATGCGGATGATACCAGCCTGTACTGCTCTGGAAAGGACCTGAAACAGCTCCTTTCTACATATAAACTTCGTAACGTTCATTGTGTCTACTTGTGTTCTAGTATCACTTTTTTTGTTCGTTTGGTCAGACACTAAGGTTAGAGATGTTAAAGATCTTTTACCTTTACATGTTTCAGCCGCCATCTGAAGGCCGTCATCAGAAGTATCACCGGCGTGCGGTGACGTGTCACTTATCAGCTGTTCTTACTTCCGAGGCGTGACCAGTCTGACGGTCCCAACAGGTCCGACAGACGGGTCACGCCCCCTGCCGCCCGGTGGATTCAGGGCGACAGGGGGCGTAATCATTGGAGGAGGGTGTCCCAGGTGTGGGACAGGAGAAACGCTCCTTCGTCACGGTTGATGGTGTCGGTGCTCCGTTTCCTGATTTCTATGGCTTCTTTTATCCAGCGTTTGAATTTATTGGTTTCCGATCCAATGACCCAAGCCTCGTCCCAGTCCATGATGTGGTTGTTTCTTTCTGTCGGACCTGTTGGGACCGTCAGACTGGTCACGCCTCGGAAGTAAGAACAGCTGATAAGTGACACGTCACCGCACGCCGGTGATACTTCTGATGACGGCCTGCAGATGGCGCTGAAACATGTAAAGGTAAAAGACCTTTAACATCCCTTACCTTAGTGTCTGACAAAACGAACAAAAAAAGTGATACTAGCTCCTTTCTACAGTAGAAGACGAGCTCACAGTCCTAAAACAATGGTTTGATCTAAACAAACCTCTCAATGAATCTAAGTAAAACAAAATATATTATCTTTGTGTAGCATGTGTGGGTGACCTATTGCCCTCTTCGCCATGGTTACCGCATTCCAGAGATGAAACCCCCACTTCAAGACCCCAGACCATTTTATGGTTTTGGAATGTCTTCACTTCCTGTATTGTGAATGGCTGATCAGATCGAACACAGTTCAGGTGAAAAAGACTGTGATGATCTTATCCTTTAACCGTCACAACCAGAGATGAGAACTCTTTATTGACCTTCGAATTGGACTAAAGACTGAATCTCAAACATCCGATTTCAGTAATAAGCCAATTCTTTAATTCATGGACAGTGAGAATGAACTCAACCAATCTGTTCTAATGATGAATTCTTCCCCAGGTCAACAAAGATGCAATGTACATACATACTGTCCAAATGTTGGTAATGCATTTGAAAATTTTGTGAAGTTGTTAATGTGTTTATCGCAATAGAAATGTATTTCCTGAATTCTCACAAGCCTTCCTCCCTTCCCACTTGGGCTCCAATAATATCGGGTTACGGACTGAACCGATTGGTCGAGTCCCGTGGAGACAAAGGGACCGCCCCCCCCCCCCCCCCCCGGTATAAAGGAGGGCTAAGGAAGTAGTTCAAGAGAATTAGAGAGTTGAACTTCTGGTGAGAACATTTGCATTTTTCCTACAAGACAACATTTTTGATCGCTGAGCTTTCAGCGCAAGCAGTTTGAGTCTAGCTGGTCAATCCAAACGCCCAAGGCCCAGAGGAGCCGGAGAGAGACCCCAGCCTCGCCTGCATCAGCTTGAGAATCGCCACTTGAGAGACCACGACCAAAAAGGCCGTCGCACACCAGGACTTTGGAACGCCGGACCACAGTTGGAGTGGAAAGCCCTTCTCTCACGGTCGTAAGCGCATCTCACAGACCTGGCTCAATAAGACTCACATAACTTCTACGCAAACCACCTTACTGACTTTCAGATACAATTTTAGAACATTTTATCTGATTATTCATCCTGGTAGCCTTCTAGGTTATCCTGTTTGCACTTTAATATATAATGCTGTCTGTTAATTGATTTTGATCATTAAACCTCCATAAACCACAGTTTGCTTTGGTAATGTCTGTGTTTATTATTTCAGACTAAGAGTCCATGTGTACGTCCAAGACCTCACTTCCTTCAGATAAATCTGTAGTTTAGCCTCCTATTCTTACTTTTATTGCCCCGTTAAATTTTAGGGCTAATCTACAACCTATTAATTAATTAATAAACAAATTAATTGATTAATAAACCCTCATACCCTGCAATTGATTTAGAGTTGATGTGAATTACTTCCAAATCTCAAATGCACAAACCTATCTGTTGTATGATTTGTTTTAAAATATTTTGTTAATTATGCTCATTTTACACTTGTTCAAGAGCAGTGAACATTTAAGGGAGAGTTTACAATTTTTGGAAATTTTGAATATAAGCTAAGAAGATTTTATACACGAGATCCCATGTTGATGGCGACATATTTTGTTTGAAAAAGATATCGTGATTCATTAATAACCATTCAAAACATTACCTGTTAATAATGGATTTTACAGTGATTATAGAGCTCAACATTCCCACCCACTTCTGGTCACATGCTGGGGTCCGGAAAGAAAACATCTGATTCTTATTTCGCATTAATTTTTTCAAAAATTCGAATGTTTAAGAGTCTAAAAGCACAGCGCCGGCTAATCCACTCTGCGGTAGTATTTTTGGAAGAGCAAAAAAAAAAAGAAAAGAATGGAACTTGGAAATGGAAATGAACTTTTTTTTTCTGGATCCCAACATGTGACTAGAGGTCTGCAAGCTTGTTGCACGGTAAGGCTATGCTAGTTCCTCTGACTTGAAATTGTGAGCGCCAGTACTTCCTGTCTGTATTCTTTTCCTGGAATAAAAATCATATTTTCTAAAGATTATGTTGTGGGCAGTGAGTTCCCGGTTGATGATCATTTACTGTGTGCTCAAATCATGATGGAACGAGTTCAGAGGAGACACCTGTGATCATAACGGATTGATTTTTGTTTTTCTTGAAGCTAAAGGCTAACATGCTATATACTATTTCAAATTGTATAATGCATGAAATTAATGCTAGCCTTTAGCTTCCAGACAAACTCACTGATCCTTATAAACATAGACGTCTCACACAGCAACTTGTTAACCTGCAGTAAGTGATCATCTACCAGGAACTCACTGTCCACCACAGAATCTTTAGGAAACATGATGTTTCGAACGGGTCGTACTAGCGCCCACACGTTCAGCTCAGAGGAACCAGCATAGCCACATTGTGCAACAAGCCAACTTGTTAGTAGGTTTGAACATGAGCAACGTTGTTATTTATTTGTCAAATATATAACACCTCCGAGGTTGACAGTGTGACTTGGGCATTCATACTAGTTCTGAGCTATCCTGATAAAAATGCCGTCTTCATGGGGATTCTCATTTAACGCTGACTGTTAAGAATTATCAGCTTTTTCAGAATACAGTTTTATTAGATTAGCAAATCATATTTCTAGAGTGTAAGTGTAAAATTGACTTTATGGAAGAAAAACAACTTTTAGAAACTGTTCAGAGTAAAGTTTTATCTTGTTAAAAGAAATAAATCTTTTACAGCAAATACAGTAGTCTGGATCAAATTTGTATGTTTTATTTAGAATGAAAACTTTTGAGTTGAACAACCACAAATTATAATAATACATTTAGAATATAACAATAGCTTTAGATATAATTATTAAAAATGACTTGATCAAACTCATTTATATTTCTTTACATGAAAACCTTTCAGTTGAGCGATTAATTGTTAAAAATGTATTGCCCAAACCCATTTCATTTTTTTTACTTGAAAGCCTTTGCTTTTAGTCAGCCAAATGAAGAAATATAGTTCTGGACAAATTAAACAATATTAACAAAAACAGAAAAAACTTGGTTTGAGTTGAGTTGAAATATATTTTTTGGATGGAACTTCTGCCCACAATTAAATTGAGTTAGTCCAATGAATCATTTTTTTGAGTGTAGATATAAATAGCAAACAGTTCTATTTGTGGCAACAAAAGTGAGTCATAAAATGATCGTCAGTACACTGCTTTCCTTCCACAGTAAACAATAAACATTGTTTGGGCCTTTCAGCCGTTCATTTGTGCTGCCTCTGATGTAAAGGGCGGAGACAGGTGACACATACAACAAAAACATTCTTCAGTTTAACACGTCTTTACTACATCACCGCTACGAACTGTACACCAAAAGGAAAAACACAACACATGAATAAAGACTTACCATTTAAAAAAAAAAAAAAGATACAGTCGGTTCTCTGTCATCCAGGTACTGCAACAGTGCAATTTCCTGTAAATCAATGACCAGGTGATGTGGTTTTGGTTTGGCTTCCCACTGTTGGTTCTGCTCTCCAGATGTCAGTTGAGGATGATGTGGAACCTTGTGTTGTTCAGCAACTCACCAACCTGTCCTATTTCAGTGAAGAACAGCGTGGAGATGTTCTGGCTCTGCTTCAGTCCTACACCTCACTCTTTGGTGACATGCCCTCCCACACTATGGTACTTGAGCAAGTTGTAATTTCCACTTTTCAGCTTTCATTAGGCAGCATGCCTGAGGATTTGTTTTCAAATCAAGCCCAAGGCATCTCAGATGGAGACCAAAAACATACCACGGGGATTCGGACAATAACCCCTCCTTTAGTTGGCATTAAACCTGTCCCACTCACTCCTTTTCATGATAGAACAGTTTGTGACGTCTGAAGAATGTTTGTAGAGAGAACGAGTGTTGATTTAGTGGCTAAAATCTTTGGGGTGCTTTGACAACATTTGTATCAAGAAAACCGGTGCCAGGGTGAAACGCTTGACAAACAAAAGCTAAAACTTGAAACACTGACTACTGTTTGTGGACTCAGATAAACTGTATGTCAATTTGAAACATCAAGTTATCATTCAATGAAAAAAGGAACTACAAATAATGCCAAAAACAAACCCAAAACGAGTCGAGTTGGATGCCACGCCAGCAAGCCAAACCTGCCAGGAGGAAAAGGGCGCTGGCAGCGTCGATGGTACGTCTGAAATACTGAAGGAACTCAAACTATTTCGAACTGAAACGGCAGGGAACTTTGGTGTGCTTCGGAAGGAGGTGAGCGACATAAAACTGAACTTCGAAGAATTAAAAACAAGGGTGAATGACGCCGAACAGAGGATTGGAGATAACGAGGACCGTAGCATGGATCTGACTAAAGTGCTGTTTCAGCTGATGCGTAAACAAAAGTACCTTGAGGAGAAGTGCGAGGATCTTGAAGGCCGTTCACGGAGAAATAATTTAAGAATTTACGCAGTACCGGAGAAAACAGAAGGTAGCAATATGATTGTGTTCTTAGAAAAGCTAATTCGTGAGCACCTTAATATCCGGGAGGAGATTTACATTGAAAGGGCGCATCGCGTCGCAGCAACAGGTGTCTCCGCGGGACGCGCTGCTGCGGACTTCACCAGATCTATTATCGTTTGTTTTCGAAGTTTTAAGGAGAAACAACGAGTGCTACATGCTGCATGGTCTCTAAAGGACATTCGTATCAAGGATCAACGGATATATTTTGACGAGGATTACACCACCGAAGTGTTTAAGGAGCGCGCAAAATACAGGAGCGCAAGGAAACAACTCCAGGAGCGAAAAATCAAGTCTCGCATTCTCTATCCCGCAAAACTCATGCTGTTTCTGCAGGATGGAAAGACTAAGATTTTTGGAAACCCACGAGAAGCAGCAGAGGGTCTAAAGGACTTTGGTGTAACGATGGAAGTCCCAAGAAAAGAACCGGATTGGGACTCAGCGCTGCGGGCTGCGGGATGGCAGTCCCCCCGCGGTAGGAGCAAACACGCTCCCGCTGGGGAAATAACAGCCAGCGTTGAATCTCTTCGAGTTTCCTTGGATGGCTATGAAAATGAAAAGACTGACGACGAGTAAGGTATGGATATAACATTGTGGCTAGTGCTTATTTGTATAAATTAAGTGCAATGGCCGCAGTGTGTGAACATATCCTTACACAAGCTGAATACACAGAAGGTCGTGTCTATGACCAGGATGAACTGGACTCCGAGTCAAATTTATTTCCAAACACAAATGATACATGTAAATATTATACAGACGCAGAATTTAATAGTAACATAGAAACGGCTGGGTCATTTTCTCTTATTCATCTGAATTGTAGAAGCCTGTATTCAAATTTTAGTAAAATACATGATTATTTGAACACATTAAAAAATAAATTTACAGTTATAGCTCTGTCTGAGACTTGGTTAACGGATGCGAAAGGTGCAGAATTTAATTTTGAGGGCTATGAATTGTTTTATGTTAATCGGATCAAGAAGAGAGGAGGGGGGGTTGCTCTTTATGTCAATAGTGAGTTGAAATGCAAAACAATTGAGTGTATGACTACTGCAATAGAAGACTTAATGGAATGTTTAACCGTTGAGATCGAAATGAACAAACAGAGGAATATTGTTGTCACATGCATATATAGAACTCCAGGGTCTAGCATTACAGCATTTAATAGCAAGTTGGAGCAATTATTAGTTGGGATGAATGAAAACAAACAATCTATAATTTGTGGAGACTTCAACATAAATCTCTTGAATGTGTCTAATCATTCCAGTAGTTCAGATTTCCTAGATTTAATATATAGCAGAGGCCTTTATCCAACTATTACCAGGCCTAGCCGAATAACCTCCAACTGTGCCACATTAATTGATAACATTTTTGTTAATATACTTGATAAAACTGTCAAAAGTGGTCTTTTGATAAATGATACAACTGATCATTTACCCATATTCGTAACTGACTTTTGTAAAGTGAAAACAAACAAAGAAAAGTGCCCCAAAGTCATTCGGTCCAGAACTGAGGAAAGACTAAATAAATTTAGGGATGATCTTATGAAAGAACACTGGGAAAACGTTTATAGTACAAATAATGTAAACGAAGCTTATGAGTCATTCTTAAAAAAGTATCTATGGTTATATAATAAAAATTGCCCAACAAAAATACGGTATGATATAGCAGGAAAAAAATAAAATAAACCTTGGATAACAAAGGGTATATTGAAGTCTTGCAAAATGAAGAACAAGCTTTATCGCGACTTTGTAAAATATCAGACAATAAATGCAGAAAAAAAATATAAAGCCTATAAAAATAAGTTGACTGCTGTAATGAGACGTGCAAAGAAAGATTATTATACAAACTTGTTAATGGAAAACAAAAGTAATATCAAAGGAATGTGGAAAGTCTTAAGGGAGGTTATGGGCGGTAAAATAAATAGTAGTCAGCCACTATACTTAATGAATCAACAGAATACTGAGGTAAGTGGTGAAAAAATGGCTGAGGAATTTAATTCATTTTTCGTCAGTGTTGGCCCAAACCTGGCCAAATCTATACCACTACATAACGAAAATAAAAGCTGTACAGGTGAAAGCAGAGTCATGCAATCTCTATTTCTTGGCGAAGTCAGTGAGAGTGAAATTATTTCTACTGTCTCCAGATTAAAAAGTAAACATTCATGTGATAGTGATGGCTTCGATATGTACATTGTCAAAGAAACTATACATTGCATTGTAGGACCATTAAAATATGTTATCAATTTGTCTTTTAATACAGGTTTCTTTCCAGATAAAATGAAGGTGGCTAAGGTTGTCCCCCTTTTTAAATCTGGTGATAGGCATAGTCTTACAAATTACAGGCCTATATCTTTGCTTTCTCAATTTTCCAAAATTCTGGAGAAGCTTTTTGTTAATAAATTTGACAATTTCCTTGAGAAACATTCCTTGATACATGACAATCAGTTTGGGTTTCGAAGCACCCGCTCAACAGCTATGGCTTTGATGAAAATCACGGAGGACATTACAACAGAATTGGGGTACAAAAATCACACAGTTGGAGTTTTTATTGACCTTAAAAAGGCCTTTGACACGATCGATCACGGTATATTGATATCTAAATTACAGACGTATGGTATTAGAGGTGTAGTGTTAAACTGGATTAGTAGTTACCTAGAAAATAGACAACAATATGTAGAGCATATAGGCCATGAATCCAAGTTAGAAACAGTACAGTGTGGAGTCCCTCAAGGCTCTGTGCTGGGGCCTAAACTCTTTACTTTATATATTAATGACCTCTGTGAGGAATCAAAGATTTTACGTTTTGTTCTTTTTGCGGATGATACACATTTTTTTGTATCAGGGAAGAACTTAAGAACATTAATGAAAACTATTGAACAAGAAATGGTTCAACTTCAGAAATGGTTTAATAAAAACAAATTGTCCTTAAACTTAAGCAAAACTAAATTTATGTTGTTCACAAATCAACAATGCCCTGAAAGTGTTACTTTGACTTTAAATGGAATAAGTATTGAGAGAGTGTCAGAATTTAGGTTTTTAGGAGTCCTCATTGATGATAAATTTAAGTGGAAGTCACACATAGCTTACGTAAGAAATAAAATTTGTAAAAACATTGCAGTTTTGAGTAAAGTAAAGTTTATGTTGAATTATAAGGCAATGAGAATCCTATATTGCTCCTTTATTTTGCCATACTTAATGTATGGTTTGGAGGTATGGGGAAATTGTTATGTTACAAATTTAATGCCCTTATTTATTTTACAAAAAAGGGCTATAAGAATAATTAATGGAGTTGCTCCAAGGGAACATACTACAGAACTGTTTCTGAGGTCAGGACTACTCAAATTGAAGGACTTGGTTTCTTTACAAACTTTATTAGTTGTTCACAAGGCAAAACACTGCCTGTTACCGCATGGACTGCAAGCGCTTTTTACAGTAAACAGTGAGACAAGCAGAAGAAATAATGACTTTAAACAACCTTTCGCAGGAAAAACCCTTAAACAAATGTGTGTTTCAGTATCTGGTGTGATACAATGGAACTCTCTAGAAAATGATCTAAAATGTTGTTCAAATATTCTTCAATTTAAATATAAGTATAAACAGAGGACACTTAACTTGTACAAAGACGAATGTGAAAAACGTTAAAATTTACAACAATAATGATGATGATGACGGTGGTGATGTAGTGGTGCGGCGGTGGTGATGGGGGCGGTGGCGGGACTGTCTGGTTGTGTGGCGTGTACCTATGCATGTGTATGGGTGTGTGTGTATGGGTGCATACGGGTATGCTTACAGTGTATGAAACAAAAGTATAATTTAAAAAAAAAAAAAAAAAGTAATAAAGAGGAAAAAAAAACAATAATAATAAAATCATTAAAGATTCTTTAGTGCAGGGTAAGCAGGTGCTGGGCAGCTGTGGGAGGTCATACATCTCTCAACAGCTGCCCACACAAACCTCGCTTTTTTAACACACCATACAGCATAGGGCTCATCACGAACATACACATCCTCCTCAGTATAGGGTAAGCAGGAGTGGGGGAATGTCTGGGGCGTAGCACCTCTGGACTTCTGCTAACTCCTGTCTCTTTTTTAAACACCTATTTTAGGGCATATCACAGTCAATCACAAATGTAGGACAAGCAGGTGCTGGGCAGCTGTGAGAGGGTGAACATCTTTTGACAGATGCCCACTCAAACCTTGTTTTTTAATGCAATACACAGCATAGGGCTCATCACATATACATTCATACATCCTCTTCTTCCTTTTGTGTGTGTGCTGTGTGTGTGCTGTGTGTGCCCGTGCATGCCTGCCTGTGTGCGTGTGTGTGTGTGTGTGCCTGTGTGTGCCCGTGCATGCCTGCCTGTGTGTGTGTGTGCTGTGTGTGTGCTGTGTGTGCCCGTGCATGCCTGCCTGTGTGTGTGTGTGCTGTGTGTGCCCGTGCATGCCTGCCTGTGTGTGTGTGTGCTGTGTGTGCCCGTGCATGCCTGCCTGTGTGCGTGTGTGGGTGTGCGTTGTGTGGTCTGGTGGCCTTGTCGTTGTTTCCATTGCCACTGTTGTCACCATTGCATCACTGTTGTTTTAGCAAACAATCATTAATAATAATAGTAATAATAATGATAAAAATAAAAAAATAAAAAGTTAAAATCGAAAGTTGATTACATCTGGTTTTTGCGTGTGTATATGTATGTATATGTGTGTATTGTGTGTATATGTGTGTATATGTGTGTAAATGTATGTATATGTGTGTATATGTGTATGTGTATGTATGTGGATATGTAATTGTTGTTTTTTTGTTGTTGCTGTTTTTTACATCGGTTAGGCCATCTAGTTTGTAAGTTTTTCTTCAAGAATGGGGTTGGAGTTTATAAGATTTTTTTTCTTCATCCAACTCCTGTTCTTCTTTTCATGGAATGTATTGTTTGTTTGTTTTTTGTTGGATTGTTGCTTTATTTTAGGTTGCATTACCTTGAAAAAAGAATAAATAAAATGAAATGAAATGAAAACAACAATATAGGAAAAGTTAGTGATGTCACATGGGCACACTGTGTTTGTCGAGAACTCACAAACGCAAGTAGTTATTGTGAATGCTGCTGAAAGAACTGGTTTAATCTGTGTTCTTATTGTTTGGTGTGACGAAAAAAAGGGTGTGATGCATTCTCGAAACATGAACAGAACTATCGTCATCACAGCGGTGCCTCCCAACATCACATCCACTTTAAAAGGAGTCAGAGAAGTGACAGAGCAGCATCCACCAGCGAATACACAGAGGACATACTGAAGCCAAGTGAAGACTCTGACCATGAAGACTGCACTGAAGCTGCTCTTTCCTCTGGCCTTAACTGTGGCCCTCTCCATCAACTCTGGTAAATATCAACTAATACTCTTATCTTTATTTTCCCGTCCTGGTTCCTTTGGTGTGACCTGCTTTTGTCTCTTGCAGTTGTCGGACTCTCTTGTAGGACTTGTACGGATCCAACTTGTGCAGGCACGACTTCGGACACCTGCTCCATCGGAGTATCCAACTGTGTCTCTATCATCATTCAGAGTAAGATATTTTACATTTTCACTGATCAAAAATATATTTTATTAAAGCACCCAGAAGGAGGAGCTAACTATTGCTTGTCTTTGAATTACCCACAGCGACCACAGTCAGTCCAACACCCGGTGTTTCCACTCAGAAAATAAAAAGCTGTGACACCAACAATTTCTGTGCATTGGGGTCCCAGGACTATTCACTGGACGTGGGAACTGCAAATGTTTTGGCCAGAGCTGAATGCTGCAACACAGACGACTGTAACTCTGCCGACGCAGTCGGTGAGTGAGCGGTTTCACCAGGATTGTTTTTAGGTTTGGTAACACTTGGTTTTGACTCTATTTTTGTCTCTTCTGTGTCAGTTCCTGCGCCCTCTGCTTCCGGCTCTCTGCAGTGCGACAGCTGTGACCCTCTGACCGGGCAGTGCACCTTAACAGTCGCCTGTAACAGTCTGGAGGACAGATGCTTCACATCCTCAAGTAAGTTCTACACAAGGCCCAGAGCTGGACACCTGTAGGGTCAGAAGAGCTGAGCTCTCATTGTAACACATTCCAGTTTTTTACTGTTTTTCTTTTTTTATGTTCATTCCTAGACCATTGTTTTTGTGCCACATGTTAACCTGGTGAACACCTGCAGGGACATTTCTCATAGTAACATTATCATGTTGTTGTTTGCAGTAATACCTACAGGACAGACCTCCCCAGTCCCGGCTCTTGGCTGTGCCTCCACTAGTCTGTGTGATGTTGCTGGATCTTTATCCAGCTCCCCTCTGTTAGCGACTATCGGCTCCATCCAAGGTACACCGACCTGCAGTACACAGACTACTACTGCAGCTCCTACTACTACTACTGCAGCCCCTACTACTACTACTGCAGCTCCAACTACTACTACTACTGCAGCCGCTACTACAACTTCTGCAGCCGCTACTACAACTACTGCAGCCCCAACTACTACTACTGCAGCCCCAACTACTACGACTGCAGCTCCAACTACTACTACTGCAGCTCCTACTACTACTACTGCAGCTCCAACTACTACTACTGCAGCCCCAACTACTACTACTGCAGCCCCAACTACTACTACTACTACTACTACTGCAGCCCCAACTACTACTACTGCAGCCCCAACTACTACTACTGCAGCTCCAACTACTACTACTGCAGCCCCAACTACTACTACTACTACTGCAGCCCCAACTACTACTACTGCAGCCCCAACTACTACTACTGCAGCTCCAACTACTACTACTGTAGCCCCTACTACTACTACTGCAGCCCCAACTACTACAACTACAGCAGCCCCAACTACTACAACAACTACTGCAGCCCCAACTACTACAACAACTACTGCAGCCCCAACTACTACAACTACTGCAGCTCCAACTACTACTACAACTACTGCAGCCCCAACTACTACTACAACTACTGCAGCCCCAACTACTACTACGACTAATGTAGCCCCAACTACTACAACTACTGCAGCCCCAACTACTACAACTACTGCAGCCCCAACTACTACTACAACTACTGCAGCCCCAACTGCTACTACTACTACTGCAGCCCCAACTACTACTACAACTACTGCAGCCCCAACTGCTACTACTACTACTGCAGCCCCAACTACTACTACTGCAGCCCCAACTACTACTACAACTACTGCAGCCCCAACTGCTACTACTACTACAGCAGCCCCAACTACTACTACAACTACTGCAGCCCCAACTACTACTACAACTACTGCAGCCCCAACTGCTACTACTACTACTGCAGCCCCAACTACTACTACAACTACTGCAGCCCCAACTGCTACTACTACTACTGCAGCCCCAACTACTACTACTGCAGCCCCAACTACTACTACAACTACTGCAGCCCCAACTGCTACTACTACTACAGCAGCCCCAACTACTACTACAACTACTGCAGCCCCAACTACTACTACAACTACTGCAGCCCCAACTGCTACTACTACTGCAGCAGCCCCAACTACTACTACAACTACTGCAGCCCCAACTACTACTACTACAGCAGCCCCAACTACTACAACTACTGCAGCCCCAACTACTACTACTACTGCAGCCCCAACTACTACTACTACTGCAGCCCCAACTACTACTACTACTGCAGCCCCAACTACTACAACTACTGCAGCCCCTACTACTACTACTACTGCAGCCCCAACTACTACTACTACTGCAGCCCCAACTACTACTACTACTGCAGCCCCAACTACTACTACTACTGCAGCAGCCCCAACTACTACTACTGCAGCCCCTACTACTACTACTGCAGCCCCAACGACTACTACTACTGCAGCCCCTACTACTACTACTACTACTGCAGCCCCAACTACTACTACTGCAGCCCCAACTGCTACTACTACTACAGCAGCCCCAACTACTACTACAACTACTGCAGCCCCTACTACTACTACTGCAGCCCCTACTACTACTACTGCAGCCCCTACTACTACTACTACTACTGCAGCCCCAACTGCTACTACTACTACAGCAGCCCCAACTACTACTACTACTACTGCAGCCCCGACTACTACTACTGCAGCCCCAACTACTACTACTGCAGCCCCAACTACTACTACTGCAGCCCCAACTACTACTACTACTGCAGCCCCTACTACTACTACAACTACTGCAGCCCCAACTACTACTACTGCAGCCCCAACTACTACTACTACTGCAGCCCCTACTACTACTACTACTACTGCAGCCCCAACTACTACTACTGTAGCCCCTACTACTACTACTACTGCAGCCCCAACTACTACTACTGCAGCCCCAACTACTACTACTGTAGCCCCTACTACTACTACTACTACTGCAGCCCCAACTACTACTACTGCAGCCCCAACTACTACTACTGCAGCCCCAACTACTACTACTGTAGCCCCTACTACTACTACTACTACTGCAGCCCCAACTACTACTACTGTAGCCCCTACTACTACTACTACTACTGCAGCCCCAACTACTACTACTGTAGCCCCTACTACTACTACTACTACTGCAGCCCCAACTACTACTACTGTAGCCCCTACTACTATTACTACTACTGTAGCCCCAACTACTACTACTGTAGCCCCAACTACTACTACTACTGCAGCCTCGTCAGCGGTGTCTTTGGTGAGAATGGGTTTGCTTCATTCTCTGCTGGGACTGATCCTGATGATTTTGTTTTAACTAAATAATGTTGTTGTTATTATTTTTATATATATATGAATATATACTGCCTTGAAGTATTTGTTAACGTCATAGTATTTATTCAGCAGTACGAAGTTCATTTGATCTATTCTTTACTTCGATCTTAATAATTTTCTACTGCAGGCAGTAAGAACTCATGTACAAAAACTTTATTTATCAAAGTGTGAATTATCAGTGAAGCCTGAGAGGGAGAACTCTGTGCTGAGGTCAATTCTGTGGATGTGCTATTTATTCATTTGATTGTATTTATTCATTATTCACAATAAACATGTATTTATTATTTTGTAAATGTGTTCTGCTTTTCCCTCTTTTTAAAATAATGTATTTTGTGCAGTGAAGTCGGCTTCATTGCATATAACACCTTTCTGTCCATTTTTCATGAAACTGACAAGCATTGTCCTCTTAAAACGTGCAAGGCCAACCATAAAACGGCACCAATAAGCCATGGTTTACAAATGGTATTGTCAAAGCATGTAAAAAGAAAATCATTTGTATAGATTATATTTAAAACATAGAACTACAGAAACTGAAAATAGATACAAGTCATATAAAAGTAAGTTGACAAGCATAATTCCATCAAATAAGAGGTACTATTATCACAAATGATTGGAACAACACAGAAATGACACCCAAGGGACCTGGAAAATACTAAATGAAATCATTAAGAAGGGCAGGAAAACATTTAATTTGCCTCATTTTTTTGTCAATGACAATCAAATCATAGAAAATAAGAAGGAAATTGCAAATGCCCCAAATATTTTTTTCACTGATGTTGGAAGTACATTAGCTAACAACATTTTAGAACCTAAAGACACACAAAGATTAAATTGAAACAGTTCAAAACAAAATCTAAACTCACTTTTCATAAGAGAAAATGAAATTATAGAAACAGTTAAAACAATTCAAGAATAAAAGGCTCTAACATTGATATGATGTAAGTAAAAGAAATGATTCATTATGTGGTAAAACCTTTTATGTTCATTTGCAATCAGTCCTTTCTTACTGGCACCTTCCCAAGAGAAATGAAAACTGCAAAAGTAGTTCCAATACATAAAAATGGAGATACACATATATTTGACAACTACAGACCTATCTCGCTTCTGCCGCAATTCTCCAAGATTTTGGAAAAGTTATTTGCAAATAGGCTCGACACATTTGTTGACAAATACAGTTTGTTAAGTGAACATCAATACGGTTTTCGATCAATCGGCTCTTGTGGAAGACTTGGCCACAGCAATAGACAATAGTGAATATGCAGTGGGTGTTTTGATCGATCTGAGCAAGGCCTTTGACGCCATAGACCATACAAGACTTTTAAAAAAGATTGAAAGGTTCGGTGTCAGGGGACCTGCATATGCCTGGCTGGAAAGTTATCTCAGCAACTGATACCAATATGTACATATACACAATGTCAACTCCTAAAAAAAAACTGATTACACAAAAGGGGTCCCACAAGGCTCTATTTTGGGTCCAAAATTGTTTTTCATGTATATGAATGATGTTTGTGAAGCTTTGGAAAACGTAAAATGTGTATTATAAGCGGATGATACCAGCCTGTACTGCTCTGGAAAGGACCTGAAACAGCTCCTTTCTACAGGAGAAGACAGCCCGGCTAGACTGTGAGCTCCACAGTCTAGCCGGCTGCATATATGGTTTGACCCCAAAAAATTGCTACAAAAGGTTTTTCAATGGTTTTCTGTAGTATCAGGTGTGCTTATTAACATACTAAAAGTCTACCAAAATCTGACCACTGGAAAGGTCTAATTTTCGAGATGGCGTCCAAGAGGGTGGCGAGATCCTTAAAATGCCCATTTCTCCTTTATTATTCATCATAGACAAGTCATTTTGGTGTCTAACGCCATGTTTTGGGTGTCTAGGAATCCAATGGGCTTGTTCAAATTGTAGTCACATGATCACATAATTATGAAATACAAATCAGGGAGAAGGACTCTATATATTAACATTAACGAGTTGTCACGGCAACAGCACACATTTTCAACGCAACCTTACATTGCTTCCCAGAGGCTTAGAGGGGCATGGATCATTTCAAAGCCCCAACCCTCTTCTTCCCAACGCAATAAAAGCTACGTCTCTGCAACATTTACTCGCGGAGATATTCACTAAAGTCTGCGAGGCGAGCGACCACGTCGGCCCTGACATGGTAGATCCAGGTCCACCATGTCAGGGCCGACGTGGCCTCTCTGTTATCTTAGCATTTTATCAGTTAGCATATTTACATTATAGTGAAAGGATTACAATTACAAAGGGATTACAAATCTTAGTTTTGAAGAAATACCTTTAATTTGCACCAGATTTACAAATAGTCATTGTCACACTGTTCCTCCCCGCATATCACCACAGCAATAGAAAATAAAGAAAGCACCATTGGCGTATTTATTGATCTAAAAAAAGCTTTTGACACCATAGACCACAACATTTTATTTCAAAAACTGCCGCATTATGGAATTAGGGGAGGGGTGTTAAATTGGATCAGAAATTATTTAGAAAACGGACAACAATTTGTACAGTTTGCAGGCAATACTTGGACCGGGTGCTTTATTGTTAGGCATGAGTTTGAGGGATTTGAGGAGCTCTGAGTCAGTTACAGGTGCATCAAGGAGATTGGCTTGATTGCTAGAGAGTTGTGGTAGGTCAACACAGTTAAGGAAGGTGTCAATGTCGTCTTGGGAGTGTTGTTTATCTGAGGAGTATAACTGAGCGAAGAACTGTCTGAAAATATTGTTTATTTCCTGAGGTGATTGTGTTGGCTTCCCCGCTGAGTCCTTGATTATGGTTATTCTCTATTTTTCTGTTTTGCTTCAAGAGACTGTCTAGATCAGACCTGGGCAAAGTACGGCCCGCGGGCCACATCCGGCCCGCGAGATGATTCAGTCCGGCCCATAACTTGTAGGGCATAAATTCATAAGCATGTCAAAAAAAAAAGTAAGTCTCTAGCTCATTCCTGTGCGGAGTTATGATTTTTTTTTTATTATTACCAGAATGCTCACTCCAGCCACTAGGGGGCAGATTAAATAAGAATAAAAGTAAAGAATTCCACAGGTGTCCAGCAAAGGGCACTGGCATAATAAGATATAAGGATATAAACAACACATTGTGTGACTTGCAAGTGGGATATGGACAGTCTGCCCCTGGGCAGCTGTGGCTACAATAGTAGCTTACTACCACGGAGTGCGGAGTGAATGAATATTGACTACAAAGTAGCAGAGACTTGTGACACAGGCTTGTAAAGTGTAAGCCGTTTTTATGAGGCTACAGTCCTGCCAGGCTCATCATTATAGATTTATTGAAAAAAAGTCCTCAATGTATTTTCCCAATCAAAACATTTTTTTTATTTTGGAGCTTTTGTTCATGGACCCCGGCGATACACTCCCGATATATTATACTTATATCCCGATATAAGTTTGTGTTATTGTTGGTGCGGCCCTCCGACTCAATTCAGGCTCCTCATGTGGCCCCTTATGAAAATGAACTGCCCACCCCTGGTCTAGATACTTGCCAGATTTGTTATTGTGATTATAATGTTCTTGTCTGAGTCTTTGGAAAGAAAATGGTGTTCTTTTGTTCGTAATGTCAGACAGTTGGTGCTTGTATTTTATCAGTTCTCTCTCTGATTCGTCTGTTGAGTTGTGAGCGTTTGTTTCCAATTGATTCATTTTTTGTTGTAATTCTGTTTCTTTTTGGGATTCAATTTTCTTTTTGTATGATGAGTATGAAATTAAAATGCCTCTTAGAACAGCTTTCCCTGTTTCCCAGAGCACGGATGGGGTAACTCTGGGGAGTCATTCATTTGTGGGGGGAATTCGACTCGGACTTCGATGTACAGGCCTTGGACACCGGACATCTAAGCAGCAAACCCAGCGGTGCCTCCAAATGTTGCACCCCTGCAAAGGGGAGAAAGAATCACCAGAGTGATTTGTAATAACTTTCTTCTTGCAATCAACAAAGATCACTGTTTACATGAAACTCAAAATAAATGAAACGTTAGCTTCATGTAACTTGTCTAAACACAAAATGTTGAACGGCAAGTTCACGGAGCACAGCAAGTTTTACTACGCACCAAACTTAAAACAACTGATCAATAACGTCACAAAACTATTCGATTTTAGCTGATGACTCTTTTAACAATGTACACGTATGAACAATAATGTGCTTGGGCAACTTATTACCTGCAAAGGGGAGAAAGAATCACCAGAGTGATTTCTTCTTGCAGTGGTTTATTGCAATGAGTAGAAAGCGCAAAATCCCCCTCGTGGTGGGTCAGGCCAATCGATCCCAGAAAAGACGAGGCTCACTAGCTGATTACAGATAAACAGATCAGGGCGAAATTATAAATGAAAGATACAAAATAATAACTTTTTAAGTAAGGGATAATGTATAGAACGCTGGTCATTATCGGGAAAATAAGTACCGACAGGGCGAACCGGACCCCGACGCGAAGCGGAGGTACTTATTATATATATACTTATTATACGGCCATTTGCCAACTGAACACACACAACATAAACTTCGTACGCTTTCATGAAGGCCGAAAGGTTTATTTAATGACATCCGCGACAAATAGTTCCCAAAAGTTTGGGCGTTGCGCTGCAGCGTTTGGCTAGGCTAGAAGCAGCAAGGCTAGCAGCTAGCCTAGCTACTTAGTTGAAGGCGCAGTTGGAGGAATGGTGGTGAATCTTTGGGTAAATTGAAAGTCAGACTCACGCTAACTTCACGAGCGATTCCCCCAACTTCTCTCTCAGTGACGGGGACAGATAGTGTCGCTACTACGTACGCGCGGAGTGATATGAAAGCACCAACTCCGTTGCCATGGGCAGCGTCATTATTTTTTTCAGAGGTCCTTTATCAGAAAATAATGACCGGTAGAACGTTGGGAAATCCCATTCAAATCAACGGAGCTTCTACTTACGTTGTGAAGAGCCGTATAATAACAAACTTTAACTAACTTCAGGCGAGACACTGCAAGTGAATAGGGAAAAAATGTATATTTACAGATATCAATTTGAAACTGTTGCTGTCGATCACTGGCATAAATGTGAGAAAAAAATACATTGCAAGTTTTCTGTCATTTTATCTTTTCATATAAGAACAAGGTGTTTTATGCCTAAAAATGCCCCAAATTTCCCATCTTTTCGGCGACGAAATCTGAATAATGGATAGAGCTACATTCAAATTTATGTTTTCATTTTATTGATAAATTAGTTACTAGGACTTTTTTGGAGGGGATTTTGGATTTCTTATTTAGTTTTAAAATAAGCTGGGGTTTTTTGTGGAAAATGTTGTAAAAATTAATTTTCGCCTTATTTTTTGACATTCAAAACTCAATAAATGGGGCTTAAGGGATTAGATTATAAAAATTCCCTCTGAAAAAATCTTCCAAATATTGTTCAGTCCAAGGCTGGAAATTGTGAAGTCTTTAGGTCCGACTGACGTGGACATAGTGTCGCCACAATGACAGAAAAATGTGTTTTGAGAAAAAGGCCCTTGAAATTGCATTCTCCCATATAAGTCTATGGGGGAACATTGAATCAGCGCAATATTTAAACATGTTATTGTGAAGATTAGGCATATTTTCTGTTTTCGGGTGAAAGCTTATATGTTCAGAGACCAATTTGGATGAGTTTTGCCTGTAGTGTCTCCCCTTAAATATATTTATATTGTTTTTAAAGTGTACTTACTCTGAATTGTATTTGGGGATATGCAGTATCACACAGGCAACTTTGTATCCGTTTACTCATGTTTACTTATGTTTTTTTTTGGTGTATGTTACTTCACCTTAATTATTGCAACATTGTTCAATTGTCGATATTTAAATAAATGTAATTGAAACAGTGTTTTCAGCGCCTTTTTTAGTCTAACATGCGGGTTTAGGTTTTTGTGCCAGTGCTGGACCGACGGCTCAGCCGATTCTCAGCCGCCATAATAAGTGAGAGTCACGTGACTGTAGTTCAGCCGATACTGGGCCATCATATTTAGGAGGAGTCGCAAATATTGATTCAACCGATGACGGCCCGACTCTGGGCCAGAGATACATTGCTACCTGGGTAACGTATAGTATATCATAACCAATTATTTTAGCTAACTTTAGCCCTCATTATTCCAGTCTATACTTGTAGTACCAACACGGAAAAAAAAACTAATGTCCTCTGTCATTAGTTGTGTTGAATCATTTTTTTCAGAGACGTGACTTTAACCCTTTCTCTTCTAGAATTGAAGCTAACAAGGGGTTAGGGAAACACAAAGCCAAAACCAAGTCTCAGTTCTCAGTCTGAATGACAAAGTAATACATTAAAAACATGTATACCTTTATGACCAGTTTCTGTGGAGGAGGTGGAGGAGCAGTAATGGCCGCTGACAGTTGAGCTCAAACATCTGTGATTTACTGTTTACTGAAATGACCCAACATTGACCCAGCAGTTGGGTTTAAAAAACAAAACAAAAAATTCACATGAATTCTAATTTTAGATTAACATTCACACACACCTGAACTAACGCACTGAACATGACTCACCGCTTTGGGCACAAGATACACCTAAGAATAACAAAACAACAAAGAGAGTGACTATATTTGTATTTATATGTTGCATAATTACAGGGTTGACGTACGAGCTGTGACGAGGAGAAACACATCACTGAAGGAGAAATAACTTGTCATGCAATAATAATACTGTTCACTTTATTTTACAAGTGCTAAGTGGAATACTCTGGGTCATATATTTAACATAATACTGGGGGTACTAGAAAACAGTCCAACAGACTTAATCAACACAATTGTTCTAGTTGGTAAAATTGTTATTTTTAAGTGTAAATCCAAGGCAGATCTTTGTCTAGCACACTTAAGAAATAAAATACATCAACAGTATATAATCGAAAAGATTATAGCAATAAACAAAAATAAAATGGGATGTTATGGGACTGACGTGTACTAACATTTTGATTTTCCTAATGTACTCAATGTAATTAATGTCTTATCATGTTTATTCAGTGGTTCTCAAACTTTGAAGCGCTAGTGGGACGGGTGTGGGTTTTAAAATCAAACCTGCAACCTGCAACAAACCAGCTGCCCCAGTACTACCATCCCAACAAACACTCCAAACAAGATAAAAATGTGTATAAGGATGAACAGAACAAAGGAAGACTGGTGGAGTGCCCATTCTTTGAGAGCCACTGTGAAATATACAATATGATGTAAAATATAATGTAATCATCTATTATAGAAAACGCAATCTCAATGGCCGCCGCCTGGGCGCCGCCATGTTTATTTCCCATACCGACTTTGAAGCTAAGCAGGGAAGTGCCTGGTTAGGACTGGGATGGGAGACTGTTTGGGAACACCAGGAAGCCTGGCGACAGTACTCCTGGCGACAGTACTGAGTGTGTGCGTGGTACATCCGCGGCCGGCCCCCACGTGACGGTCCCACCGGCCGCGGTCATTGGCCACAGGTCCATATGGACCGCGGTGCTGCTGTCCGAGGACAACCCGCTGTCACACAAACGCGAGTGGACGAGATCTGACTGCCGTGCGTGTGCGCGCATCCAAACAGGGCGATGTGTGTGTGTGTTCGTGTGCGTGTGTATGTATGTGTGCGCGTGCATCCAAACAGGGCGATGTGTGCGTGTGTGGGCGTGTGTGTGTGTGTGTGTGTGTGTGTGTGTGTGTGTGCGTGCGTGCCCAAAACCTGCTCAAACACGAGCCTCTAATCAAACGCGCTGCTCCGACTGATTTATCCTCCGTGTGAGTAAAAGCGAAAATGAAACCACTTAAAGCGCGCATGGCCTGCACTGCGTAGTTTTTTTTCTTTTTTTTTTTACTTTGCTGCTGTACCATTTGTTTTCTATTTTGCTTTCACGTATTGTGAGCCCAGAGGTACATTTTATTCTAAAGCAGCTTTGAAAGCATTGCCAATTTTATTGTAAGGTTATAAATACTGTCTGACAACGATCATTAGGCTATTTCAGTTCAAAACCTACTAATTTTTTTTTTTATTGTACACTACCGAGATGCACCAAACCACCGGTCCTGCACCGTGAACCAAACCGTTAGAGCTGAACCCATGAAATGTATCCATAATTATTCCACTGTCTCTTGAATCCTGTTCCCCGAGTTTAGCGAAAATATTGTCGTACTTTATAAGAGAGGAGCACGGGTGCATCAAACACTCCAATTGCAGTTTGTTTGAAATTTTTTTGAGCCTTCATTCTTTACTCATTTGTAGTGGCCATAGTTTTTGGAATGGGTCACTGGTCTACAGCTGAACTGTGTGACGGGTTGGACATTTCTTTGTAATCACTCACAATCTCTGAATATCAAATGTGGAGACTAGCGAGGCCCGGCCGAAGGCCGGGTCTCAGCTAGTGTACATATAATGTAAAATATAATGTAAAAAATAATATGGAATTTATGAAAAATATGTCAAGGACTTGTATGTCTTGTATGTCTTGTCTTTGTGTTTGTTTGTCTTGTCTTTGTCTTTGTCTTGTCTTGTCTTCGGAATTATCTTTATGTGAAAGATAAAGATAATTGTGATTTTGGTATTGTTATATTATTTATGTTCTTTGTTTTATTCAATGTCTACAGTGACTGTGTCTATGTCTGAGGTGAATGAATGAATAAATAAATTAAACAAAAAAAAATGCATAGAAATCTGCTTTAGTGATAATTCTGATTGCCTTTTTTGGAGTTGGAAAATAGGATGAGTATTGGATTTATAATTGTTTCCCTATATTTCCAGGCCATCATTTAGGTATGGAAGTATGAGGGAGTGATACAGTAATAGAAGAGATTTTTTATCGAGTACAGTTTTCATTTTGACAGTTACAGCAATGTTTTTTGTTAATTTTGTTTTTAATATACTTATATGAAATTTCAATTCAAGTTTTCCGTCAATTTTGCATGAACTGGTTCAATATCATTTATTTTTAGAGTTTTATGATCCCTGACTTTTCTATTTCCAAAGATAATATATTTAGTTTTACTTAGATTCATTGAGAGTTTGTTTAGATCAAACCATTGTTTTAGGACAGTGGGCTCGTCTTCTCCTGTAGAAAGGAGCTTTTTCAGGTCCTTTCCAGAGCAGTACAGGCTGGTATCATCCGCATATAATACACATTTTACGTTTTCCAAAGCTTCACAAACATCATTCATATACATTAAAAACAATTTTGGACCCAAAATAGAGCCTTGTGGGACCCCATGTGTAATCAGTTTTTTTTCAGAGTTGACATTGTGTATATGTACATATTGGTATCTGTTGCTGAGATAACTTTCCAGCCAGGCATATGCAGGTCCCCTGACACCGAACCTTTCAATCTTTTTTAAAAGTCTTGTATGGTCTATGGCGTCAAAGGCCTTGCTATTATATTTGCAAATAACTTTTCCAAAATCTTGGAGAATTGCGGCAGAAGCGAGATAGGTCTGTAGTTTTCAAATATATGTTTATCTCCATTTTTATGTATTGGAACTACTTTTGCAGTTTTCATTTCTCTTGGGAAGGTGCCAGTAAGAAAGGACTGATTGCAAATGAACATAAAAGGTTTTACCACATAATGAATCATTTCTTTTACTTACATCATATCAATGTTAGAGCCTTTTATTCTTGAATTGTTTTAACTGTTTCTATAATTTCATTTTCTCTCATGAAAAGTGAGTTTAGATTTAATCAATTTAATCTTTGTGTGTCTTTAGGTTCTAAAATGTTGTTAGCTAATGTAGTTCCAACATCAGTAAAAAAAATATTTGGGGCATTTGCAATTTCCTTATTTTCTATGATTTGATTGTCATTGTCACAAAAAAATGAGGCAAATTAAATGTTTTCCTGCCCTTCTTAATTATTTCATTTAGTATTTTCCAGGTCCCTTGGGTGTCATTTCTGTGTTGTTCCAATCATTTGTGATAATAGTACCTCTTATTTGATGGAATTATACTTGTCAACTTACTTTTATATGACTTGTATCTATTTTCAGTTTCTGTAGTTCTATGTTTTAAATATAATCTATACAAATGATTTTCTTTTTACATGCTTTGACAATACCATTTGTAAACCATGGCTTATTGGTGCCGTTTTATGGTTGGCCTTGCACGTTTTAAGAGGACAATGCTTGTCAGTTTCATGAAAAATGGACAGAAAGGTGTTATATGCAATGAAGCCGACTTCACTGCACAAAATACATTATTTTAAAAAGAGGGAAAAGCAGAACACATTTACAAAATAATAAATACATGTTTATTGTGAATAATGAATAAATACAATCAAATGAATAAATAGCACATCCACAGAATTGACCTCAGCACAGAGTTCTCCCTCTCAGGCTTCACTGATAATTCACACTTTGATAAATACAGTTTTTGTACATGAGTTCTTACTGCCTGCAGTAGAAAATTATTAAGATCGAAGTAAAGAATAGATCAAATGAACTTCGTACTGCTGAATAAATACTATGACTTTAACAAATACTTCAAGGCAGTATATATATTCATATACATAAAAATAATAACAACATTACTTAGTTAAAACAAAATCATCAGGATCAGTCCCAGCAGAGAATGAAGCAAACCCATTCTCACCAAAGACACCGCTGACGAGGCTGCAGTAGTTGTAGTAGTTGGGGCTGCAGTAGTTGTAGTAGTAGTTGGGGCTGCTGTAGTTGTAGTAGTAGTTGGGGCTACTGTAGTTGTAGTAGTAGTTGGGGCTGCAGTAGTAGTAGTAGTAGTTGGGGCTGCAGTAGTTGTAGTAGTAGTTGGGGCTGCAGTAGTTGTAGTAGTAGTTGAGGCTGCAGTTGTGGTAGTAGTTGGGGCTACTGTAGTTGTAGAAGTAGTTGGGGCTGCAGTAGTTGTAGTAGTAGTTGGGGCTGCAGTAGTTGTAGTAGTAGTTGGGGCTGCAGTAGTTGTAGTAGTAGTTGAGGCTGCAGTAGTTGTAGTAGTAGTTGGGGCTGCAGTAGTTGTAGTAGTAGTTGGGGCTGCAGTAGTTGTAGTAGTAGTTGAGGCTGCAGTTGTGGTAGTAGTTGGGGCTACTGTAGTTGTAGAAGTAGTTGGGGCTGCAGTAGTTGTAGTAGTAGTTGGGGCTACTGTAGTTGTAGTAGTAGTTGGGGCTGCTGTAGTTGTAGTAGTAGTTGGGGCTACTGTAGTTGTAGTAGTAGTTGGGGCTGCAGTAGTAGTAGTAGCGGCTGCAGTAGTAGTAGTTGGGGCTGCAGTAGTAGTAGTAGCGGCTGCAGTAGTAGTAGTAGCGGCTGCAGTAGTAGTAGTAGTTGGGGCTGCAGTAGTAGTCTGTGTACTGCAGGTCGGTGTACCTTGGATGGAGCCGATAGTCGCTAACAGAGGGGAGCTGGATAAAGATCCAGCAACATCACACAGACTAGTGGAGGCACAGCCAAGAGCCGGGACTGGGGAGGTCTGTCCTGTAAGTATTACTGCAAACAACAACATGATAATGTTACTATGAGAAATGTCCCTGCAGGTGTTCACCAGGTTAACATGTGGCACAAAAACAAATTGTCTCGAAATGAACATAAAAAAAGAAAACAGTAAAAAACTGGAATGTGTTACAATGAGAGCTCTGCTCTTCTGACCCTACAGGTGTCCAGCTCTGGGCCTTGTGTAGAACTTACTTGAGGATGTGAAGCATTTGTCCTCCAGACTGTTACAGGTGACTGTTGAGGTGCATGAGTTGGTCAGAGGGTCACAGCTGTCGCACTGCAGAGAGCCGGAAGCAGAGGCCGCAGGAACTGACACAGAAGAGACAAAAGTAGAGTCAAAACCAAGTGTTACCAAACCTAAAAACAATCCTGGTGAAACCGCTCACTCACCGACTGCGTCGGCAGAGTTACAGTCGTCTGTGTTGCAGCATTCAGCTCTGGCCAAAACATTTGCAGTTCCCACGTCCAGTGAATAGTCCTGGGACCCCAATGCACAGAAATTGTTGGTGTCACAGCTTTTTATTTTCTGAGTGGAAACACCGGGTGTTGGACTGACTGTGGTCGCTGTGGGTAATTCAAAGACAAGGAAGAGTTAGCTCCTCCTTCTGGGTGCTTTCATTAAACATATTTTTAAGTATATTTTTGAAAATGTAAAATATCTTACTCTGAATGATGATAGAGACACAGTTGGATACTCCGATGGAGCAGGTGTCCAAAGTCGTGCCTGCACATGTTGGATCCGTACAAGTCCTACAAGAGAGTCCGACAACTGCAAGAGACAAAAGCAGGTCACACCAAAGGAACCAGGACGGGAAAATAAAGTTAAGAGTATTAGTTGATATTTACCAGAGTTGATGGAGAGGGCCACAGTTAAGGCCAGAGGAAAGAGCAGCTTCAGTGCAGTCTTCATGGTCAGAGTCTTCACTTGGCTTCAGTATGTCCTCTGTGTATTCGCTGGTGGATGCTGCTCTGTCTCTTCTCTGACTCCTTTTAAAGTGGATGTGATGTTGGGAGGCACCGCTGTGATGACGATAGTTCTGTTCATGTTTCGAGAATGCATCACACCCTTTTTTTCGTCACACCAAACAATAAGAACACAGATTAAACCAGTTCTTTCAGCAGCATTCACAATAACTACTTGCGTTAGTGAGTTCTCGACAAACACAGTGTGCCCATGTGACATCACTAAAGGCCTCTGCATACTCCACAAGACGCGAGAACTTTGTTCTTGTTCTTGAGGCAAAAAGAACAAGAACAAAGTTCGTCTGGGCTCTGACATTTCATACTCCACAAGACGTGTTGCTGCCGAACTGCCACGCCCCCTTTTTCCGCATCCAAAACAAACAAGGAATGACCGAAATAAAACGAGCCATTTGACTTCAAACTATTATAAAATGTATCAGTCACGATATTAAAAACATGTTGAAGATTGACATCATGTTTAGCCACGTCTCCCGCTGGTTTATTATGTTAAAAAACGTTCACGTTAAAAGCTTACCTCCGTGTCACTCAGTAAAACCATGTTGTTTCATTTCATTTCATTTTATTTATTTCATTCAAAAGTGATGTTGTGCAATCACAATAAATAAAACCGCCAAGCCAACACGGTCTGAATGAAACGGAGCAGAGGAGAAGAACAAGTCTTATAATATCTAATAGTTTCACGTCTGTGTAGCTCAGTACAGGTTTTGTCCATCCAAGAACCTTCACTGAACATGTTGGTGATGTTTCCCGGTGTTTGATGAAAAGGTCTATGATGTACAAGCCTGGTCTCCCTCCGTACACGAACCTGAACCACTTTTTTTTTTCTTTATCACTCGCCTCTTTTACGCAGGCAGCGCCAGGCTCATCTGTTTCCTCTTCGTCCTCGCCCAAAACGTCCGCGTGTTTCTCCCCAGGACGTCTTTACATGTGCGTGTCCTTGTAATCCTTCAACGAAGTATTTTACTGCCGCGAGCGGTGCCGCAAAACTATCCATGTTGTCTCCGTTTTCCGCACCGGTTTCAGGACGTAAACATTGGATTCTCGCTTCCCGCTTCCGCTAAAATAACCCCGCCCACTAAAAATCCAGCCAATCACAGCCAGAGTTCTCGCAGCCCTGCCGAACAAAGTTCTGCTGAGCTGATGCGTCAGCCAGACCTGCCGAACAGGAGCTGCGAGAATAAAATGACGTCATTTTGTTCTCGCAGCTCTGGGTGCGAGAACAAAGTTCTCGCGTCTTGTGGAGTATGAATAGGCCTTAACTTTTCCTATATTGTTGTTTTCTTGAT
Source organism: Gobius niger (assembly GCF_951799975.1). Lineage (NCBI taxonomy): Eukaryota > Metazoa > Chordata > Actinopteri > Gobiiformes > Gobiidae > Gobius > Gobius niger. The sequence continues at coordinate 3,443,606 of NC_136875.1, forward strand.
ACAAATGTTGTCAAAGCACCCCCAAAGATTTTAGCCACTAAATCAACACTCGTTCTCTCTACAAACATTCTTCAGACGTCACAAACTGTTTTATCATGAAAAGGAGTGAGTGGGACAGGTTTAATGCCAACTAAAGGAGGGGTTATTGTCCGAATCCCCGTGGTATGTTTTTGGTCTCCATCTGAGATGCCTTGGGCTTGATTTGAAAACAAATCCTCAGGCATGCTGCTTAATGAAAGCTGAAAAGTGGAAATTATAACTTGCTCAAGTACCATAGTGTGGGAGGGCATGTCACCAAAGAGTGAGGTGTAGGACTGAAGCAGAGCCAGAACATCTCCACGCTGTTCTTCACTGAAATAGGACAGGTTGGTGAGTTGCTGAACAACACAAGGTTCCACATCATCCTCAACTGACATCTGGAGAGCAGAACCAACAGTGGGAAGCCAAACCAAAACCACATCACCTGTTCATTGATTTACAGGAAATTGCACTGTTGCAGTACCTGGATGACAGAGAACCGACAGTATCCTTTTTTTTTTTTAAATAAATGGTAAGTCTTTATTCATGTGTTGTGTTTTTCCTTTTGGTGGACAGTTCGTAGCGGTGATGTAGTAAAGACGTGTTAAACTGAAGAATGTTTTTGTTGTATGTGTCACCTGTCTCCGCCCTTTACATCAGAGGCAGCACAAATGAACGGCTGAAAGGCCCAAACAGTGTTTATTGTTTACTGTGGAAGGAAAGCAGTGTACTGACGATCATTTTATGACTCACTTTTGTTGCCACAAATAGAACTGTTTGCTTTTTATATCTAATGTGAATTGGCCGTGTCTGTCTCGGGCAGGGGTCCTGAATTAAAGGTCCAGAACATGAGGGATAGCAGTGTTACACAGTGTGCCTTTAAATAAGTAAGTCTGCATCCTTCCCCTCGCTCTCTCTCCTTCCCAAGGCAGCGTGTAAAAGATGCCCTGCAGCAAAATAAATGAATGAATGCACAAATGTAAATGAAATCACAAAGGCTTTTCATATGGAAGACTATAGGCACCTTAATTCAATTGTCTATTCATTTGTCAAATGGCTATGCATTAGGTTATTTTAGTATACATTTTGTAATTGTATTTGGCAAAGTATAATGTTATATCCTATTTTGACATGTAATTTTCTATTCCAAAAGTTCTAATGGCAATTCACTATGTAAAGTGTCGATGCAATGACTTTATATATTGCAAAATACAAGATTTTGAAAGGAATAGCATATTGCCATGGGATTCTGGTCTCTTTATTCATTCTACAATGTGTAATGCAATTTACATTTGATAATGTATTATGTAATTTTAGTTGACTTTTGAGAATTATGCATTTGACATAAAAGAATACATGGTGAAACAGCACCAGTTAAGTTAAGTGAACATTAATACGGTTTTCGATCAATCGGCTCTTGTGGAAGATTTGGCCACAGCAATAGACAATAGTGAATATGCAGTGGGTGTTTTGATCGATCTGAGCAAGGCCTTTGACGCCATAGACCATACAAGACTTTTAAAAAAGATTGAAAGGTTCGGTGTCAGGGGACCTGCATATGCCTGGCTGGAAAGTTATCTCAGCAACAGATACCAATATGTACATATACACAATGTCATCTCTTAATAAAAAAACTATTACACATGGGGTCCCACAAGGCTCTATTTTGGGTCCAAAATTGTTTTTAATGTATATGAATGATGTTTGTGAAGCTTTGTAAAACGTAAAATGTGTATTATATGCGGATGATACCAGCCTGTACTGCTCTGGAAAGGACCTGAAACAGCTCCTTTCTACAGGAGAAGACGAGCTCACAGTCCTAAAACAATGGTTTGATCTAAACAAACTCTCAATGAATCTAAGTAAAACAAAATATATTATCTTTGGAAATAGAAAAGTCAGGGATCATACAACTCTAAAAATAAATGATGTTGAACCAGTTCATGCAAAATTGACGGAAAACTTGAATGGAAATTGCATATAAGTATAGTAAAAACAAAATTAGCAAAAAACATTGCTGTAATTGGCAAAATGAAAACTGTACTCGATAAAAAATCTCTTCTATTACTGTATGACTCCCTCATACTTCCATACCTAAAACAGTCCCAAACAGTCAAAGCTTTCAAAAAGTTGTTTGAAGCTACTAAAATTCAAGAATATATAAGCTTAGGATGAATAAAGAAAAACAAATGAAAAAAATGATGACATGATTTAGTTTCAAATAAATTAACATAAAACAAATGTATATATAGATATTTGTTGGAATATTGAAATGTATGTTATTAATTCTAGATACATGCTTATTTCTCTTCTGTTTGACACTTGATATTGTTCATTATAAATGCTTGTGGGTTTTTTTCTCGTGGAAGTCTGTAAACTGGGTTCGGCGTAATAAGTTTTCACTTCAGCCTAAACCCTTTCGGTCGTGTTGTACACAAATAATTGGAAATGTTTGTTTAACGTTTAAAGGAATGAAGTGACCGAAAAAACTACTACTACTACTACTAAGTTTGCGTCTGTGATGGAGGTACGTAGTAACTTGTTAATGGTCGTCAATGACTTCAGTTCCATCACCTTGATTAAATACACAATTTGAAGATACACATTTTAACAAATAATGTCATCACCAACCTGGCATTAAACTTCATGAACCTGTTGAACAAATATCAGGCCATGGACCATTTTCAAATGATTCATGTTTTCTCATCAATTCTTGAAAAATACGCAAACTAACCAGTACATGGTTAAATAAACAATGAAAGAAGTTTTTGATTTTTAGTCAGTATTTGAAAAACATCAAATGTTCTTGTGTTATATAGAAAAGACTCCATGGACCTCCACCATCACCGGATCTCACACAAGTGAAATCTGGGAGAGGCTCTCGGCCAGACTGTGAAGTGCTCTTCAGATGTTCCACCTTTGGGCTGTGTTCTCAGACTAAGGGGCTGAAACATCATGAACAGCATCCCACTCACTGTAACCCCCAGATTCCACATCTCCAGCCTGTTCTCTCAGCTCCTGCTTGTGCTTTGGCGACACCCACTGGACGCCGTTAGTGTTGTGGTGTTCCTTGACCGGTTTGACAAGTTCATGAAGCAGTTTTATGAAACATCCCCTAAGGACACAGATGTCATGTTTGTTATTACAGGGTAAGCTGGGCTCACCTCTTCAGGGGACTCTTAAGTACAGTCTGAAGAAACCACTTATGAAAAGCCTTTGTGATTTCATTGACATTTGTGCATTCATTCATTTATTTTGCTGCAGGGCATCTTTTACACGCTGCCTAGGGAAGGAGAGAGAGCGAGGGGAAGGATGCAGACTTACTTATTTAAAGGCACACTGTGTAACACTGCTCTCCTTTATGTTCTGGACCTTTAATTCAGGACCCCTGCCCGAGAGAGACACGGCCAATTCACATTAGATATAAAAAGCAAACAGTTCTATTTGTGGCAACAAAAGTGAGTCATCAAATGATCGTCAGTACACTGCTTTCCTTCCACAGTGAATAATAAACATTGTTTGGGCCTTTCAGCCGTTCATTTGTGCTGCCTCTGATGTAAAGGGCGGAGACAGGTGACACATACAACAAAAACATTCTTCAGTTTAACACGTCTTTACTACATCACCGCTACGAACTGTCCACCAAAAGGAAAAACACAACACATGAATAAAGACTTACCATTTATTTAAAAAAAAAGGATACAGTCGGTTCTCTGTCATCCAGGTACTGCAACAGTGCAATTTCCTGTAAATCAATGACCAGGTGATGTGGTTTTGGTTTGGCTTCCCACTGTTGGTTCTGCTCTCCAGATGTCAGTTGAGGATGATGTGGAACCTTGTGTTGTTCAGCAACTCACCAACCTGTCCTATTTCAGTGAAGAACAGCGTGGAGATGTTCTGGCTCTGCTTCAGTCCTACACCTCACTCTTTGGTGACATGCCCTCCCACGCTACGGTACTTGAGCAAGTTATAATTTCCACTTTTCAGCTTTCATTAAGCAGCATGTCTGAGGGTTTGTTTTCAAATCAAGCCCAAGGCATCTCAGATGGAGACCAAAAACATACCACGGGGATTCGGACAATAACTCCTCCTTTAGTTGGCATTAAACCTGTCCCACTCACTCCTTTTCATGATAAAACAGTTTGTGACGTCTGAAGAATGTTTGTAGAGAGAACGAGTGTTGATTTAGTGGCTAAAATCTTTGAGGTGCTTTGACAACATTTGTATCAAGAAAACAACAATATAGGAAAAGTTAGTGATGTCACATGGGCACACTGTGTTTGTCGAGAACTCACAAACGCAAGTAGTTATTGTGAATGCTGCTGAAAGAACTGGTTTAATCTGTGTTCTTATTGTTTGGTGTGACGAAAAAAAGGGTGTGATGCATTCTCCAAACATGAACAGAACTATCGTCATCACAGCGGTGCCTCCCAACATCACATCCACTTTAAAAGGAGTCAGAGAAGAGACAGAGCAGCATCCACCAGCGAATACACAGAGGACATACTGAAGCCAAGTGAAGACTCTGACCATGAAGACTGCACTGAAGCTGCTCTTTCCTCTGGCCTTAACTGTGGCCCTCTCCATCAACTCTGGTAAATATCAACTAATACTCTTAACTTTATTTTCCCGTCCTGGTTCCTTTGGTGTGACCTGCTTTTGTCTCTTGCAGTTGTCGGACTCTCTTGTAGAACTTGTACGGACTCAACTGATCCAACATGTGCAGGCACGACTTCGGACACCTGCTCCATCGGAGTATCCAACTGTGTCTCTATCATCATTCAGAGTAAGATATTTTACATTTTCAAAAATATACTTAAAAATATGTTTAATGAAAGCACCCAGAAGGAGGAGCTAACTCTTCCTTGTCTTTGAATTACCCACAGCGACCACAGTCAGTCCAACACCCGGTGTTTCCACTCAGAAAATAAAAAGCTGTGACACCAACAGTTTCTGTGCATTGGGGTCCCAGGACTATTCACTGGACGTGGGAACTGCAAGTGTTTTGGCCAGAGCTGAATGCTGCAACACAGACGACTGTAACTCTGCCGACGCAGTCGGTGAGTGAGCGGTTTCACCAGGATTGTTTTTAGGTTTGGTAACACTTGGTTTTGACTCTACTTTTGTCTCTTCTGTGTCAGTTCCTGCGCCCTCTGCTTCCGGCTCTCTGCAGTGCGACAGCTGTAACCCTCTGACCAACTCATGCACCTTAAAAGTCACCTGTAACACTCTGGAGGACAAATGCTTCACATCCTCAAGTAAGTTCTACACAAGGCCCAGAGCTGGACACCTGTAGGGTCAGAAGAGCAGAGCTCTCATTGTAACACATTCCAGTTTTTTACTGTTTTTCTTTTTTTATGTGAAATTCTAGACCATTGTTTTTGTGCCACATGTTAACCTGGTGAACACCTGCAGGGACATTTCTCATAGTAACATTATCATGTTGTTGTTTGCAGTAATACCTACAGGACAGACCTCCCCAGTCCCGGCTCTTGGCTGTGCCTCCACTAGTCTGTGTGATGTTGCTGGATCTTTATCCAGCTCCCCTCTGTTAGCGACTATCGGCTCCATCCAAGGTACACCGACCTGCAGTACACAGACTACTACTGCAGCCCCTACTACTACTACTACTGCAGCCCCTACTACTACTACTACTGCAGCCCCAACTACTACTACTACTGCAGCCCCTACTACTACTACTACTACTACTGCAGCCGCTACTACTACTACTGCAGCCCCAACTACTACTACTGCAGCTCCAACTACTACTACAACTACTGCAGCCCCAACTACTACTACTGCAGCTCCTACTACTACTACTGCAGCTCCAACTACTACTACTGCACCCCCAACTACTACAACTTCTGCAGCCCCAACTACTACTACTGCAGCTCCTACTACTACTACTGCAGCTCCAACTACTACTACTGCACCCCCAACTACTACAACTTCTGCAGCCCCAACTACTACTACTGCAGCTCCTACTACTACTACTGCAGCCCCAACTACTACTACTGCAGCCCCAACTACTACTACTACAGCTACCCCAACTACTACTACAACTACAGTAGCCCCAACTACTACAACTACAGCAGCCCCAACTACTACAACTACTGCAGCCCCAACTACTACAACTACTGCAGCCCCAACTACTACAACTACTGCAGCCCCAACTACTACTACAACTACAGTAGCCCCAACTACTACAACTACAGTAGCCCCAACTACTACTACAACTACAGTAGCCCCAACTACTACAACTACTGCAGCCCCAACTACTACAACTACTGCAGCCCCAACTGCTACTACAACTACAGTAGCCCCAACTACTACTACTACAACAGCCCCAACTACTACTACAACTACTGCAGCCCCAACTACTACTACTACTGCAGCCCCAACTACTACTACTACAACAGCCCCAACTACTACTACTACAGCAGCCCCAACTACTACAACTACTGCAGCCCCAACTACTACTACAACTACTGCAGCCCCAACTACTACAACTACAGCAGCCCCAACTACTACTACAACTACAGTAGCCCCAACTACTACAACTACAGTAGCCCCAACTACTACAACTACTGCAGCCCCAACTACTACTACAACTACTGCAGCCCCAACTACTACAACTACAGTAGCCCCAACTACTACTACTACAACAGCCCCAACTACTACTACTACAACAGCCCCAACTACTACTACTACAGCAGCCCCAACTACTGCAACTACTGCAGCCCCAACTACTACTACAACTACTGCAGCCCCAACTACTACAACTACTGCAGCCCCAACTACTACAACTACTGCAGCCCCAACTACTACAACTACTGCAGCCGCAACTACTACCACTACTGCAGCCCCAACTACTACAACTACTGCAGCCCCAACTACTACAACTACTGCAGCCGCAACAACTACAACTACTGCAGCCCCAACTACTACTACAACTACTGCAGCCCCAACTACTACAACTACTGCAGCCGCAACTACTACCACTACTGCAGCCCCAACTACTACAACTACTGCAGCCGCAACAACTACAACTTCAGCAGCCCCAACTACTATTACAACTGCAGCCCCAACTACTACCACTACTGCAGCCCCAACTACTACTACTACTGCAGCCCCAACTACTACAACTACTGTAGCCCCAACTACTACCACTACTGCAGCCCCAACTACTACCACTACTGCAGCCCCAACTACTACAACTACTGTAGCCCCAACTACTACCACTACTGCAGCCGCAACTACTACCACTACTGCAGCCCCAACTACTACAACTACTGTAGCCCCAACTACTACAACTACAGCAGCCCCAACTACTACTAATGCAGCCCCAACTACTACAACTACTGTAGCCCCAACTACTACAACTACTGTAGCCGCAACTACTACAACTACTGCAGCCCCAACTACTACAACTACTGTAGCCCCAACTACTACAACTACTGCAGCCCCAACTACTACAACTACTGTAGCCCCAACTACTACAACTACAGCAGCCCCAACTACTACTAATGCAGCCCCAACTACTACAACTACTGTAGCCCCAACTACTACAACTACTGTAGCCGCAACTACTACAACTACTGCAGCCCCAACTACTACAACTACTGTAGCCCCAACTACTACAACTACTGCAGCCCCAACTACTACAACTACTGTAGCCGCAACTACTACAACTACTGCAGCCCCAACTACTACAACTACTGTAGCCCCAACTACTACAACTACTGCAGCCCCAACTACTACCACTACTGCAGCCCCAACTACTACCACTACTGCAGCCCCAACTACTACAACTACTGCAGCCCCAACTACTACTACAACTACAGTAGCCCCAACTACTACAACTACAGTAGCCCCAAATACTACTATAACTACAGTAGCCCCAACTACTACAACTACAGTAGCCCCAACTACTACTACAACTACAGTAGCCACAACTACTGCAGCCCCAACTACTACAACTACAGTAGCCGCAACTACTACTACAACTACTGCAGCCGCAACTAGTACTACTACCACGACTGTAGCCCCAACTACTACTACCACTACTGCAGCCGCAACTACTACTACAACTACTGCAGCCCCAACTACTACTACTACGACTACAGTAGCCCCAACTACTACTACTACTGCAGCCCCAACTACTACAACTACTGTAGCCCCAACTACTACCACTACTGCAGCCCCAACTACTACCACTACTGCAGCCGCAACTACTACCACTACTGCAGCCCCAACTACTACAACTACTGTAGCCCCAACTACTACCACTACTGCAGCCGCAACTACTACCACTACTGCAACCCCAACTACTACCACTACTGCAGCCCCAACTACTACAACTACTGCAGCCCCAACTACTACCACTACTGCAGCCCCAACTACTACCACTACTGCAGCCCCAACTACTACAACTACTGCAGCCCCAACTACTACTACAACTACAGTAGCCCCAACTACTACAACTACAGTAGCCCCAAATACTACTATAACTACAGTAGCCCCAACTACTACAACTGCAGTAGCCCCAACTACTACTACAACTACAGTAGCCACAACTACTGCAGCCCCAACTACTACAACTACAGTAGCCGCAACTACTACTACAACTACTGCAGCCGCAACTAGTACTACTACCACGACTGTAGCCCCAACTACTACTACCACTACTGCAGCCGCAACTACTACTACAACTACTGCAGCCCCAACTACTACTACTACGACTACAGTAGCCCCAACTACTACAACTACTGCAGCCCCAACTACTACTACAGTAGCCCCAACTACTACAACTACTGCAGCCCCAACTACTACTACAGTAGCCCCAACTACTACAACTACTGCAGCCTCGTCAGCGGTGTCTTTGGTGAGAATGGGTTTGCTTCATTCTCTGCTGGGACTGATCCTGATGATTTTGTTTTAACTAAGTAATGTTGTTGTTATTATTTTTATATATATAAATATATATACTGATATATATACTTGAAGTATTTGTTAACGTCATAGTATTTATTCAGCAGTACGAAGTTCATTTGATCTATTCTTTACTTCGATCTTAATAATTTTCTACTGCAGGCAGTAAGAACTCATGTACAAAAACTTTATTTATCAAAGTGTGAATTATCAGTGAAGCCTGAGAGGGAGAACTCTGTGCTGAGGTCAATTCTGTGGATGTGCTATTTATTCATTTGATTGTATTTATTCATTATTCACAATAAACATGTATTTATTATTTTGTAAATGTGTTCTGCTTTTCCCTCTTTTTAAAATAATGTATTTTGTGCAGTGAAGTCGGCTTCATTGCATATAACACCTTTCTGTCCATTTTTCATGAAACTGACAAGCATTGTCCTCTTAAAACGTGCAAGGCCAACCATAAAACGGCACCAATAAGCCATGGTTTACAAATGGTATTGTCAAAGCATGTAAAAAGAAAAATCATTTGTATAGATTATATTTAAAACATAGAACTATAGAAACTGAAAATAGATACAAGTCATATAAAAGTAAGTTGACAAGCATAATTCGATCAAATAAGAGGTACTATTATCACAAATGATTGGAACAACACAGAAATGACACCCAAGGGACCTGGAAAATACTAAATGAAATCATTAAGAAGGGCAGGAAAACATTTAATTTGCCTCATTTTTTGTCAATGACAATCAAATCATAGAAAATAAGAAGGAAATTGCAAATGCCCCACATATTGTTTTCACTGATGTTGGAACTACATTAGCTAACAACATTTTAGAACCTAAAGACACACAAAGATTAAATTGAAACAGTTCAAAACAAAATCTAAACTCACTTTTCATAAGAGAAAATGAAATTATAGAAACAGTTAAAACAATTCAAGAATAAAAGGCTCTAACATTGATATGATGTAAGTAAAAGAAATGATTCATTATGTGGTAAAACCTTTTATGTTCATTTGCAACCAGTCCTTTCTTACTGGCACCTTCCCAAGAGAAATGAAAACTGCAAAAGTAGTTCCAATACATAAAAATGGAGATAAACATATATTTGAAAACCACAGACCTATCTCGCTTCTGCCGCAATTCTCCAAGATTTTGGAAAAGTTATTTGCAAATAGGCTCGACACATTTGTTGACAAATACAGTTTGTTAAGTGAACATCAATACGGTTTTCCATCAAACCGATCGACTACAACAGCAATCATGGCTCTTGTGGAAGACTTGGCCACAGCAATAGACAATAGTGAATATGCAGTGGGTGTTTTTATCGATCTGAGCAAGGCCTTTGACGCCATAGACCAGACAAGACTTTTAAAAAAGATTGAAAGGTTCGGTGTCAGGGGACCTGCATATGCCTGGCTGGAAAGTTATCTCAGCAACAGATACCAATATGTACATATACACAATGTCAACTCTGAAAAAAAAAAAATTACACATGGGGTCCCACAAGGCTCTATTTTGGGTCCAAAATTGTTTTTAATGTATATGAATGATGTTTGTGAAGCTTTGGAAAACGTAAAATGTGTATTATATGCGGATGATACCAGCCTGTACTGCTCTGGAAAGGACCTGAAACAGCTCCTTTCTACAGGAGAAGACGAGCTCACAGTCCTAAAAGATAAGATAAGATAATCCTTTATTGATCTAACAAAGGAGAAATTCACTTGTTACAGTCGGCGTTCAAGAAGATCACTCAGAGTTAATAAAGTGCAGCTGATACAGAGATTATTGCACATGTTACTTTACAGTCTTATTGTACAGTCTGACAGCAGTGGGGATGAAGGCTTTGCGGTAGCGCTCCGTCCTGCACTGAGGGTGTCTCAGTCTGCCACTGAGAGAGCTGCTCAGCTCTTCTACAGTCCCGTGATGGAGGTGAGCTTGGCTAACACCCTCCTGTCCCTCACCTCCTCCACAGAGTCCAGGGGGCAGCCCAGGACGGAGCTGGCCCTCCTGACCAGCTTGTTCAGTCTGTTCTTGTCCCGCTCTGTGTGGCCCGGGGCCCAGCACACGGCAGCGTAGTGGAGAGCAGAGGCTCCACAGAGTCATAAAAAGTCCTGAGCAGAGGCCTGCTCACTCCGAACGACCTCAGTCTCCTCAGAAGGACCTCAGTCTCCTCAGAAGGTGGAGGCGACTTTGGCCCTTCTTTTACAGGGAGTTGGTGTTGTGGGACCAGTCCAGTTTATTGTTGAGGTGAACACCCAGGTTCTTGAAACTGTCCACCTCCTCAATGTCCTCCCCCTGGATGTTCAGCGGTGTGTGCGGTAGTGGCTTCCTCGTGAAGTCGATCACCATCTCCTTCGTCTTACTGATGTTCAAGCACAGGTGGTTGCGCTCAGTCTAGGATGACTGACCGGTACTCCAGGTCGTTCCCCTTAGACACACAGCCCACGATGGCGGAGTCGTCGGAGAACTTCTGGAGATGACAGCTGTCCGTGTTGTATGTGAAGTCCGATGTGTAGATGGTGAAGAGAAACGGTGAGAGGACGGTGCCCTGAGGGGCCCCGGTGCTGCAGACGACCACCTCAGACTCACAGCTGCGCAGCCGCACATACTGTGGTCGGTCCGTGAGGTAGTCGATGGTCCATGCGGTGAGATGTTCATCCACTCCCGCGTCCTCCAGCTTCCCCCGCAGCAGCGCCGGCCTGATGGTGTTGAAGGCACTGGAGAAGTCAAAGAACATGACCCTCACAGCGTTCCCGCCGTGCTCCAGGTGCGTGAGCGCCCGCTCCGACAGGTAGATGACAGCGTCCTCTACTCCGATGTTGGGTCTGTAGGCAAACTGCAGCAGGTCGAGGGTGGGGCTCACCACAGAGTGGAGGTGGGTGAGGATGAGCCGCTCCATCGTCTTCATCAGGTGGGAGGTCAGGGCGACTGGTCTGTAGTGGGCTGGTTCCCTGGCGTGCGCTGTTTTAGGAACCGGGATCAGACAGGAGGTCTTCCACAGGACGGGGACCTTCTCCAGGCTGAGGCTCAGGTTGTAGATGTGGCAGAGGACCTCGGAGAGCTGGTCTGCGCAGGTCCTCAGCAGCCTGGGACTGATGCCATCTGGTCCTGCAGCTTTCCCCCGCTTCAGTCGCCTCAGCTCTCTCCTCACCTGGTCCGGTGTGATGGAGAGGGGGGAGTGAGGGGGGGACTGGTGTGGGGGTGGACTGCCGGGGGTGGGGCAGGTGCTAGAGGAAGTCCGTATGGTGGGGGCTGGAGACGTGGGTGCAGGGGGGCTGGAGGCAGGTGAAGGTGGTCGGGGGAGGGGGGCAGTGTCCAATGGGCTGGAGACGTGTGAAGAGGAGGGAGTGGGGGAAGAATCAAACCGGTTGAAATGTTTGTTGAATTCATCCGCCCCGCGCTGGTCTCCATCAGCTGTCCCTCTGGCACTCTGTCCAAAACCGGAGATGTTCTTCAGTCCCCTCCACACGTCCCGTGCGTTGCCCTACGCCAGCTTCTGCTCCAGCTTCTGCTCCAGCTTCTCGCCATAGTCCTTCTTGGCCTTCCTGATCCTCCACTGGAGTTCATGCTGGACTCTCCTCTGCTCCTCTCTGTCCCCTGAGTTGAAAGCCCTTTTCTTTTGGTTCAGGAGGGCTTAAAGTTCAGGGGTCACCCAGGGGTGGTTGTTGGAGAAACACCGCACCTTCCGGGTTGGTACAGTGTTTTCCACAGAGAAGTTGATGTAGTCTGTGATGCAGTGGGTCAGGCCGTCGATGTCATCTCCATGAGAGCTGCAGATCATGTTCCAGTCTGTGGTCTGGAAACATCCTTTAAGTCACTCTTCAGCCTCTTCACTCCACACTTTCACAGACCTCTTCTGTGCTGGCTCCCTTCGCACCTTGTGCATTTATTCATTTCTTTTGTTCCAGGGCATCTTTCACACGCTGCCTTGGGAAGGAGAGAGAGCGAGGGGAAGGATGCAGACTTACTTATTTAAAGGTCTTATATCATGCAAAATCGACTTTTTGGAGCTTTTAGCCATGTTGTTATGCTATTTCCTTATCAAAAACACCCCCAGAGTGGTTTGTGGCTTCATTCACGCAGCTCTCAGTAATCCTCCTGAATCCTGCTCTCTGAGGCTCCGCCCTCTCCTGGTGAACGACTGAGTGTTCAGTTGTGTCGTCACAGCGGAACAGAAGTGCTCGACGTCTGTAATGTAATGTCTTACAGCCTGATTTTAATTTGTAAAACAGCTTTTTCATTATTTCTGTCGTAAGAGAGAAACAAAGAGAAAAAAAAGGGGGAAAAAAATAAATTAAAGAAATAAAAAGGATGTGCCCGAGGTGCTTCCAGGTCAGCTGAGGCAAAACCAACACATCCCTGAGTGTCTGAAGAGATCAGTCATGTTTGCGCTGCAGCTGAAGATGGAGCTCGTTATAACTGGACACACCTGTTCTTTATTCTTAACTAACGATCATGTCACGGAGAAAAAGAAGCGCGTTTGGCTACGAGGACGAGGAGTTTAAATGGTCTCAACTTATATAGCGCTTTTCCACCTACATTAGGCACTCAAAGTGCTTCACAGCAAGGATCCACTCACCCATTCATACTCTCATTCATACACCAATGCACGCAGACACTGGGGGCAATGTGGGTGAAGTGTCTTGCCCAAGGACACAATGACAATGTGCCGTTTCAGGAGGTGGGAGTTTATTCAACCTTTTTCAAGGAGAGGCCGCTCTCTCAGAAGCTGTTTTTTTCTCCGGGATTCAGCGAATATTGTTTTCCTGTGACTGTCACTGATGGATGTTTGGTTAAACCCTCGCCTGAACCAAAGTGGATTAACTTTTATAACCAACGCAAGTCCCATAATGTAAACAGCGATGGAGCAGAGGGTGAGTCAATCCAAACGCGGGTTAGCTTGTGTGTTTGCATGTTAGCATGTGTGTGTTAGCATATTAGCATGTGTGTTAGCATTAGCATGTGTGTTAGCCATTTATGAAGCTGTGTTGCAGATGTCAACTCTGTATAACTGCATCATGAAGTAACTTCTTCTTCTTCTTTCTATTTATTTGAACAGGGACAGTGTACAATATACATTAACCTCAAAGGGAGAGATGCATTGTACCAGGTTATAGCACTTGTGCTAATTTCCACCTGTAGTCCCTGGGCAGACTGATGTCAACAAAGTCATAAAAATACTAATACAGAATAATACATTTCCCCAAAAACAGCATTAAAATCAACACACACTTCATTCATTCAAAGCATTAGATTTCACGCTCTTGCATACACACCAATTACAGGACATTATGGGAACAAGTTTCTTTTAAAATAAGCCATTTTTTAGCCTGGTGTGAAAAAGTGTTAAAATTTACACATGTGGTCAGCTCTGTTGGCAACATATTCCACTGTTTGATGGCCACACTGGAGAAAGCGGAGCTGCGGATTTACACTGGGGCATCTTACACTCGCCCCCAACAGTCGACCGAGTGGCTCGAGATGAAATTTCTGAGCTCAGTGAAATAAACTTTTTTAATGGAGGAGCTGCAGTACCATTAATTATCTTGAACAACAGACAGAGATTTGAATATATGATTATGTTTTCAAAACTTAATATACTATGTTTTTTAAGAATATGACAGTGATGATATAAGCGAGATTTTTTGTCATGAACTTTCAGAGAACTTTTGTACAATGACTCCAGGGGCTTTAATGCTGTTTTACAGGCCTGCGACCAACTCGTCATGCAGTAGCGAAAGTGCGGGATTATCATCGCATTTAGATAAAGATTAGAAGCATCTATAGTCAAAGAGTTTCTGATATATCTAAAATTCGCTATGTTAAATTTCAACGTATTGGTTAATTTTTTTATGTTTTTTTAAATTTAAATTTGGGTCCAGAATGACTCCTAAATATTTAATTTGGTCTACATTTGAGATTTCCTGACCTTCAATGGTGATTTTTGGTCCAGTCTCACATAGTGAGGATTTAGAGCGATTTGTGAAAAACATAGAAACCGTTTTGTCAATATTCAAGGTTAAATGAGAGTTTTTCAACCAAATAGAAATGTTTTTCATTTCCTCGGTTAACTTTTGGGTAACCTCTTTAACAGTTTTCCCATGAATATACACCACAGTGTCATCAGCATACATTATCATTTTGGCATTTATACAAACAGATGGAAAGTCATTAATATAAAGAGAAAACAGCAAGGGCCCTAATATAGAACCCTGCGGCACTCCCATAGTGCATGCTCGTAAGGGAGATGATACATTATTTACTGATACACACTGTTGCCTTGCACTGAAGTAAGATTGAATCCATTTTATTGTACTTGTGCTTATGGAGAAATGTGTTAACTTATCTATCAGTAGTTCATGATTTACTGTATCAAAGGCCTTACGCAAGTCAAGAAAGACTTATTGTTGTCTATTTATATTACGGTAAAGTTGTATGAGCGGAGAGAGGGGGCGGAGTTAACTGAATCGAAGCGTTTTGTCTTCCGGGTTCGAAAAATACCTCCAGAAAACACTTATATTTATCACAAAAACGAGTGCTCCATCATGGTAGAGGTACAATATATCATATACATGCCTATACTTAACTTTGGAATGGCTAAAATAGCATGATATAGCTCCTTTAAAGGCACACTGTGTAACACTGCTCTCCTTTATGTTCTGGACCTTTAATTCAGGACCCCTGCCCGAGAGAGACACGGCCAATTCACATTAGATATAAAAAGCAAACAGTTCTATTTGTGGCAACAAAAGTGAGTCATAAAATGATCGTCAGTACACTGCTTTCCTTCCACAGTGAACAATAAACATTGTTTGGGCCTTTCAGCCGTTCATTTGTGCTGCCTCTGATGTAAAGGGCGGAGACAGGTGACACATACAACAAAAACATTCTTCAGTTTAACACGTCTTTACTACATCACCGCTACGAACTGTCCACCAAAAGGAAAAACACAACACATGAATAAAGACTTACCATTTATTTATAAAAAAAAGATACTGTCGGTTCTCTGTCATCCAGGTACTGCAACAGTGCAATTTCCTGTAAATCAATGACCAGGTGATGTGGTTTTGGTTTGGCTTCCCACTGTTGGTTCTGCTCTCCAGATGTCAGTTGCTTTTAACAAGTTTATGTCCTACAAATGAGATTTACATGTGGATATTTGGTGCTTTCAATAGTTTTACCTGTGTCATTGAAAGAAAAATAAACTAATATTTGTAAGAATTTATTCAATTTCTTGTAGAAACAAGAACACAAGAACATTGTGTTGTGTCTGAAGATATCAACTGTAAACTTGTGTGACATGGCTTCTGATAATACTACACTGTATACAGAAGTAATGCACATTCTGTAAGCAGAATAAACATGTTTAAAAACTCAACCCTATAAAGGTAAGGCCACACAAACAAATGGCAATAAAACACAAAACAGTTGCTGCCACAATTTGGCTAACGAGGGTTTCCGTGGAGCTTTAAAAACATTCGATTAGATTCAAACTGGCATTAAATTTCTTCAAAAGTAGCAACTATTGCTCAACTATTTTTACCGGATAAGTACATATACATAGTTCAAAGCACATTTAACATTTACAGCTTTGGATACAATTGTACACAGTTTAATGACACCGGTATCGTTCAATTAACTTGTGAGTAGAAATTTCTTCTCATTCCTCTATTTGAGGCAATGTTTTTGAATCTTAAATGAATCTCAACAGATTTTGTGTGTTTGAGGCATTAATAATATACTGTATATTCTAACTTATCACACAGGCAACTTTGTATTCGTTTTCTCATGTTTTTTTGGTGTATGTTACTTCACCTTAATTATTGCAACATTGTTCAATTGTTGATATTTAAATAAATGTATTTGAAACAGTGTTTTCAGCGCCTTTTTTAGTCTGACATGCGTGTTTAGGTTTTTGTGCCAGTGCTGGACCGACGGCCCGGCCGATTCTCAGCCGCCATAATAAGTGACGTCACGTGACTCAGCCGATACTGGGCCATCATATTTAGGGGGAGTCGCAAATATTGAACCGATGACGGCCCGACTCTGGGCCAGAGATACATTGCTACCTGGGTAACGTATAGTATATCATAACCGATTATTTTAGCTGACTTTTGCCCTCATTATTTCAGTCTGTACTTGTAGTACCAACACGGAGAGTGAAGTGTCCTCTGTCAGGATTAGTTGTGTTGAATCATTTTTTCAGAGACGTGACTTTAACCCTTTCTCTTCTATAACTGAAGCTAACAAGGGGTTAGGGAAACACAAAGCCAAAACCAAGTCTCAGTTCTCAGTCTGAATGACAAAGTAATACATTAAAAACATGTATACCTTTATGACCAGTTTCTGTGGAGGAGGTGGAGGAGCAGTAATGGCCGCCGCTGACAGTTGAGCTCAAACATCTGTGATTTACTGTTTACTGAAATGACCCAACATTGACCCAGCAGTTGGGTTTAAAAAAACTTCCCAACTCTATGAAAATAACTACACTACAAACTACAAACTCAACCGATTGAGTCTTTGAATGGAGACAGAAAAAAAAAAGCACAAAAATAGTAGATGGATAATTAACAAAAGTCAAATATACAAACGAATGCTCTTGACATTTCTTGAAGCTGTTTTGAACACAACAGTAACTCGAGTCTGAACTCTCACGGTTTAGACCGGCTCAGTTTGGGTTTAGCATCAGACTTGGCAAACACTGGCCCAGACTTGAGTTGTTCTTTACAGTTACGGGTGAAATCACATCGAAAGTAGAATTACGGACACAACGACAGTTTGCTCTTGTTAGCACAGAAATCTGACCACTAACTCCCAAACTGCCTGTAAAACAAAACAAAAAAAAAGATTCACATGAATTCTAATTTTAGATTAACATTCACACCCACCTGAACTAACGCACTGAACATGACTCACCGCTTTCGGCACAAGATACACCTAAGGATAACAAAACAACAAGGAGAGTGACTATATTTGTATTTATATGTTGCATAATTACAGGGTTGACGTACGAGCTGTGACGAGGAGAAACACATCACTGAAGGAGAAATAACTTGTTATGTAATAATAATACTGTTCACTTTATTTTACAAGTGGAATACTCTGGGTCATATATTTAAAACACACAATAACTATTAAATATTGTCACAATTTCAGAATGGTTTGAATAAAATTTTGAAGTCATAAACTATGTGTGTGCCATTGTCCTTTGAATGACGCAGGTCACAAAAACAAGTGTCTGAAGAAAAGGAAACAAAAGGTTATAAAATGGCAGCAGCACTGCAACTACACACTAACTAATTAGGAAACAAACATTGTTGTTGGGGGTGCTTGGATCACAAAGTAAAAAGATTAACCAAAAAATGTGTACACTAATATAAACAACAAAGTTTTATATTAAAATTAAATACGAGAATTGTAAAACATTCTGTGTGAAGGACCAGCTCAGACTCTTCTGTACACCTGTGAATATTGGGAATGCTGTTCCGGAACCGGTTTCATCACCGTGGATTAATGTTTACGCCTGTTATTGTTAAGGTACGACAATAAAAAGGGTGTGATGCATTCTCCAAACATGAACAGAACTATCGTCATCACAGCGGTGCCTCCCAACATCACATCCACTTTAAAAGGAGTCAGAGAAGTGACAGAGCAGCATCCACCAGCGAATACACAGAGGACATACTGAAGCCAAGTGAAGACTCTGACCATGAAGACTGCACTGAAGCTGCTCTTTCCTCTGGCCTTAACTGTGGCCCTCTCCATCAACTCTGGTGAATATCAACTAATACTCTTAACTTTATTTTCCCGTCCTGGTTCCTTTGGTGTGACCTGCTTTTGTCTCTTGCAGTTGTCGGACTCTCTTGTAGAACTTGTACGGATCCAACATGTGCAGGCACGGCTCCGGACACCTGCTCCATCGGAGTATCCAACTGTGTCTCTATCATCATTCAGAGTAAGATATTTTACATTTTCACTGATCAAAAATATACTTTATTAAAGCACCCAGAAGGAGGAGCTAACTCTTACTTGTCTTTGAATTACCCACAGCGACCACAGTCAGTCCAACAGCCGGTGTTTCCACTCAGAAAATAAAAAGCTGTGACACCAACAGTTTCTGTGCATTGGGGTCCCAGGACTATTCACTGGACGTGGGAACTGCAAATGTTTTGGCCAGAGCTGAATGCTGCAACACAGACGACTGTAACTCTGCCGACGCAGTCGGTGAGTGAGCGGTTTCACCAGGATTGTTTTTAGGTTTGGTAACACTTGGTTTTGACTCTATTTTTGTCTCTTCTGTGTCAGTTCCTGCGCCCTCTGCTTCCGGCTCTCTGCAGTGCGACAGCTGTAACCCTCTGACCAACTTGTGCACCGTACCAGTCACCTGTAACAGTCTGGAGGACAGATGCTTCACATCCTCAAGTAAGTTCTACACAAGGCCCAGAGCTGGACACCTGTAGGGTCAGAAGAGCAGAGCTCTCATTGTAACACATAGATAGAGACAAAGGTGATTCACCATTTGATTTGATGAATCTGGCTCTTGCTTTAGATTCAAAATGGATTTTGTCAATCTGACCTTGTTAAAGATTGACACAAACTGTGTCTAGATGATCAGTAGAACCAAAACGTCCATCCAGCAGCAGATTTGAATCAGCTGTCTCAGTCTCGACTCCAGACAGAGGAAATGCAGTTAACTGCTGAAGTCTATGTGGGGTTTTGACGACAATGAACGTTCCAGTTTTTTACTGTTTTTCTTTTTTTATGTTAGATTCTAGACCATTGTTTTTGTGCCACATGTTAACCTGGTGAACACCTGCAGGGACATTTCTCATAGTAACATTATCATGTTGTTGTTTGCAGTAATACTTACAGGACAGACCTCCCCAGTCCCGGCTCTTGGCTGTGCCTCCACTAGTCTGTGTGATGTTGCTGGATCTTTATCCAGCTCCCCTCTGTTAGCGACTATCGGCTCCATCCAAGATACACCGACCTGCAGTACACAGACTACTACTGCAGCTCCTACTACTACTACTACTACTGCAGCCCCTACTACTACTACTGCAGCCCCAACTACTACTACTGCAGCCCCAACTACTACTACTGCAGCTCCAACTACTACTACTGCAGCCCCTACTACTACAACTACTGCAGCCCCAACTACTACTACTGCAGCTCCAACTACTACTACTGCAGCCCCTACTACTACTACTGCAGCTCCAACTACTACTACTGCAGCCCCTACTACTACAACTACTGCAGCCCCAACTACTACTACTGCAGCTCCAACTACTACAACTGCAGCCCCTACTACTACAACTACTGTAGCCCCAACTACTACCACTACTGCAGCCCCAACTACTACCACTACTGCAGCCCCAACTACTACAACTACTGTAGCCCCAACTACTACCACTACTGTAGCCCCAACTACTACCACTACTGCAGCCCCAACTACTACCACTACTGCAGCCCCAACTACTGCAACTACTGTAGCCCCAACTACTACAACTACTGCAGCCCCAACTACTACAACTACTGCAGCCCCAACTACTACCACTACTGTAGCCCCAACTACTACCACTACTGCAGCCCCAACTACTACCACTACTGCAGCCCCAACTACTACAACTACTGTAGCCCCAACTACTACAACTACAGCAGCCCCAACTACTACCACTACTGTAGCCCCAACTACTACCACTACTGCAGCCCCAACTACTACAACTACTGTAGCCCCAACTACTACAACTACAGCAGCCCCAACTACTACCACTACTGCAGCCCCAACGACTACAACTACTGCAGCCGCAACTACTACTACAACTACAGCAGCCCCAACTACTACTACTACTACAGCAGCCCCAACAACTACTACTACTACAGCAGCCCCAACTACTACAACTACTGCAGCCCCAACTACTACAACTACTGCAGCCGCAACTACTACTACAACTACAGCAGCCCCAACTACTACAACTACTGCAGCCCCAACTACTACAACTACTGCAGCCGCAACTACTACTACAACTACTGCAGCCGCAACTACTACTACAACTACAGCAGCCCCAACTACTACTACTACTACAGCCCCAACTACTACTACTACTGCAGCCCCAACTACTACTACTACAGCAGCCCCAACGACTACAACTACAGTAGCCCCAACTACTACAACTACTGCAGCCCCAACTACTACAACTACTGCAGCCCCAACTACTACTACAACTACTGCAGCCCCAACTACTACTACAACTACTGCAGCCCCAACTACTACAACTACTGCAGCCCCAACTACTACAACTACTGCAGCCCCAACTACTAAAACTACTGCAGCCCCAACTACTACAACTACTGCAGCCCCAACTACTACAACTACTGCAGCCCCAACTACTACAACTACTGCAGCCCCAACTACTACAACTACTGTAGCCCCAACTACTACCACTACAGCAGCCCCAACTACTACTACCACTACTGCAGCCGCAACTACTACTACAACTACTGCAGCCGCAACTACTACTACAACTACAGCAGCCCCAACTACTACTACTACTACAGCAGCCCCAACTACTACTACTACTACAGCAGCCCCAACTACTACAACTACAGCAGCCCCAACTACTACAACTACTGCAGCTGCAACTACTACTACGGTAGCCCCAACTACTACAACTACAGCAGCCCCAACTACTACAACTACTGCAGCCCCAACAACTACTACTACTACAGCAGCCCCAACTACTACAACTACTGCAGCCCCAACTACTACAACTACTGCAGCCGCAACTACTACTACAACTACAGCAGCCCCAACTACTACAACTACTGCAGCCCCAACTACTACAACTACTGCAGCCGCAACTACTACTACAACTACTGCAGCCGCAACTACTACTACAACTACAGCAGCCCCAACTACTACTACTACTACAGCCCCAACTACTACTACTACTGCAGCCCCAACTACTACTACAGCAGCCCCAACGACTACAACTACAGTAGCCCCAACTACTACAACTACTGCAGCCCCAACTACTACAACTACAGTAGCCCCAACTACTACAACTACTGCAGCCCCAACTACTACAACTACTGCAGCCCCAACTACTACAACTACTGCAGCCCCAACTACTACAACTACTGCAGCCCCAACTACTACTACAACTACTGCAGCCCCAACTACTACTACAACTACTGCAGCCCCAACTACTACAACTACTGCAGCCCCAACTACTACAACTACTGCAGCCCCAACTACTACAACTACTGCAGCCCCAACTACTACAACTACTGCAGCCCCAACTACTACAACTACTGTAGCCCCAACTACTACCACTACAGCAGCCCCAACTACTACTACCACTACTGCAGCCGCAACTACTACTACAACTACTGCAGCCGCAACTACTACTACAACTACAGCAGCCCCAACTACTACTACTACTACAGCAGCCCCAACTACTACTACTACTACAGCAGCCCCAACTACTACTACTACTACAGCAGCCCCAACTACTACTACGGTAGCCCCAACTACTACAACTACTGCAGCCCCAACTACTACAACTACTGCAGCCCCAACTACTACAACTACTGCAGCCTCGTCAGCGGTGTCTTTGGTGAGAATGGGTTTGCTTCATTCTCTGCTGGGACTGATCCTGATGATTTTGTTTTAACTAAATAATGTTGTTGTTATTTTTATATATATGAATATATACTGCCTTGAAGTATTTTTTAATGTCATAGTATTTATTCAGCAGTACGATGTTCATTTGATCTATTCTTTACTTCGATCTTATTAATTTTCTACTGCAGGCAGTAAGAACTCATGTACAAAAACTTTATTTATCAAAGTGTGAATTATCAGTGAAGCCTGAGAGGGAGAACTCTGTGCTGAGGTCAATTCTGTGGATGTGCTATTTATTCATTTGATTGTATTTATTCATTATTCACAATAAACATGTATTTATTATTTTGTAAATGTGTTCTGTTTTTCCCTCTTTTTAAAATAATGTATTTTGTGCAGTGAAGTCGGCTTCATTGCATATAACACCTTTCTGTCCATTTTTCATGAAACTGACAAGCATTGTCCTCTTAAAACGTGCAAGGCCAACCATAAAACGGCAACCAATAAGCCATGGTTTACAAATGGTATTGTCAAAGCATGTAAAAAGAAAAATCATTTGTATAGATTATATTTAAAACATAGAACTACAGAAACTGAAAATAGATACAAGTCATATAAAAGTAAGTTGACAAGCATAATTCCATCAAATAAGAGGTACTATTATCACAAATGATTGGAACAACACAGAAATGATACCCAAGGGACCTGGAAAATACTAAATGAAATCATTAAGAAGGGCAGGAAAACATTTAATTTGCCTCATTTTTTTGTCAATGACAATCAAATCATAGAAAATAAGAAGGAAATTGCAAATGCCCCAAATATTGTTTCACTGATGTTGGAACTACATTAGCCAACAACATTTTAGAACCTAAAGACACACAAAGATTAAATTGAAACAGTTCAAAACAAAATCTAAACTCACTTTTCAGAAGAGAAAATGAAATTATAGAAACAGTTAAAACAATTCAAGAATAAAAGGCTCTAACATTGATATGATGTAAGTAAAAGAAATGATTCATTATGTGGTAAAACCTTTTATGTTCATTTGCAATCAGTCCTTTCTTACTGGCACCTTCCCAAGAGAAATGAAAACTGCAAAAGTAGTTCCAATACATAAAAATGGAGATAAACATATATTTGACAACTACAGACCTATCTCGCTTCTGCCGCAATTCTCCAAGATTTTTGAAAAGTTATTTGCAAATAGGCTCGACACATTTGTTGACAAATACAGTTTGTTAAGTGAACATCAATACGGTTTTCCATCAAACCGATTGACTACAACAGCAATCATGGCTCTTGTGGAAGACTTGGCCACAGCAATAGACAACAGTGAATATGCAGTGGGTGTTTTGATCGATCTGAGCAAGGCCTTTTACGCCATAGACCATACAAGACTTTTAAAAAAGATTGAAAGGTTCGGTGTCAGGGGACCTGCATATGCCTGGCTGGAAAGTTATCTCAGCAACAGATAGCAATATGTACATATACACAATGTCAACTCTTAAAAAAAACTGATTACACATGGGGTCCCACAAGGCTCTATTTTGGGTCCAAAATTGTTTTTAATGTATATGAATGTTGGAGGCCGTCAATTGCTGAAAGAAGAGCTCCGGAAAACTGGAGAGTATCCGCGCCGGACAGCGCGGTAACAGCCGGTGCAGAGGGCACGTAGAGACCCGCGGAGACGGCGGCGGGGGTTCCTGGAGCGGCGGCGAAGGATCCGAGAGCAGACGTGGAGACGGCGGCGGAGGGTCCTGGAACAGCGGGAAACACTGCGGCGGAGGGTCCTGGAACAGCGGGAAACACTGCGGCGGAGGGTCCTGGAACAGCGGGAAACACTGCGGCGGAGGGTCCTGGAACAGCGGGAAACGCTGCGGCGGAGGGTCCTGGAACAGCGGGAAACGCTGCGGCGGAGGGTCCTGGAACAGCGGGAAACGCTGCGGCGGAGGGTCCTGGAACAGCGGGAAACGCTGCGGCGGAGGGTCCTGGAACAGCGGAGAACACGGCGGCGGAGGGTCCGGAGGAGGCGGCGAATGCGGCAGCGGCGGAGTGCCCCGGTGAAACCAGCGCAGGAGTGGGAGCTGGAGCAGACGAAGGGGGACGTTTGGGAAGAGGATTGGCGGTCTTCCGGGTTCTCTTACCACTCTTGAGGACGGGCGGGGGGTGAAGATCCGTACGAGGGAGACGGAGAGGAGTCGCTATAGGGCAGGTGCAAGACCAAGCGAGCGATCTGAGCGGCGTCGAGTCCTGGGCCAGGCGACACTCCGCGGGATTCCAACAAGGAACGCGGGGAAAGGTGGAGGGCCCGGGCTTTGAGGCGAACACTTTTCCTGACGGGTGGAGCAGGGCCGGGGTCCCCCAAGGAGGGGATGGCCGACCCGGCGAGGTCGTCAGAATCGAAGTCAGACATGTTGAGCGTTCCTGCGGGACTGTTGCAGCGCAGCTGGAAAGCGAATGATCCATGATTGCTGGGGGCTTAAAAGCGGGACCGAGGGCGATGATTGGCTGCTACGGAGTTGTGGCTCCAACGCTGATGGGCTGAGGTGGAGGTGTGCCCTCACGGAGGCGATCATTGGCTGGAGGTTTGTTGATGCTGAAATTTATCTCCCAGGTTGAATCAATGCCTAGGCTTCATTTTGGCAATAGACAGGAGGAATTTCGCAGGTACAGGTGACGCTGAGCTGAGTGATCTTTGCAGCTCCTGTTGATCTCTGGTTGGTCTCGGGAGTGGGGCACTGGAACACAGCTACCAGCTCTCCCTGACAGCAAAACCTTCCTCGTTGTAGTCTGCCTGGGTTGTGATGGCGTTGTTCATATGTTCCGGGATTTTAGATGATTGTTTTATTTCTGCGATTAATCTAAGGAACAACGGGGAGAGGGTCGTCAAGACGTGCTCGTAGAACTCAGCGGGGAAGCCATCTGGACCGGGTGCTTTATTGTTAGGCATGAGTTTGAGGGATTTGAGGAGCTCTGAATCAGTTATAGGTGCATCAAGGAGATTGGCTTGATTGCTAGAGAGTTGTGGTAGGTCAAAACAGTTATGGAAGTTGTCAATGTCGTCTTGGGAGTGTTGTTTATCTGAGGAGTATAACAGAGCGAAGAACTGTCTGAAAATATTGTTTATTTCCTGAGGTGATTGTGTTGGCTTCCCCGCTGAGTCCTTGATTATGGTTATTCTGTGATCATAATGTTCTTGTCTGAGTCTTTGGAAAAAAATGGTGTTCTTTTTTTCGTAATGTCAGACAGTTGGTGCTTGTATTTTATCAGTTCTCTCTCTGATTCGTCTGTTGAGTTGTGAGCGTTTGTTGTTTCCATCCATCCATTTTCTTCCGCTTTATCCGGGGCCGGGTCGCGGGGACAGCAGTCTCAGCAGAGATGCCCAAACTTCCCGATCCACACACACCTCCTCCAGTTGTTCTGGGGGGACCCCGAGGCGACACCAGGCCAGCTCGGAGACATAGTCCCACCAGCATGTCCTGGGTCTTCCACGAGGCCTTGTCCCACTAGGACATGCCTGGAACACATCCCGCGGGAGGCGACCAGGAGGCATCTGGAACAGATGCCCGAGCCACCTCAGCTGCTCCTGTCGACGTGAAGGAGCAGCGACTCTACTCCGAGCTCCTCCCGGGTAACTGAGCTCCTCACCCGATCTCGGAGGGTGCGCCCAGCCACCCTGCAAAGGAAACACATTTCGGCCGCTTGTATCCGCGATCTTGTCCTTTCAGTCATTACCCAAATCTCATGACCATAGGTGAGGGTGGGAACGTAGATTGATCGGTAAATCGAGAGCTTTGCCCCGACTCAGCTCCCTCTTCACCACGACAGAACGATACAGCGACCGCATCACTGCTGACGCTGCACCGATCCGTCTGTCGATCTCACGCTCCATCCGTCCCTCACTCGTGAACAAGACCCCGAGATACTTGAACTCCTCCACTTGAGGTAAGGACTCCCCACCGACCTGTAGAGGGGAAACCACCTTTTTCCGGTGGAGAACCATGGCCTCAGATTTGGAGGTGCTGATCCTCATCCCGGCTGCTACACACTCGGCTGCAAAGCGCCCCAGAGCAGCTGAAGGTCCTGGTTCGTTGAAGCCAACAGAACAACATCATCCGCAAACAGCAGAGATGAGATCCTGAGGCTCCCAAACCGGACACCCTCCGGCCCCCGGCTGCGCCTAGAAATTCTGTCCATAAAAGTAATGATCAGAACCGGTGACAAAGGGCAGCCCTGGCGGAGACCAACACGCACCGGGAACAGGTCTGACTTACTGCCGGCAATGCGAACCAAGCTCCTGCTGCGGTCATACAGGGAACGGACAGCCCTTAACAGAGGGCCCCGGATCCCATACTCCCGGAGCACCCCCCACAGGGCACCACGAGGGACGCGGTCAAACGCTTTCTCCAGATCCACAAAACACATGTGGACTGGTTGGGCGAACTCCCACGAACCCTCGAGCACCCGAAGGAGGGTATAGAGCTGCCACGACCAGGACGAAAACCGCATTGTTCCTCCTGGATCCAAGGTTCGACTATCGGCCGGATCCTCCTCTCCAGCCCCCTGGAGTAGACCTTACCGGGGACGCAGAGGAGGGTGATCCCTCTGTAATTGGAACACACCCTCCGATCCCCCTTTTTAAAGAGAGGGACCACCACCCCGGTCTGCCAATCCAGGGGCACTGTCCACGACCGCCACGCAATGTTGCAGAGACGTGTCAGCCAGACAGTCCTACAGTATCCAGAGACTTAAGGTACTCAGGGCGAATCTCATCCACCCCGGGAGCCTTGCCACCGAGGAGCTTTCTCACCACCTCAGTGACTTCAGCTTGGGTGATGGACGAGCCCACCTCCGAGTCCCCAGCCTCTGCTTCCTCATTGGAAGACGTGACGAAGGGATTGAGGAGGTCCTCGAAGTACTCCTTCCACCGCCCGACGACATCCCCAGTCGAGGTCAGCAGCCCCCCACCCGCACTGTAAACAGTGTTGGTGAAGCACTGCTTCCCCCTCCTGAGGCGCCGGATGGTTTGCCAGAATCTCTTCGAGGCCGACCGATAGTCTTCCTCCATGGCTTCTCCGAACTCCTCCCAGACCCGAGTTTTTGCCTCTGTGACAGCCCGAGCTGCAGCACGCTTGGCCTGCCGGTACCTCTCAGCTGCCTCAGGAGACCCACAAGCCAACAAGGCCAGGTAGGACTCCTTCTTCAGCTTGACGGCCTCCCTTACTTCCGGGCGCCACCACCGGGTTCGGGGATTGCCGCCGCGACAGGTACCAGAGACCTTACGGCCACAACTGCGAGCAGCCGCATCGACAATGGAGGAGGAGAACATGGTCCACTCGGACTCCATGTCCCCAGCCTCTCTCGGAATCTTGGTGAAGCTCTTCTGGAGGTGGGAGTTGAAGACCCCACTGACAGAGGGATCCGCCAGACGTTCCCAGCAGACCCTCACAACACGCTTGGGCCTGCCAGGTCTGACCGGCTTCCTCCCCTGCCAGCGGATCAGCTCACCACCAGGTGGTGATCGGTTGACAGCTCAGCCCCTCTCTTCACCCGAGTGTCCGAGACACGCGGCCGGAGGTCAGACGACACAACTACAAAGTCGATCATCGACCTCCTGCCTAGGGTGTCCTGGTGCCACGTGCACTTGTGGACACCCTTGTGCTCGAACATGGTGTTCGTTATGGACAAACCGTGACTAGCACAGAAGTCCAATAACAGAACACCACTCGGGTTCAGATCGGGGGGGCCGTTCTTCCCAATCACTCCCGTCCAGGTCTCACTGTCGTTACCCACGTGGGCGTTGAAGTCCCCCAGGAGAACAATGGAGTCCCCAGTCGGAGCACTATCTAGTACCCCTCCCAGGGACTCCAAGAAGGCTGGGTACTCTGCACCGTTGTTGGGCCCGTAGGCCGAGACAACGGTGAGAGACCTGTCCCCGACCCGAAGGCGTAGGGACGCGACCCTCTCGTCCACCGGGATGAACTCCAACACGTGACGGCTGAGCTGGGGGGATATGAGCAAACCCACCCCAGCCCGCCGCCTCTCCCCGCGGGCAACTCCAGAAAAATGGAGAGTCCAGCATTCTCTCCAGGAGTTGGGATCCAGAACCCAAGCTGTGCGTGCGTGGAGGTGAGCCCGACTATATGTAGCCGGTATCTCTCAACCTCCCGCACAAGCTCAGGCTCCTTCCCCCCCAGCGAAGTGACGTTCCATGTCCCGAATGCCAGAAGCTGTGCATGCGGACCAGGTCGTCGAGGCACCTGCCTCTGACTGCCACCCAGTCCTCTCCGCACCCGACCCCTACGGATCCCTCTGCGGGTGGTGAGTCCACAGGAGGGCGGAAATTATGAAATTATAATGCCTCTTAGAACAGCTTTCCCTGTTTCCCAGAGCACGGATTGGCATGACTGGGGAGTCATTAATTTGTGGGGGGAATTTAGCTGACTCGGACTACGATGTACAGGCCTTGGACACCAGACATCTAAGCAGCAATCCCAGCGGTGCCTCCAAATGTTGCACCCCTGCAAAGGGGAGAAAGAATCACGAGAGTGATTTGTAGTAGCTTTCTTCTTGTAATCAACAAAGATCACTGTTTACATGAAACTCAAAATAAATGAAACGTTAGCTTCATGTAACTTGTCTAAACACAAAATGGCAAAGGGCAAGTTCACGGAGCACAGCAAGTTTTACTACGCACCAAACTTAAAACAACTGATCAAAAACTTCACAAAACTATTCGATTTTAGCTGATGACTCTTTTAACAATGTACACGTATAAACAATAATGTGCTTGGGCAACTTGTAGAAATGAGTAGAAATGAGTAGAAAGCGCAAAATCCCCCTAGTGGTGGGTCAGGCCAATGGATCCCAGAAAAGACGAGGCTCACTAGCTGATTACAGATAAACAGATCAGGGCGAAATTATTAATGAAAGATACAAACTTTAACTAACTTAAATATATTTATATTGTTTTTAAAGTGTACTTACTCTGAATTGTATTTGGGGATATGCAGTATTGTATTGTTACTTCAACTTTATTATTGCAACATTGTTCAATTGTTGATATTTAAATAAATGTATTCGAAACAGTGTTTTGTGTTTAGGTTTTTGTGCCAGTGCTGGACTGACAGCCCGGCCGATTCTCAGCCGATTCTCAGCCGCCATAATAAGTGACGTCACGTGACTGTAGTTCAGCCGATACTGGGCCATCATATTTAGGGGGAGTCGCAAATATTGATTCAACCGATGACGGCCCGACTCTGGGCCAGAGATACATTGCTACCTGGGTAACGTATAGTATATCACAACCGATTATTTTAGCTGACTTTAGCCCTCATTATTTCAGTCTGTACTTGTAGTACCAACACGGAGAGTGAAGTGTCCTCTGTCAGGATTAGTTGTGTTGAATCATTTTTTCAGAGACGTGACTTTAACCCTTTCTCTTCTATAACTGAAGCTAACAAGGGGTTAGGGAAACACAAAGCCAAAACCAAGTCTCAGTTCTCAGTCTGAATGACAAAGTAATACATTAAAAACATGTATACCTTTATGACCAGTTTCTGTGGAGGAGGTGGAGGAGCAGTAATGGCCGCCGCTGACAGTTGAGCTCAAACATCTGTGATTTACTGTTTACTGAAATGACCCAACATTGACCCAGCAGTTGGGTTTAAAAAACAAAACAAAAAATTCACATGAATTCTAATTTTAGATTAACATTCACACACACCTGAACTAACGCACTGAACATGACTCACCGTTTTGGGCACAAGATACACCTAAGAATAACAAAACAACAAAGAGAGTGCCTATATTTGTATTTATATGTTGCATAATTACAGGGTTGACGTACGAGCTGTGACGAGGAGAAACACATCACTGAAGGAGAAATAACTTGTTATGCAATAATAATACTGTTCACTTTATTTTACAAGTGCTAAGTGGAATACTCTGGGTCAAATATTTAACATAATACTGGGGGTACTAGAAAACAGTTCAACAGACTTAATCAACACAATTGTTCTAGTTGGTAAAATTGTTATTTTTAAGTGTAAATCCAAGGCAGATCTTTGTCTAGCACACTTAAGAAATAAAATACATCAACAGTATACAATCGAAAAGATTATAGCAATAAACAAAAATAAAATGGGATGTTATGGGACTGATGTGTACTGACATTTTGATTTTCCTAATGTACACAATGTAATTAATGTCTTATCATGTTTATTCAGTGGTTCTCACACTTTGAAGCGCTAGTGGGACAGGTGTGGGTTTTAAAATCAAACCTGCAACAAACCAGCTGCCCCAGTACTACCATCCCAATAAACACTCCAAACAAGATAAAAATGTGTATAAGGATGAACAGAACAAAGGAAGACTGGTGGAGTGCCCATTCTTTGAGAGCCACTGTGAAATATACAATATGATGTAAAATATAATGTAATCATGTACATATAATGTAAAATATAATGTAAAAAATAATATGGAATTTATGAAAAATATGTCAAGGACTTGTATGTCTTGTATGTCTTGTCTTTGTGTTTGTTTGTCTTGTCTTTGTCTTTGTCTTGTCTTCGGAATTATCTTTATGTGAAAGATAAAGATAATTGTGATTTTGGTATTGTTATATTATTTATGTTCTTTTTTTTATTCAATGTCTACAGTGACTGTGTCTATGTCTGAGGTGAATGAATGAATAAATAAATTTAAAAAAAAAAAATGCATAGAAATCTGCTTTAGTGATAATTCTGATTGCCTTTTTTGGAGTTGGAAAATAGTATGAGCATTGGATTCATAATTGTTTCCCTATATTTCCAGGCCATCATTTAGGTATGGAAGTATGAGGGAGTGATACAGTAATAGAAGAGATTTTTTTATCGAGTACAGTTTAATTTTGCCAATTACAGCAATGTTTTTTGCTAGTTTTGTTTTTAATATACTTATATGCAATTTCCATTCAAGTTTTCCGTCAATTTTGCATGAACTGGTTCAATATCATTTATTTTTAGAGTTGTATGATCCCTGACTTTTCTATTTCCAAAGATAATATATTATGTTTTACTTAGATTCATTGAGAGTTTGTTTAGATCAAACCATTGTTTTAGGACTGTGAGCTCGTCTTCTCCTGTAGAAAGGAGCTGTTTCAGGTCCTTTCCAGAGCAGTACAGGCTGGTATCATCCGCATATAATACACATTTTACGTTTTCCAAAGCTTCACAAACATCATTCATATACATTAAAAACAATTTTGGACCCAAAATAGAGCCTTGTGGGACTGCTTTTGTGTAATCAGTTTTTTTTCAGAGTTGACATTGTGTATATGTACATATTGGTATCTGTTGCTGAGATAACTTTCCAGCCAGGCATATGCAGGTCCCCTGACACCGAACCTTTCAATCTTTTTTAAAAGTCTTGTCTGGTCTATGGCGTCAAAGGCCTTGCTCAGATCGATCAAAACACCCACTGCATATTCACTATTGTCTATTGCTGTGGCCAAGTCTTCCACAAGAGCCGATTGATCGAAAACCGTATTGATGTTCACTTAACAAACTGTATTTGTCAACAAATGTGTCGAGCCTATTTGCAAATAACTTTTCCAAAATCTTGGAGAATTGCGGCAGAAGCGAGATAGGTCTGTAGTTTTCAAATATATGTTTATCTCCATTTTGATGTATTGGAACTACTTTTGCAGTTTTCATTTCTCTTGGGAAGGTGCCAGTAAGAAAGGACTGATTGCAAATGATCATAAAAGGTTTTACCACATAATGAATCATTTCTTTTACTTACATCATATCAATGTTAGAGCCTTTTATTCTTGAATTGTTTTAACTGTTTCTATAATTTCATTTTCTCTCATGAAAAGTGAGTTGAGATTTAATCAATTTAATCTTTGTGTGTCTTTAGGTTCTAAAATGTTGTTAGCTAATGTAGTTCCAACATCAGTGAAAACAATATTTGGGGCATTTGCAATTTCCTTCTTATTTTCTATGATTTGATTGTCATTGACAAAAAACTGACGCAAATTAAATGTTTTCCTGCCCTTCTTAATGATTTCATTTAGTATTTTCCAGGTCCCTTGGGTGTCATTTCTGTGTTGTTCCAATCATTTGTGATAATAGTACCTCTTATTTGATGGAATTATGCTTGTCAACTTACTTTTATATGACTTGTATCTATTTTCAGTTTCTGTAGTTCTATGTTTGAAATATAATCTATACAAATGATTTTTCTTTTTACATGCTTTGACAATACCATTTGTAAACCATGGCTTATTGGTGCCGTTTTATGGTTGGCCTTGCACGTTTTAAGAGGACAATGCTTGTCAGTTTCATGAAAAATGGACAGAAAGGTGTTATATGCAATGAAGCCGACTTCACTGCACAAAATACATTATTTTAAAAAGAGGGAAAAGCAGAACACATTTACAAAATAATAAATACATGTTTATTGTGAATAATGAATAAATACAATCAAATGAATAAATAGCACATCCACAGAATTGACCTCAGCACAGAGTTCTCCCTCTCAGGCTTCACTGATAATTCACACTTTGATAAATAAAGTTTTTCTACATGAGTTCTTACTGCCTGCAGTAGAAAATTATTAAGATCGAAGTAAAGAATAGATCAAATGAACTTCGTACTGCTGAATAAATACTATGACGTTAACAAATACTTCAAGGCAGTATATATTCATATATATAAGAATAATAACAACAACATTACTTAGTTAAAACAAAATCATCAGGATCAGTCCCAGCAGAGAATGAAGCAAACCCATTCTCACCAAAGACACCGCTGACGAGGCTGCAGTAGTAGTAGTTGGGGCTGCAGTAGTTGTAGTAGTTGGGGCTGCAGTAGTAGTAGTAGTTGGGGCTGCAGTAGTAGTAGTAGTTGGGGCTGCAGTAGTAGTAGTAGTTGGGGCTGCAGTAGTAGTAGTAGTTGGGGCTGCAGTAGTAGTAGTAGTTGGGGCTGCAGTAGTAGTAGTAGTTGGGGCTGCAGTAGTAGTAGTAGTAGGGGCTGCAGTAGTAGTAGTAGTTGGGGCTGCAGTAGTTGTAGTAGTTGGGGCTGCAGTAGTAGTAGTAGTTGGGGCTGCAGTAGTAGTAGTAGTTGGGGCTGCAGTAGTTGTAGTAGTTGGGGCTGCAGTAGTAGTAGTAGTTGGGGCTGCAGTAGTAGTAGTAGTTGGGGCTGCAGTAGTTGTAGTAGTTGGGGCTGCTGTAGTAGTAGTAGTTGGGGCTGCAGTAGTTGTAGTAGTAGTTGGGGCTGCTGCAGTAGTAGTAGCAGTTGGGGCTGCAGTAGTTGTAGTAGTAGTTGGGGCTGCAGTAGTTGTAGTAGTAGTTGGGGCTGCAGTAGTAGTAGTTGGGGCTGCAGTAGTAGTAGTAGCAGTTGGGGCTGCAGTAGTTGTAGTAGTAGTTGGGGCTGCAGTAGTAGTAGTAGCAGTTGGGGCTGCAGTAGTTGTAGTAGTAGTTGGGGCTGCAGTAGTTGTAGTAGTAGTTGGGGCTGCTGTAGTAGTAGTAGCAGTTGGGGCTGCAGTAGTTGTAGTAGTAGTTGGGGCTGCAGTAGTAGTAGTTGGGGCTGCAGTAGTAGTAGTAGCAGTTGGGGCTGCAGTAGTTGTAGTAGTAGTTGGGGCTGCAGTAGTAGTAGTAGCAGTTGGGGCTGCAGTAGTTGTAGTAGTAGTTGGGGCTGCAGTAGTTGTAGTAGTTGGGGCTGCAGTAGTTGTAGTAGTTGGGGCTACAGTAGTCGTAGTAGTAGTTGGGGCTGCAGTAGTTGTAGTAGTAGTTGGGGCTGCAGTAGTTGTAGTAGTAGTTGGAGCTGCAGTAGTTGTAGTAGTTGGGGCTGCAGTAGTTGTTGTAGTAGTTGGGGCTGCAGTAGTTGTTGTAGTAGTTGGGGCTGCTGTAGTTGTAGTAGTTGGGGCTGCAGTAGTAGTAGTAGGGGCTACAGTAGTAGTAGTTGGAGCTGCAGTAGTAGTAGTTGGGGCTGCAGTAGTAGTAGTTGGGGCTGCAGTAGTAGTAGTAGTAGTTGGGGCTGCAGTAGTAGTAGTTGGAGCTGCAGTAGTAGTAGTTGGGGCTGCAGTAGTAGTAGTTGGGGCTGCAGTAGTAGTAGTAGTAGTAGTAGTTGGGGCTGCAGTAGTAGTAGTTGGGGCTGCAGTAGTAGTAGTTGGAGCTGCAGTAGTAGTAGTAGGAGCTGCAGTAGTAGTAGTTGGAGCTGCAGTCGTAGTAGTTGGGGCTGCAGTAGTAGTAGTTGGGGCTGCAGTAGTTGTAGTAGCGGCTGCAGAAGTTGTAGTAGCGGCTGCAGTAGTAGTAGTAGTTGGAGCTGCAGTAGTAGTAGTAGGGGCTGCAGTAGTAGTAGTAGGAGCTGCAGTAGTAGTCTGTGTACTGCAGGTCGGTGTACCTTGGATGGAGCCGATAGTCGCTAACAGAGGGGAGCTGGATAAAGATCCAGCAACATCACACAGACTAGTGGAGGCACAGCCAAGAGCCGGGACTGGGGAGGTCTGTCCTGTAAGTATTACTGCAAACAACAACATGATAATGTTACTATGAGAAATGTCCCTGCAGGTGTTCACCAGGTTAACATGTGGCACAAAAACAATGGTCTAGGAATGAACATAAAAAAAGAAAAACAGTAAAAAACTGGAATGTGTTACAATGAGAGCTCAGCTCTTCTGACCCTACAGGTGTCCAGCTCTGGTTTTTGTGTTGAACTTACTTGAGGATGTGAAGCATCTGTCCTCCAGAGTGTTACAGGCGACTGTTAAGGTGCACTGCCCGGTCAGAGGGTTACAGCTGTCGCACTGCAGAGAGCCGGAAGCAGAGGGCGCAGGAACTGACACAGAAGAGACAAAAGTAGAGTCAAAACCAAGTGTTACCAAACCTAAAAACAATCCTGGTGAAACCGCTCACTCACCGACTGCGTCGGCAGAGTTACAGTCGTCTGTGTTGCAGCATTCAGCTCTGGCCAAAACATTTGCAGTTCCCACGTCCAGTGAATAGTCCTGGGACCCCAATGCACAGAAACTGTTGGTGTCACAGCTTTTTATTTTCTGAGTGGAAACACCGGCTGTTGGACTGACTGTGGTCGCTGTGGGTAATTCAAAGACAAGCAATAGTTAGCTCCTCCTTCTGGGTGCTTTAATAAAATATATTTTTGATCAGTGAAAATGTAAAATATCTTACTCTGAATGATGATAGAGACACAGTTGGATGCTCCGATGGAGCAGGTGTCCGAAGTCGTGCCTGCACATGTTGGATCCGTACAAGTCCTACAAGAGAGTCCGACAACTGCAAGAGACAAAAGCAGGTCACACCAAAGGAACCAGGACGGGAAAATAAAGTTAAGAGTATTAGTTGATATTTACCAGAGTTGATGGAGAGGGCCACAGTTAAGGCCAGAGGAAAGAGCAGCTTCAGTGCAGTCTTCATGGTCAGAGTCTTGACTTGGCTTCAGTAAGTCCTCTGTGTATTCGCTGGTGGATGCTGCTCTGTCACTTCTCTGACTCCTTTTAAAGTGGATGTGATGTTGGGAGGCACCGCTGTGATGACGATAGTTCTGTTCATGTTTCGAGAATGCATCACACCCTTTTTTTCGTCACACCAAACAATAAGAACACAGATTAAACCAGTTCTTTCAGCAGCATTCACAATAACTACTTGCGTTTGTGAGTTCTCGACAAACACAGTGTGCCCATGTGACATCACTAACTTTTCCTATATTGTTGTTTTCTTGATACAAATGTTGTCAAAGCACCTCAAAGATTTTAGCCACTAAATCAACACTCGTTCTCTTTACAAACATTCTTCAGACGTCACAAACTGTTTTATCATGAAAAGGAGTGAGTGGGACAGGTTTAATGCCAACTAAAGGAGGGGTTATTGTCCGAATCCCCGTGGTATGTTTTTGGTCTCCATCTGAGATGCCTTGGGCTTGATTTGAAAACAAATCCTCAGGCATGCTGCTTAATGAAAGCTGAAAAGTGGAAATTATAACTTGCTCAAGTACCATAGTGTGGGAGGGCATGTCACCAAAGAGTGAGGTGTAGGACTGAAGCAGAGCCAGAACATCTCCACGCTGTTCTTCACTGAAATAGGACAGGTTGGTGAGTTGCTGAACAACACAAGGTTCCACATCATCCTCAACTGACATCTGGAGAGCAGAACCAACAGTGGGAAGCCAAACCAAAACCACATCACCTGGTCATTGATTTACAGGAAATTGCACTGTTGCAGTACCTGGATGACAGAGAACCGACAGTAAATAAATGGTAAGTCTTTATTCATGTGTTGTGTTTGTCCTTTTGGTGGACAGTTCGTAGCGGTGATGTAGTAAAGACGTGTTAAACAGAAGAATGTTTTTGTTGTATGTGTCACCTGTCTCCGCCCTTTACATCAGAGGCAGCACAAATGAACGGCTGAAAGGCCCAAACAATGTTTATTGTTCACTGTGGAAGGAAAGCAGTGTACTGACGATCATTTTATGACTCACTTTTGTTGCCTGTAATAACAAACATGACATCTGTGTCCTTAGGGGATGTTTCATAAAACTGCTTCATGAACTTGTCAAACCGGTCAAGGAACACCACAACACTAACGGCGTCCAGTGGGTGTCGCCAAAGCACAAGCAGGAGCTGAGAGAACAGGCTGAAGATGTGGAATCTGGGGGTTACAGTGAGTGGGATGCTGTTCATGATGTTTCAGCCCCTTAGTCTGAGAACACAGCCCAAAGGTGGAACATCTGAAGAGCACTTCACAGTCTGGCCGAGAGCCTCTCCCAGATTTCACTTGTGTGAGATCCGGTGATGGTGGAGGTCCATGGAGTCTTTTCTATATAACACAAGAACATTTGATGTTTTTCAATCTATTGTTTACGTAGCCATGTACTGGTTAGTTTGCGTATTTTTCAAGAATTGATAAGAAAACATGAATCATTTAAAAATGATCAAGAAGATCAAAAATATCAAGTGTCAAACAGAAGAGAAATAAGCATGTATCTAGAATTAATAACATAAATTTCAATATTCCAACAAATGTGTATATATACATTTGTTCTATGTTAATTTATTAGAAACTAAATCATGTCATCATTTTTTTCATTTGTTTTTCTTTATTCATCCTAAGCTTATATATTCTTGAATTTTAGTAGCTTTAAACAACTTTTTGAAAGCTTTGACTGTTTGGGACTGTTTTAACTGATCTTCCAGGTCGTTCCACAGATTAACACCTCTTACAGAAATACATCCACTTTTAAAATTCTATTTAGCTTTTGCTTTTTTGAAAATAGCAGTTCCTCGGAGGTTATACTGACTTTTCCTGTGTTCAAAAAGCTCCTGGATGGGAGGAGGGAGAAGATTGTTAAATGCTTTGTGCACTATTACTAATGTATTTAGATCAACAAGATCATGAATTTTCAACAGGCTCAGCTCTACAAGGATAGGGTTCGTTGGTGCATAGAAATCTGCTTTAGTGATAATTCTGATTGCCTTTTTTGGAGTTGGAAAATAGGATGAGCATTGGATTTATAATTGTTTCCCTATATTTCCAGGCCATCATTTAGGTATGGAAGTATGAGGGAGTGATACAGTAATAGAAGAGATTTTTTATCGAGTACAGTTTTAATTTTGCCAATTACAGCAATGTTTTTTGCTAGTTTTGTTTTTAATATACTTATATGCAATTTCCATTCAAGTTTTCCGTCAATTTTGCATGAACTGGTTCAACATCATTTATTTTTAGAGTTGTATGATCCCTGACTTTTCTATTTCCAAAGATAATATATTTTGTTTTACTTAGATTCATTGAGAGTTTGTTTAGATCAAACCATTGTTTTAGGACTGTGAGCTCGTCTTCTCCTGTAGAAAGGAGCTGTTTCAGGTCCTTTCCAGAGCAGTACAGGCTCAGATCATCCGCATATAACACACATTTTACGTTTTCCAAAGCTTCACAAACATCATTGATATACATTAAAAAAAATTTTGGACCCAAAATAGAGCCTTGTGGGACCCCATGTGTAAATAGTTTTTTTCAGAGTTGACATTGTGTATATGTACATATTGGTATCTGTTGCTGAGATAACTTTCCAGCCAGGCATATGCAGGTCCCCTGACACCGAACCTTTCAATCTTTTTTAAAAGTCTTGTCTGGTCTATGGCGTCAAAGGCCTTGCTCAGATCGATCAAAACACCCACTGCATATTCACTATTGTCTATTGCTGTGGCCACGTCTTCCACAAGAGCCGATTGATCGAAAACCGTATTGATGTTCACTTAACAAACTGTATTTGTCAACAAATATGTCGAGCCTATTTGCAAATAACTTTTCCAAAATCTTGGAGAATTGCGGCAGAAGCGAGATAGGTCTGTAGTTTTCAAATATATGTTTATCTCCATTTTTATGTATTGGAACTACTTTTGCAGTTTTAATTTCTCTTGGGAAGGTGCCAGTAAGAAAGGACTGATTGCAAATGAACATAAAAGGTTTTACCACATAATGAATCATTTCTTTTACTTACATCATATCAATGTTAGAGCCTTTTATTCTTGAATTGTTTTAACTGTTTCTATAATTTCATTTTCTCTTCTGAAAAGTGAGTTTAGATTTAATCAATTTAATCTTTGTGTGTCTTTAGGTTCTAAAATGTTGTTAGCTAATGTAGTTCCAACATCAGTGAAAACAATATTTGGGGCATTTGCAATTTCCTTCTTATTTTCTATGATTTGATTGCCATTGACAAAAAAATTAGGAAAAAATTAAATGTTTTCCTGCCCTTCTTAATGTTTTCATTGAGTATTTTCCAGGTCCCTTGGGTGTCATTTCTGTGTTGTTCCAATCATTTGTGATAATAGTACCTCTTATTTGATGGAATTATGCTTGTCAACTTACTTTTATATGACTTGTATCTATTTTCAGTTTCTGTAGTTCTATGTTTGAAATATAATCTATACAAATGATTTTTCTTTTTACATGCTTTGACAATACCATTTGTAAACCATGGCTTATTGGTGCCGTTTTATGGTTGGCCTTGCACGTTTTAAGAGGACAATGCTTGTCAGTTTCATGAAAAATGGACAGAAAGGTGTTATATGCAATGAAGCCGACTTCACTGCACAAAATACATTTTAAAAAGAGGGAAAAACAGAACACATTTACAAAATAATAAATACATGTTTATTGTGAATAATGAATAAATACAATCAAATGAATAAATAGCACATCCACAGAATTGACCTCAGCACAGAGTTCTCCCTCTCAGGCTTCACTGATAATTCACACTTTGATAAATAAAGTTTTTGTACATGAGTTCTTACTGCCTGCAGTAGAAAATTATTAAGATCGAAGTAAAGAATGGATCAAATGAACTTCGTACTGCTGAATAAATACTATGACGTTAACAAATACTTCAAGGCAGTATATATTCATATACATAAAAATAATAACAACAACATTACTTAGTTAAAACAAAATCATCAGAATCAGTCCCAGCAGAGAATGAAGCAAACCCATTCTCACCAAAGACACCGCTGACGAGGCTGCTGTAGTTGTAGTAGTTGGGGCTGCTGTAGTAGTAGTAGTTGGGGCTGCAGTAGTTGTAGTAGTTGGGGCTGCTGTAGTTGTAGTAGTTGGGGCTGCAGTAGTTGTAGTAGTAGTAGTAGTTGGGGCTGCTGTAGTAGTAGTAGTTGGGGCTGCAGTAGTAGTAGTAGTAGTTGGGGCTGCTGTAGTAGTAGTAGTTGGGGCTGCAGTAGTTGTAGTAGTTGGGGCTGCTGTAGTTGTAGTAGTTGGGGCTGCAGTAGTAGTAGTAGTTGGGGCTGCTGTAGTAGTAGTAGTAGTTGGGGCTGCAGTAGTAGTAGTAGTAGTTGGGGCTGCTGTAGTTGTAGTAGTCGGGGCTGCAGTAGTAATAGTAGTAGTTGGGGCTGCTGTAGTTGTAGTAGTTGGGGCTGCAGTAGTAGTAGTAGTTGGGGCTGCTGTAGTTGTAGTAGTCGGGGCTGCAGTAGTAATAGTAGTAGTTGGGGCTGTAGTAGTAGTAGTAGTTGGGGCTGCTGTAGTTGTAGTAGTTGGGGCTGCTGTAGTAGTAGTAGTTGGGGCTGCTGTAGTAGTAGTAGTAGTTGGGGCTACTGTAGTAGTAGTAGTAGTTGGGGCTGCTGTAGTAGTAGTAGTAGTTGGGGCTGCAGTAGTAGTAGTAGTTGGGGCTGCTGTAGTAGTAGTAGTAGTTGGGGCTGCTGTAGTTGTAGTAGTTGGGGCTGCTGTAGTAGTAGTAGTTGGGGCTGCTGTAGTAGTAGTAGTTGGGGCTGCAGTAGTAGTAGTAGTTGGGGCTGCTGTAGTTGTAGTAGTAGTTGGGGCTGCAGTAGTAGTAGTCGTTGGGGCTACTGTAGTTGTAGTCGTAGTTGGGGCTGCAGTAGTTGCAGTAGTAGTTGGGGCTGCAGTAGTTGTAGTAGTTGGGGCTACTGTAGTTGTAGTAGTTGGGGCTGCAGTAGTTGTAGTCGTTGGGGCTGCAGTAGTTGTAGCAGTTGGGGCTGCAGAAGTTGTAGTAGTTGGGGCTGCAGAAGTTGTAGTAGTTGGGGCTACTGTAGTTGTAGTAGTAGTTGGGTCTGCTGTAGTAGTAGTAGTTGGGGCTGCAGTAGTTGTAGTAGT
The DNA here is from genome assembly GCF_951799975.1 of Gobius niger. Taxonomy (NCBI): domain Eukaryota; kingdom Metazoa; phylum Chordata; class Actinopteri; order Gobiiformes; family Gobiidae; genus Gobius; species Gobius niger. Next base: position 3,484,809 of record NC_136875.1, read on the forward strand.
TGGGGCTGCAGAAGTTGTAGTAGTTGGGGCTACTGTAGTTGTAGTAGTAGTTGGGTCTGCTGTAGTAGTAGTAGTTGGGGCTGCAGTAGTTGTAGTAGTTGGGGCTGCAGAAGTTGTAGTAGTTGGGGCTACTGTAGTTGTAGTAGTAGTTGGGTCTGCTGTAGTAGTAGTAGTTGGGGCTGCAGTAGTAGTAGTAGTTGGGGCTGCAGTAGTAGTAGTAGTAGTTGGGGCTGCTGTAGTAGTAGTAGTTGGGGCTGCAGTAGTTGTAGTAGTAGTAGTAGTTGGGGCTGCTGTAGTAGTAGTAGTTGGGGCTGCAGTAGTAGTAGTAGTAGTTGGGGCTGCTGTAGTAGTAGTAGTTGGGGCTGCAGTAGTTGTAGTAGTTGGGGCTGCTGTAGTTGTAGTAGTTGGGGCTGCAGTAGTAGTAGTAGTTGGGGCTGCTGTAGTAGTAGTAGTAGTTGGGGCTGCAGTAGTAGTAGTAGTAGTTGGGGCTGCTGTAGTTGTAGTAGTCGGGGCTGCAGTAGTAATAGTAGTAGTTGGGGCTGCTGTAGTTGTAGTAGTTGGGGCTGCAGTAGTAGTAGTAGTTGGGGCTGCTGTAGTTGTAGTAGTTGGGGCTGCAGTAGTAGTAGTAGTTGGGGCTGCTGTAGTTGTAGTAGTCGGGGCTGCAGTAGTAATAGTAGTAGTTGGGGCTGCTGTAGTAGTAGTAGTTGGGGCTGTAGTAGTAGTAGTAGTTGGGGCTGCTGTAGTTGTAGTAGTTGGGGCTGCTGTAGTAGTAGTAGTTGGGGCTGCTGTAGTAGTAGTAGTAGTTGGGGCTACTGTAGTAGTAGTAGTAGTTGGGGCTGCTGTAGTAGTAGTAGTAGTTGGGGCTGCAGTAGTAGTAGTAGTTGGGGCTGCTGTAGTAGTAGTAGTAGTTGGGGCTGCTGTAGTTGTAGTAGTTGGGGCTGCTGTAGTAGTAGTAGTTGGGGCTGCTGTAGTAGTAGTAGTTGGGGCTGCAGTAGTAGTAGTAGTTGGGGCTGCTGTAGTTGTAGTAGTAGTTGGGGCTGCAGTAGTAGTAGTCGTTGGGGCTACTGTAGTTGTAGTCGTAGTTGGGGCTGCAGTAGTTGCAGTAGTAGTTGGGGCTGCAGTAGTTGTAGTAGTTGGGGCTACTGTAGTTGTAGTAGTTGGGGCTGCAGTAGTTGTAGTCGTTGGGGCTGCAGTAGTTGTAGCAGTTGGGGCTGCAGAAGTTGTAGTAGTTGGGGCTACTGTAGTTGTAGTAGTAGTTGGGTCTGCTGTAGTAGTAGTAGTTGGGGCTGCAGTAGTTGTAGTAGTTGGGGCTGCAGAAGTTGTAGTAGTTGGGGCTACTGTAGTTGTAGTAGTAGTTGGGTCTGCTGTAGTAGTAGTAGTTGGGGCTGCAGTAGTTGTAGTAGTTGGGGCTGCAGAAGTTGTAGTAGTTGGGGCTACTGTAGTTGTAGTAGTAGTTGGGTCTGCTGTAGTAGTAGTAGTTGGGGCTGCAGTAGTAGTAGTAGTAGTTGGGGCTGCTGTAGTTGTAGTAGTTGGGGCTGCAGTAGTTGTAGTAGTTGGGGCTGCAGAAGTTGTAGTAGTTGGTGCTGCAGTAGTAGTAGTAGGAGCTGCAGTAGTAGTAGTTGGAGCTGCAGTAGTAGTAGTAGTAGTAGCGGCTGCAGTAGTAGTAGTAGGGGCTGCAGTAGTAGTAGTAGGGGCTGCAGTAGTAGTAGTAGGAGCTGCAGTAGTAGTCTGTGTACTGCAGGTCGGTGTACCTTGGATGGAGCCGATAGTCGCTAACAGAGGGGAGCTGGATAAAGATCCAGCAACATCACACAGACTAGTGGAGGCACAGCCAAGAGCCGGGACTGGGGAGGTCTGTCCTGTAAGTATTACTGCAAACAACAACATGATAATGTTACTATGAGAAATGTCCCTGCAGGTGTTCACCAGGTTAACATGTGCCACAAAAACAATGGTCTAGAATTTTACATAAAAAAAGAAAAACAGTAAAAAACTGGAATGTGTTACAATGAGAGCTCTGCTCTTCTGACCCTACAGGTGTCCAGCTCTGGTTTTTGTGTTGAACTTACTTGAGGATGTGAAGCATCTGTCCTCCAGAGTGTTACAGGTGACTGGTACGGCGCACAAATAGGTCAGAGGGTTACAGCTGTCGCACTGCAGAGAGCCGGAAGCAGAGGGCGCAGGAACTGACACAGAAGAGACAAAAGTAGAGTCAAAACCAAGTGTTACCAAACCTAAAAACAATCCTGGTGAAACCGCTCACTCACCGACTGCGTCGGCAGAGTTACAGTCGTCTGTGTTGCAGCATTCAGCTCTGGCCAAAACATTTGCAGTTCCCACGTCCAGTGAATAGTCCTGGGACCCCAATGCACAGAAACTGTTGGTGTCACAGCTTTTTATTTTCTGAGTGGAAACACCGGCTGTTGGACTGACTGTGGTCGCTGTGGGTAATTCAAAGACAAGTAAGAGTTAGCTCCTCCTTCTGGTTGCTTTAATAAAGTATATTTTTGATCAGTGAAAATGTAAAATATCTTACTCTGAATGATGATAGAGACACAGTTGGATACTCCGATGGAGCAGGTGTCCGAAGTCGTGCCTGCACAAGTTGGATCCGTACAAGTCCTACAAGAGAGTCCGACAACTGCAAGAGACAAAAGCAGGTCACACCAAAGGAACCAGGACGGGACAATAAAGTTAAGAGTATTAGTTGATATTTACCAGAGTTGATGGAGAGGGCCACAGTTAAGGCCAGAGGAAAGAGCAGCTTCAGTGCAGTCTTCATGGTCAGAGTCTTCACTTGGCTTCAGTATGTCCTCTGTGTATTCGCTGGTGGATGCTGCTCTGTCTCTTCTCTGACTCCTTTTAAAGTGGATGTGATGTTGGGAGGCACCGCTGTGATGACGATAGTTCTGTTCATGTTTCGAGAATGCATCACACCCTTTTTTTCGTCACACCAAACAATAAGAACACAGATTAAACCAGTTCTTTCAGCAGCATTCACAATAACTACTTGCGTTTGTGAGTGTCTCGACAAACACAGTGTGCCCATGTGACATCACTAACTTTTCCTATATTGTTGTTTTCTTGATACAAATGTTGTCAAAGCACCCCCAAAGATTTTAGCCACTAAATCAACACTCGTTCTCTCTACAAACATTCTTCAGACGTCACAAACTGTTTTATCATGAAAAGGAGTGAGTGGGACAGGTTTAATGCCAACTAAAGGAGGGGTTATATTCCGAATCCCCGTGGTATGTTTTTGGTCTCCATCTGAGATGCCTTGGGCTTGATTTGAAAACAAATCCTCAGGCATGCTGCTTAATGAAAGCTGAAAAGTGGAAATTATAACTTGCTCAAGTACCATAGTGTGGGAGGGCATGTCACCAAAGAGTGAGGTGTAGGACTGAAGCAGAGCCAGAACATCTCCACGCTGTTCTTCACTGAAATAGGACAGGTTGGTGAGTTGCTGAACAACACAAGGTTCCACATCATCCTCAACTGACATCTGGAGAGCAGAACCAACAGTGGGAAGCCAAACCAAAACCACATCACCTGGTCATTGATTTACAGGAAATTGCACTGTTGCAGTACCTGGACGACAGAGAACCGACAGTATCCTTTTTAAAAAAAAAAAAATGGTAAGTCTTTATTCATGTGTTGTGTTTTTCCTTTTGGTGGACAGTTCGTAGCGGTGATGTAGTAAAGACGTGTTAAACTGAAGAATGTTTTTGTTGTATGTGTCACTTGTCTCCGCCCTTTACATCAGAGGCAGCACAAATGAACGGCTGAAAGGCCCAAACAATGTTTATTATTATTACTGTGGAAGGAAAGCAGTGTACTGACGATCATTTTATGACTCACTTTTGTTGCCACAAATAGAACTGTTTGCTTTTTATATCTAATGTGAATTGGCCGTGTCTCTCTCGGGCAGGGGTCCTGAATTAAAGGTCCAGAACATAAAGGAGAGCAGTGTTACACAGTGTGCCTTTAAATAAGTCAGTCTGCATCCTTCCCCTCGCTCTCTCTCCTTCCCAAGGCAGCGTGTAAAAGATGCCCTGCAGCAAAATAAATGAATGAATGCACAAATGTCAATGAAATCACAAAGGCTTTTCATAAGTGGTTTCTTCAGACTGTACTTAAGAGTCCCCTGAAGAGGTGAGCCCAGCTTACCCTGTAATAACAAACATGACATCTGTGTCCTTAGGGGATGTTTCATAAAACTGCTTCATGAACTTGTCAAACCGGTCAAGGAACACCACAACACTAACGGCATCCAGTGGGTGTCGCCAAAGCACAAGCAGGAGCTGAGAGAACAGGCTGAAGATGTGGAATCTGGGGGTTAAGGCCTATTCATACTCCACAAGACGCAAGAACTTTGTTCTTGCACCCAGAGCTGCGAGAACAAAATGACGTCATTTTGTTCTCGCAGCTCCTGTTCGGCAGCTCTGGCTGACACTTCGGCCCAGCAGAACTTTGTTCGGCAGGGCTGCGAGAACTCTGGCTGTGATTGGCTGGATTTTTAGTGGGCGGGGTTATTTTGGCGGAAGCGGGAAGCGAGAATCCAATATTTACGTCCTAACACCGGTGCGGAAAACGGAGACAACATGGATAGTTTTGCGGCACCGCTCGCGGCAGTAAAATACTTTGCTGAAGGCTTACAAGGACACGCAAACGGCAAAAAAGTCCTGGAGAGAAACACGCAGACGTTTTGGGCGAGGACGAAGAGGAAACAGAAGAGCCTGGCGCTACCTGCGTGAAAGAGGCGAGTGATAAAGAAAAAAGTGGTTCAGGCTCGTGGACGGAGGGAGACCAGGCTTGTACATCATTAGACCCTTTCATCAAACACCGGAAAACGTCTCCAACATGTTCAGTGAAGGTTCTTAGATGGACAAAACCCGTACTGAGCTACACAGACGTCAAACAACATGGTTTTACCGAGTGACACGGAGGTAAGCTTTTAACGTTAACGTTTTCTAACATAATAAACCAGCGGGAGATGTGGCTAAACATGACGTCAATCTTCAACATGTTTGCAATATCGTGACTGATACATTTTATAATAGTTTGAAGTCAAATAGCTCGTTTTATTTCAGTCATTCCTTGTTTGTTTTGGATGCGGAAAAAGGGGGCGTGGCAGTTCGGCAGCAACACGTCTTGTGGAGTATGAAATGTCAGAGCCCAGACGAACTTTGTTCTCGTTCTTTTTGTCTCAAGAACAAAGTTCTCGCGTCTTGTGGAGTATGAATAGGCCTTTACAGTGAGTGGGATGCTGTTCATGATGTTTCAGCCCCTTATGGCTCGGTTCCACCTACCCTACTCTACTCTACCCTGCTCTACTTTGCCTGCATTTGAAATGTTTCCACCAGCCCACTTTACAGTTAACTGGTACTTTTTTTAGTACCTGCTTGGCCCTGGTACTAACCAGGCCAAGCAGGTACTGTTTCCAATGGACACAGTCAAAAGCAAAGCCATATCCATGGATACACCCTGCTAACCATGGATACAGTATCAGATTCTACAGAATAGTGGAAACACAACCAGGCCAAGTAGAGTAGGACCAAACCAAGTAGAGTAGAGAAGGGTAGGGCTGGTGGAAACGAGCCATTAGTCTGAGAACACAGCCCAAAGGTGGAACATCTGAAGAGCACTTCACAGTCTGGCCGAGAGCCTCTCCCAGATTTCACTCCTATGAGATCCGGTGATGGTGGAGGTCCATGGAGTATTTCCTATATAACACAAGAACAACGACTAAAAATCAAAAACTTCTTCTATTGTTTACGTAGCCATGTACTGGTTTGTACTGGTTATTCAGGGTATCCGCGGGGTCTCATAAAGTCTAAAATTAAAGAATCCAAATTGAAGGCCTTAAAAGTCTCAAATTCTGCCCATTTGGTCTTAAATCTAAATAAACGTGTGTTTGACCCAATTATTTGCTCACAGTTTAGTTTGCCAAAAACAGCCAAATAAATGCTCAGAAGTGAACCAACCCTGTGGTCAGAAAGTTGCAGCAAAAGGCGGCGATACGTGGAATATGAAACATGGTGGAGATAATGCTTCACTGTAAATGTCCAAGTCAAGGTAAAGAACTGCATCATTCACAATAAAGTTTGTCCAAATGATGGGAAATACTCACTACAACTGGCTCAGGATGAAAACAAAAAGCTAACAGGCTCCACTCTGCTTCAGCGCAAGAAACAGAAAGGAAAAGTGAACAAACACATGTGATAATCAGCTTCTCAAGAGATGAACGATACTGCACTTCAGAAACACGTTTCCTTCATCTGTTCATCTAAACATGACAAAAAACGAAGCAGGGCAGCAGAAGTTCTGAGAACATGAAACCTAACCTAGATCCTGGTCTAATAATAATACTATAATCACAATTATTATGATAATTAGGGCTGCAACTGACCATTATTTTGGTAATCGATTAATCTACCAATTATTATTTTGATGAATAATAACTTGGCTGTGAATGGTGTATGAAAATTGTATTTTAATTTTTTGAATGACATAAAGCTAAAGTGGTGTCGCTTGAGGACATGTTGATGGAGTAAACGTAAAGTGTTTTTGGAGGCTCCTCGTGCCAATTCTGATTTCTGACTGAATGAGACGCAGACACAGATTTATGACATTTTCAATGTACAAAACACTACAGACCCGAACTTGATCAAACATAAAAGATGCTCATGTCATTTTTGCTCTATTTAAGTGTGTGTTTATGGGACCCCATGTGTAATCAGTTTTTTTTTCAGAGTTGACATTGTGTATATGTACATATTGGTATCTGTTGCTGAGATAACTTTCCAGCCAGGCATATGCAGGTCCCCTGACACCGAACCTTTCAATCTTTTTTAAAAGTCTTGTATGGTCTATGGCGTCAAAGGCCTTGCTCAGATCGATCAAAACACCCACTGCATATTCACTATTGTCTATTGCTGTGGCCAGGGCTGGACTGGCCATCGGGAGATTCGGGAGTTTTCCCGGTGGGCCGACGTACTTTCGGGCCGGATGGGCCAATCACACTGAAATAAGGCCCATATTACCTGACACCGGCCCACAACTAACGGGAAAAGCCATCAGAACCTGTATCATTACATTTATGCAATTACACAACTTCTCCACTAGAGGGATGTGACGCCATTTATACCCCTCTAGAAGCACGCTTTCTTGAGTCATGGTTCCCAGATAATCTCGTATAATGAGTAATGGGCCTCTGGGACATAACACTCATGCCCCTCACATTGTGAATATAAGAGGAAATAGTTTATTGTAACTCCCTCTAGGACCCACAGAACCTCAGACCTCTATTTTTTATAAATTTTAGACAAACATTTGCAAAGAAGTGCATGCTGGGAGTTGGCCAGGTGACTCCGTCTTGCCCATGGTCGTCAGTGCGAGCAGTTTGTAAATCTTCTAGTTTCCATTGAAAGGATTTACAATGTTTGGCCCTTTTTGGGACTTCTATCTTCACACCACACCTCCATAACTCCGTGGTGAGTTTTACCATTTAATCTTGAATCTACAGTGCGATAATTTGGTTGGTTTTGAGAAGTTTATTTGTGTTGCAGTCGCGAGTGGAACTTCATTAACGGAACGCACATTTAAGATTGTTGTGTAATTTTACAAAAGTTCCTTCAAGTTATAAATGACAAGATTACAGTGTTGAGTGCTGTGAGGTGTTAGCTTGAATTCGGCAGAAACAAAATGCAACTATTGTCCTCGATTTGTAGCTTATACTGTTTTAGTTCAAGCCAAGGGTTTATTGTTTTGCTCATCACCTCGACTATTGCATTGAATATGACTGTTTTTTTTTTTTTGGAGGGCCGGTCTTGACCCAAAAGTCCCGGGCCGATTTTTTCTGCCAGTCCAGCCCTGGCTGTGGCCAAGTCTTCCACAAGAGCCATGATTGCTGTTGTAGTCGATCGGTTTGATGGAAAACCGTATTGATGTTCACTTAACAAACTGTATTTGTCAACAAATGTGTCGAGCCTATTTGCAAATAACTTTTCCAAAATCTTGGAGAATTGCGGCAGAAGCGAGATAGGTCTGTAGTTTTCAAATATATGTTTATCTCCATTTTTATGTATTGGAACTACTTTTGCAGTTTTCATTTCTCTTGGGAAGGTGCCAGTAAGAAAGGACTGATTGCAAATGAACATAAAAGGTTTTACCACATAATGAATCATTTCTTTTACTTACATCATATCAATGTTAGAGCCTTTTATTCTTGAATTGTTTTAACTGTTTCTATAATTTCATTTTCTCTTATGAAAAGTGAGTTTAGATTTAATCAATTTAATCTTTGTGTGTCTTTAGGTTCTAAAATGTTGTTAGCTAATGTAGTTCCAACATCAGTGAAAAAAATATTTGGGGCATTTGCAATTTCCTTCTTATTTTCTATGATTTGATTGTCATTGACAAAAAACTGAGGCAAATTAAATGTTTTCCTGCCCTTCTTAATGATTTCATTGAGTATTTTCCAGGTCCCTTGGGTGTCATTTCTGTGTTGTTCCAATCATTTGTGATAATAGTACCTCTTATTTGATGGAATTATGCTTGTCAACTTACTTTTATATGACTTGTATCTATTTTCAGTTTCTGTAGTTCTATGTTTGAAATATAATCTATACAAATGATTTTTCTTTTTACATGCTTTGACAATACCATTTATAAACCATGGCTTATTGGTGCCGTTTTATGGTTGGCCTTGCACGTTTTAAGAGGACAATGCTTGTCAGTTTCATGAAAAATGGACAGAAAGGTGTTATATGCAATGAAGCCGACTTCACTGCACAAAATACATTATTTTAAAAAGAGGGAAAAGCAGAACACATTTACAAAATAATAAATACATGTTTATTGTGAATAATGAATAAATACAATCAAATGAATAAATAGCACATCCACAGAATTGACCTCAGCACAGAGTTCTCCCTCTCAGGCTTCACTGATAATTCACACTTTGATAAATAAAGTTTTTGTACATGAGTTCTTACTGCCTGCAGTAGAAAATTATTAAGATCGAAGTAAAGAATAGATAAATTGAACTTCGTACTGCTGAATAAATACTATGACATTAACAAATACTTCAAGGCAGTATATATTCATATACATAAAAATAATAACAACAACATTACTTAGTTAAAACAAAATCATCAGGATCAGTCCCAGCAGAGAATGAAGCAAACCCATTCTCACCAAAGACACCGCTGACGAGGCTGCAGTAGTGGTAGTAGTTGGGGCTGCTGTAGTAGTAGTAGTTGGGGCTGCTGTAGTAGTAGTTGGGGCTGCAGTAGTTGTAGTAGTAGTTGGGGCTGCAGTAGTTGTAGTAGTTGGGGCTACAGTAGTTGTGGTAGTTGGGGCTGCTGTAGTAGTAGTAGTTGGGGCTGCAGTAGTTGTAGTAGTTGGGGCTGCTGTAGTAGTAGTAGTTGGGGCTGCAGTAGTTGTAGTAGTTGGGGCTGCAGTAGTAGTAGTAGTTGGGGCTACTGTAGTAGTAGTAGTTGGGGCTGCTGTAGTTGTAGTAGTTGGGGCTGCAGTAGTAGTAGTAGTTGGGGCTACTGTAGTAGTAGTAGTTGGGGCTGCAGTAGTAGTAGTAGTTGGGGCTACTGTAGTAGTAGTAGTTGGGGCTGCAGTAGTAGTAGTAGTTGGGGCTACTATAGTCGTAGTAGTTGGGGCTGCAGTAGTAGTAGTAGTTGGGGCTGCAGTAGTAGTAGTCGTTGGGGCTACTGTAGTTGTAGTCGTTGGGGCTGCAGTAGTTGTAGTAGTAGTTGGGGCTGCAGTAGTGGTAGTAGTTGGGGCTGCAGTAGTTGTAGTAGTTGGGGCTACTGTAGTAGTAGTAGTAGTTGGGGCTGCTGCAGTAGTAGTAGTAGTTGGGGCTACTGTAGTTGTAGTAGTAGTTGGGGCTGCTGTAGTTGTAGTAGTTGGGGCTGCTGTAGTTGTAGTAGTAGTTGGGGCTGCTGTAGTTGTAGTAGTTGGGGCTGCAGTAGTTGTAGTAGTTGGGGCTGCAGTAGTTGTAGTAGTTGGGGCTGCAGTAGTAGTAGTTGGAGCTGCAGTAGTAGTAGTTGGAGCTGCAGTAGTAGTAGTAGGAGCTGCAGTAGTAGTAGTTGGGGCTGCACTAGTCGTAGTAGTAGTAGGAGCTGCAGTAGTAGTCTGTGTACTGCAGGTCGGTGTATCTTGGATGGAGCCGATAGTCGCTAACAGAGGGGAGCTGGATAAAGATCCAGCAACATCACACAGACTAGTGGAGGCACAGCCAAGAGCCGGGACTGGGGAGGTCTGTCCTGTAAGTATTACTGCAAACAACAACATGATAATGTTACTATGAGAAATGTCCCTGCAGGTGTTCACCAGGTTAACATGTGGCACACAAAAAAAATTGTCTAGAAATGAACATAAAAAAAGAAAACCGTAAAAAACTGGAATGTGTTACAATGAGAGTTCTGCTCTTCTGACCCTACAGGTGTCCAGCTCTGGGCCTTGTGTAGAACTTACTTGAGGATGTGAAGCATTTGTCCTCCAGACTGTTACAGGCGACTGTTAAGGTGCACTGCCCGGTCAGAGGGTTACAGCTGTCGCACTGCAGAGAGCTGGAAGCAGAGGCCACAGGAACTGACACAGAAGAGACAAAAGTAGAGTCAAAACCAAGTGTTACCAAACCTAAAAACAATCCTGGTGAAACCGCTCACTCACCGACTGCGTCGGCAGAGTTACAGTCGTCTGTGTTGCAGCATTCAGCTCTGGCCAAAACACTTGCAGTTCCCACGTCCAGTGAATAGTCCTGGGACCCCAATGCACAGAAACTGTTGGTGTCACAGCTTTTTATTTTCTGAGTGGAAACACCGGCTGTTGGACTGACTGTGGTCGCTGTGGGTAATTCAAAGACAAGGAAGAGTTAGCTCCTCCTTCTGGTTGCTTTCATTAAACATATTTTTAAGTATATTTTTGAAAATGTAAAATATCTTACTCTGAATGATGATAGAGACACAGTTGGATACTCCGATGGAGCAGGTGTCCGAAGTCGTGCCTGCACATGTTGGATCCGTACAAGTCCTACAAGAGAGTCCGACAACTGCAAGAGACAAAAGCAGGTCACACCAAAGGAACCAGGACGGGAAAATAAAGTTAAGAGTATTAGTTGATCTTTACCAGAGTTGATGGAGAGGGCCACAGTTAAGGCCAGAGGAAAGAGCAGCTTCAGTGCAGTCTTCATGGTCAGAGTCTTCACTTGGCTTCAGTATGTCCCCTGTGTATTCGCTGGTGGATGCTGCTCTGTCTCTTCTCTGACTCCTTTTAAAGTGGATGTGATGTTGGGAGGCACCGCTGTGATGACGATAGTTCTGTTCATGTTTCGAGAATGCATCACGCCCTTTTTTTCGTCACACCAAACAATAAGAACACAGATTAAACCAGTTCTTTCAGCAGCATTCACAATAACTACTTACGTGTTTGAGTGCCTCGACAAACACAGTGTGCCCATGTGACATCACTAACTTTTCCTATATTGTTGTTTTCTTGATACAAATGTTGTCAAAGCACCTAAAAGATTTTAGCCACTAAATCAACACTCGTTCTCTCTACAAACATTCTTCAGACGTCACAAACTGTTTTATCATGAAAAGGAGTGAGTGGGACAGGTTTAAGGCCAACTAAAGGAGGGGTTATTGTCCGAGTCCCCGTGGTATGTTTTTTGCGGCCGTGGGTCCCAGGTTGACATAAAACCATCTCATGGAGGCTCCTCAGTGCGCGCTGGACTTAAAGGCAGGTCCAGAGCGTCCTCCTCCACCACACAGCTCTTCTCCGGCTCTTCTCCAGAACATCTCCACGCTGTTCTTCACTGAAATAGGACAGGTTGGTGAGTTGCTGAACAACACAAGGTTCCACATCATCCTCAACTGACATCTGGAGAGCAGAACCAACAGTGGGAAGCCAAACCAAAACCACATCACCTGGTCATTGATTTACAGGAAATTGCACTGTTGCAGTACCTGGATGACAGAGAACCGACTGTATCCTTTTTTTTTTTTAAATAAATGGTAAGTCTTTATTCATGTGTTGTGTTTGTCCTTTTGGTGGACAGTTCGTAGCGGTGATGTAGTAAAGACGTGTTAAACTGAAGAATGTTTTTGTTGTATGTGTCACCTGTCTCCGCCCTTTACATCAGAGGCAGCACAAATGAACGGCTGAAAGGCCCAAACAATGTTTATTGTTTACTGTGGAAGGAAAGCAGTGTACTGACGATCATTTTATGACTCACTTTTGTTGCCTGTAATAACAAACATGACATCTGTGTCCTTAGGGGATGTTTCATAAAACTGCTTCATGAACTTGTCAAACCGGTCAAGGAACACCACAACACTAACGGCGTCCAGTGGGTGTCGCCAAAGCACAAGCAGGAGCTGAGAGAACAGGCTGGAGATGTGGAATCTGGGGGTTACAGTGAGTGGGATGCTGTTCATGATGTTTCAGCCCCTTAGTCTGAGAACACAGCCCAAAGGTGGAACATCTGAAGAGCACTTCACAGTCTGGCCGAGAGCCTCTCCCAGATTTCACTTGTGTGAGATCCGGTGATGGTGGAGGTCCATGGAGTCTTTTCTATATAACACAAGAACATTTTATGTTTTTCAAACTACTGTTTACGTAGCCATGTACTGGTTTGTACTGGTTATTCAGGGTATCCGCGGGGTCTCATAAAGTCTAAAATTAAAGAATCCAAATTGAAGGCCTTAAAAGTCTCAAATTCTGCCTATTTGGTCTTAAATCTAAATAAACGTGTTTGACCCAATTATTTGCTCACAGTTTAGTTTGCCAAAAACAGCCAAATAAATGCTCAGAAGTGAAGCCATGAGTTTACCGCTCAGGTACACGGTCCGAGAAGGCGAAGCCACACCTCTTTTTTTCAGGCTGACGTACTGGCCGCTGCACAGACAGAGCGTTAACTCATGGATAGTTGGGCGAGGCAGACGGACGCTCTCCTCCAGAGTTGTATCCACTCAAAAAAGCATTGAAGTCAGCGGTGTGGGACCTGTAGGGATCCAGAAGATGACCGAGCTGTTGTTGTCGCTGATGGACATCTGTCATGCAAATCCTGTGGTCAGAAAGTTGCAGCAAAAGGCGGCGATACGTGGAATATGAAACATGGTGGAGATAATGCTTCACTGTAAATGTCCAAGTCAAGGCAAAGAACTGCATCATTCACAATAAAGTTTGTCCAAATGATGGGAAATACTCAGTACAACTGGCTCAGGATGAAAACAAAAAGCTAACAGGCTCCACTCTGCTTCAGCGCAAGAAACAGAAAGGAAAAGTGAACAAACACATGTGATAATCAGCTTCTCAAGAGATGAACGATACTGCACCTCAGAAACACGTTTCCTTCATCTGTTCATCTAAACATGACCAAAAACTAAGCAGGGCAGCAGAAGTTCTGAGAACATGAAACCTAACCTAGATCCTGGTCTAATAATAATACTATAATCACAATTATTATGATAATTAGGGCTGCAACTGACCATTATTTTGGTAATCGACTAATCTATGGTGCATAGAAATCTACTTTAGTGATAATTCTGATTGCCTTTTTTGGAGTTGGAAAATAGGATGAGTATTGGATTCATAATTGTTTCCCTATATTTCCAGGCCATCATTTAGGTATGGAAGTATGAGGGAGTGATACAGTAATAGAAGAGATTTTTTATAGAGCACAGTTTTCATTTTGCCAATTACAGCAATGTTTTTTGCTAGTTTTGTTTTTAATATACTTATATGAAATTTCCATTCAAGTTTTCCGTCAATTTTGCATGAACTGGTTCAACATCATTTATTTTTAGAGTTGTATGATCCCTGACTTTTCTATTTCCAAAGATAATATATTTTGTTTTACTTAGATTCATTGAGAGTTTGTTTAGATCAAACCATTGTTTTAGGACTGTGAGCTCGTCTTCTCCTGTAGAAAGGAGCTGTTTCAGGTCCTTTCCAGAGCAGTACAGGCTGGTATCATCCGCATATAATACACATTTTACGTTTTCCAAAGCTTCACAAACATCATTGATGTACATTGTATTGATATACATGTATATGTACATATTGGTATCTGTTGCTGAGATAACTTTCCAGCCAGGCATAAGCAGGTCCCCTGACACCGAACCTTTCAATCTTTTTACAAAGTCTTGTCTGGTCTATGGCGTCAAAGGCCTTGCTCAGATCGATCAAAACACCCACTGCATATTCACTATTGTCTATTGCTGTGGCCAAGTCTTCCACAAGAGCCATGATTGCTGTTGTAGTCGATCGGTTTGATGGAAAACCGTATTGATGTTCACTTAACAAACTGTATTTGTCAACAAATGTGTCGAGCCTATTTGCAAATAACTTTTCCAAAATCTTGGAGAATTGCGGCAGAAGCGAGATAGGTCTGTAGTTTTCAAATATATGTTTATCTCCATTTTTATGTATTGGAACTACTTTTGCAGTTTTCATTTCTCTTGGGAAGGTGCCAGTAAGAAAGGACTGATTGCAAATCTTGACGCATCGCGCATGCGTCAAGGCTGAGCATATCGGGAGAACGCCAGACGCGGACAAAACACGAAAATACTGTGGTAATCAAAGATCTTTCTGATTTATAATGACGGCCAGTCAAGTATGAAGGTGGACTTGATCTGGTGAGCGAGCTGTGATATGTCTAAGAAGAAAACAAGGTCGCAAACAAAGCAAATTGGACTCGGCCTCGCTGAACAGGTGCCTGAGATTGACATGGCAGGAAAGGATATCAACACGCAGGAGCTGTCTGAGCTCATCCGAACCATAATTAGGGAAGAAATCAACGCAGCGGTTGATAAACTCCAACCGCAACTTGATGTCGTTAAAAAAGATTTGACTGAGTGTTCCATCAAAGTTGCCGCTATGGAGGAAGCGCTGAACTGCATGGAGATCAGAGTTACGGCGCTGGAGTCTGCAAACGAAAGTCTGCGTAAAGAGAACACGGACTTGAAAGAGAAAGCCGATCGCTTGGAGAATCACAGCCGGAAATATAACATCCGTATTCTCGGCTTGGTTAGAGATACCGAGAAGGGAAACCCAACAAGTTTCGTGTCCGCTTTGCTCAACGAGCTGTTCCAGGACAAACTCCCTCGCGCACCTGAAGTGGAAAATGCCCACCGCATCGGACCCGTGGCTAAATCTGGACAGCGCGCAATGATTGCAAGAATGCACAGGCTTGAAACGAGGGATGCGATTCTACGTTTAGCCAAGAAGGAAAAGCTGTTTGAAATTTGTGGAATGAAGCTGCGCATTTTCCCCGGCCTCACTGCGGAGACGGCGAGGGCCAGGGCGCGTTTCCGTGAGGTGAGGAACAAACTGTGGAGCGCAGGAGTGAAGCACGGGATCATTCACCCAGCTACTTTGATTTTGACTTTTAAAGAAGAGACCATGAAGTTTACTGACCACCGAGCTGCAGAGACATTCTATAAGACTGTGGTTGAACCGGAGATGCAAAGCACGAACTGATGGCAAAGCACAGGTATGGACTTTGCGCATGTAGCCTAGTCTACGGATATATTTAAGACTGCTTCTGAAGCTCGAAATACAACGTACATGCTTTCAGTATCCCTGTTTAAATTATTATTGAATTATCAGTTCAAATGCTAATAGTGGGACTAAGTGGTTGGCTTGATTTATGATTATGATTTAATGACCACAGAAGTTATGTGTAAAATATAAGTTTGTCTGAGTTGGCGTAACATCCTATTAGTTGTCGTTGACAAATGTTGGCAAAATGGGGGTGCATATGTGTGAATGTGTGTGTATGTATGTCTTTGTGTGTTGTGTGTCTTTTTTGTCTAATTTGTTTATTTGATAGCTCTTCAATGTGTTTAATCAGAAGTTACTATCTGTGTAAAATAAAAAATGGTGATGGATAAAATACTCTCAAATAAAGGACTAAAAATAGCTCATTTGAATGTCTGTAGTTTGCGAAATAAGATTCAGGATATTACTGGGATTCTAGGAAATAATTTGCACATTTTGGCAATATCTGAAACGCATTTAGATGCAACTATAGACGACTCCCTTTTGCACGTAAATGGTTACCTATTATATAGATGTGACAGAAATATAAATGGTGGAGGAGTGGCTTTTTATGTTCAGGATCAAATACCAGTGAAGATTAGACAGGACCTGGGTTGTATTGGGGTTGAGGCGCTGTGGTTGGAAGTGCAGTTATCACACTTAAAGCCGATTCTTGTTGGTTGCTGCTATCGGCCACCCAATGCACCAATAGTCTATTTAGATCGAATCTGTTATATGTTGGATAAAGTCTGTGATTTAAATAAGGAGATTTATTTTCTAGGTGACCTAAATATTGATTGGAGTTTGAACAATGGTTCAATGAAAAATAAGTTGCAATCTATAGCTGACACTTGCAATCTATCACAAGTGGTCACAAATCCAACAAGAATTGTTTATAATGATGTTGGGACAAAAACGGAAACATGCATAGATCTAATTTTTACCAATGCAACTGACTTGTGTTCAAAAGCAATTTCAATTTGTGTTGGCTTTAGTGATCATAATTTAATCGCAATTAACAGAAAAACTAAAGTCCCCAAACCGGGCCAGAAGATAATAATCAAACGGATTTTTAAACATTTCAATGAGACGAGTTTTTGTACCGATATAAGAAATATTGACTGGTCGCAGGTACTACGGGAAGTAGATCCTGATCTTGCTTTGGAAGTTTTTACAAACTTATTAATGCCAATTGTTGACAAACATGCCCCATTAAGACGAATGACAGTGAGAAACATTGCTTCTCCATGGTTAGATGCTGAACTTAAAGAATATATGAGGAAAAGAAATAAATTAAAGTCAGAAGCAATCTCCTCAGGGGATAACGCATTATGGGAAAGGTACAAACAACTTAGAAATCTTGTTACAAAATTAAACAGAACAAAAAAGAGAAGCTATTATGAATATAAATTTGAGAACGTAAAATTAGACAAGAATAAATTATGGAATACATTAAACCAATTAACAGGGCGGAGAGATAAATCTGTACCGACATTTTTAGATGTAGGTGACACTTTTTTGACTAAACCTGCTGATATAGCGAATTATTTAGGAGATTACTTCACAAAGAAAGTTCTGAATTTACAAAAAGACATGATTTCACAGTCAAACCCTGATTTATCTTTCAATACAATTAAAAACACAATTATGCTGAATAAATCGTGTACATTTAAATTTGATAAAGTAAGTCTGACTACAGTAAAAAACATATTACAGTCAATGAAAGATAAACCTTCTGGTTCTGATGAGCTTGATGTCAAGTTCTTAAAGATGGTTGCTGATGTGATTGCTATGCCTATATGCTATATTATTAATTTAAGTTTAGAAAAATGTGTTTTTCCTGCTATCTGGAAAAAAGCTAAAATTGTGCCTCTTCCTAAAAACAAAAAGGATAACTTCTCTGGGAAAAATAGCAGACCTATAAGTATTCTGCCAATTTTGAGTAAGATCACAGAGAAAATAGTTTATGATCAAATTAATCTGTATTTCTCTAAAAATGGCTTGAATTCACCCTATCAACATGCTTATAAGAAAGGACATTCCACAATGACAGCCTTAGTTCAAATGACGGATGATTGGCTGCATGAAATTGATGATAGAAAATTAGTCGGAGCTGCAATGCTAGACCTGAGTGCAGCATTTGATTTAATTGATTATGATTTATTATTGGGAAAACTTAGTTGTTATGGATTTCAGAAGGGTGCAATACAATGGATCTACAGCTATCTTACTAACAGGGAGTTTAATGTACTGTTTAATGGTAGTTATTCTGAGACAAAGGTTCTGTGTTGTGGGGTGCCTCAAGGGAGTTGCCTTGGACCACTGTTATTTTCTATTTTTACTAACGATTTGTCTTTTATTTTGGAGTGTGCCACTATTGCCCTATATGCAGATGACTTAACTGTTTATGTGTCGGATTATGACTCTACCAGACTTAATACTTCATTGAATAATGAACTAAAACTAATTGAAAATTGGATCAAAGAAAATAAGTTAATTATTAATGTTGCGAAAAGCAAATGTATGATGTTGGGATCTAATCATCTTTTAAAAGAGTCCCCTGTTCTGAATTTGTTTGTTGGTGGGTCGATCATTGAACAAGTGGCTGAGGTCAAACTGCTTGGTGTGACTCTGGACAGCAGGCTGAACTGGAACGCTCACATAAAACAATTAGTGAATAAAATGGGCAGGAGTATGGCCGCAGTTCGGCATTGCAGAAAATGCATACCGACTCGCATACGGAAAACTTTGGTGGAATCTATAGTTTTATGTCATCTGGATTATTGTCCCATCATTTGGGCAACAACTACAGAGAATAATTTAAACAGATTACAGATTGCACAAAATAAAGCGGCTCGGCTTGTGCTTAACTGTTCTTTCAGAACAAGTATTACAGACATGCACAGTCAGTTAGCATGGCTCCAAGTAAGAAGTAGAATCAATTATTGTCTTATTAAATTTCTAAAAAATATAATTATCACAAAAGCACCTGAAATTATTTATAATAGACTGACTCTCTTCAGTGATGTTCATACTTATTCCACTCGCCAATCAAGTGAAGGGCGTTTTCTGCTACCTGCCTGTCGAACAAATCAACTTCAGAGAACATCGTGTTATAGAGCAATGGTGGCATGGAATTCACTCCCACAATTCCTGGTTTCTGGGATTCACAATGTTAGTTTTTCCAAACGACTTAGATTGTATGCACTTACTTTGGAGTAACTGGATCATCTATGTAATGACTTTACAATCAGCTGATATGTTTTTGTTATATTTGATATGCTGCCCCGAGTGTGGTAATATTTGTTATCATAGAAGAGCTTATGTTGTTATATTGTCATGTTCAGTAGGGCTGAAACAGCTAATCGTTCGGTCGACTAATAATCGATCATTGAAATAGGTGACAACTACTGTTAAAAATTTGTAAAAAAAAAAAAAGGGAAAAGAACAGAAAAGAAGGAAAAATGAAAGAAAATTAACTAAAAAGGAAAGGAAAAGAAGAGAGAAAAAAAGAAAAAAGGAAAAAAATAAAAAAATAAAAAAATAAGAAAAAGAAAAGAGAGAGAGAAAAAAAGAAAAAACATTTACCATCCTAATACTCTATTTACAGCCAGTCATTAGATTGATCGACTATCAAAATGACCGTTAGTTGCAGCCCTAATGTTCAGTATGTATGTGTTGTGTTTCGTTGTGTTTCGCTGTGTGTGTGTATGTGTGTATGTGTGTGTGTGTGTGTGGGGGGATGTGTTTTGTGTGCACTTCTGTATTTGTCTTCATTGTTGCACAGCCTTGATGTTAATATTTGTTTAAAATTGTTAAGACCCCAGGAAGAATAGCTGCTTTATTTAGTAGCTAATGGGGATCTAAATAAATAAACAAATAAACAAATGAACATAAAAGGTTTTACCACATAATGAATCATTTCTTTTACTTACATCATATCAATGTTAGAGCCTTTTATTCTTGAATTGTTTTAACTGTTTCTATAATTTCATTTTCTCTCATGAAAAGTGAGTTTAGATTTAATCAATTTAATCTTTGTGTGTCTTTAGGTTCTAAAATGTTGGTAGCTAATGTAGTTCCAACATCAGTGAAAAAAATATTTGGGGCATTTGCAATTTCCTTCTTATTTTCTATGATTTGATTGTCATTGACAAAAAACTGAGGCAAATTAAATGTTTTCCTGCCCTTCTTAATGATTTCATTGAGTATTTTCCAGGTCCCTTGGGTGTCATTTCTGTGTTGTTCCAATCATTTGTGATAATAGTACCTCTTATTTGATGGAATTCTGCTTGTCAACTTACTTTTATATGACTTGTATCTATTTTCAGTTTCTGTAGTTCTATGTTTTAAATATAATCTATACAAATGATTTTTCTTTTTACATGCTTTGACAATACCATTTGTAAACCATGGCTTATTGGTGCCGTTTTATGGTTGGCCTTGCACGTTTTAAGAGGACAATGCTTGTCAGTTTCATGAAAAATGGACAGAAAGGTGTTATATGCAATGAAGCCGACTTCACTGCACAAAATACATTATTTTAAAAAGAGGGAAAAGCAGAACACATTTACAAAATAATAAATACTTGTTTATTGTGAATAATGAATAAATACAATCAAATGAATAAATAGCACATCCACAGAATTGACCTCAGCACAGAGTTCTCCCTCTCAGGCTTCACTGATAATTCACACTTTGATAAATACAGTTTTTCTACATGAGTTCTTACTGCCTGCAGTAGAAAATTATTAAGATCGAAGTAAAGAATAGATCAAATGAACTTCGTACTGCTGAATAAATACTATGACGTTAACAAATACTTCAAGGCAGTATATATATTTATATATATAAAAATAATAACAACAACATTACTTAGTTAAAACAAAATCATCAGGATCAGTCCCAGCAGAGAATGAAGCAAACCCATTCTCACCAAAGACACCGCTGACGAGGCTGCAGTAGTTGTAGTAGTAGTTGGAGCTGCAGTAGTAGTAGTAGTTGGGGCTGCTGTAGTAGTAGTAGGTGGGGCTGCAGTAGTAGTAGTTGGGGCTGCTGTCGTAGTAGTAGGTGGGGCTGCAGTAGTTGTAGTAGTTGGGGCTGCTGTAGTAGTAGTAGGTGGGGCTGCAGTAGTAGTAGGTGGGGCTGCAGTAGTTGTAGTAGTTGGGGCTGCTGTAGTAGTAGTAGGTGGGGCTGCAGTAGTTGTTGTAGTTGGGGCTGCTGTAGTTGTAGTAGTTGGGGCTGCAGTAGTAGTAGTTGGGGCTGCAGTAGTAGTAGTTGGGGCTGCTGTCGTAGTCGTAGTAGGGGCTGCAGTAGTAGTAGTTGGGGCTGCAGTAGTAGTAGTTGGGGCTGCTGTCGTAGTCGTAGTAGGGGCTGCAGTAGTAGTAGTTGGGGCTGCAGTAGTTGTAGTAGTAGTTGGGGCTGCTGTCGTAGTAGTAGTAGGGGCTGCAGTAGTAGTAGTTGGGGCTGCAGTAGTTGTAGTAGTAGTTGGGGCTGCTGTCGTAGTAGTAGTAGGGGCTGCAGTAGTAGTAGTAGGGGATGCAGTAGTAGTAGTAGTAGTTGGGGCTGCAGTAGTTGTAGTAGTTGGGGCTGCAGTAGTAGTAGTTGGGGCTGCAGTAGTAGTAGTAGGGGCTGCAGTAGTAGTAGTTGGGGCTGCAGTAGTAGTAGTAGCGGCTGCAGTAGTAGTAGTAGCGGCTGCAGTAGTAGTAGTAGCGGCTGCAGTAGTAGTAGTAGTAGTAGTAGGGGCTGCAGTAGTAGTAGTAGGGGCTGCAGTAGTAGTAGTTGGGGCTGCAGTAGTTGTAGTAGTTGGGGCTGCAGTAGTTGTAGTAGTTGGGGCTGCAGTAGTAGTAGTTGGGGCTGCAGTAGTAGTAGTAGGGGCTGCAGTAGTAGTAGTTGGGGCTGCTGTCGTAGTAGTAGGTGGGGCTGCAGTAGTAGTAGTAGTTGGGGCTGCAGTAGTTGTAGTAGTTGGGGCTACTGTAGTAGTAGTAGGTGGGGCTGCAGTAGTAGTAGGTGGGGCTGCAGTAGTTGTAGTAGTTGGGGCTGCTGTAGTAGTAGTAGGTGGGGCTGCAGTAGTAGTAGGTGGGGCTGCAGTAGTTGTAGTAGTTGGGGCTGCTGTAGTAGTAGTAGGTGGGGCTGCAGTAGTAGTAGGTGGGGCTGCAGTAGTTGTAGTAGTTGGGGCTACTGTAGTAGTAGTAGGTGGGGCTACTGTAGTAGTAGTAGGTGGGGCTGCAGTAGTAGTAGGTGGGGCTGCAGTAGTTGTAGTAGTTGGGGCTGCTGTAGTAGTAGTAGGTGGGGCTGCAGTAGTTGTTGTAGTTGGGGCTGCTGTAGTAGTAGTAGGTGGGGCTGCAGTAGTAGTAGTTGGGGCTGCTGTCGTAGTAGTAGTTGGGGCTGCAGTAGTAGTAGTTGGGGCTGCAGTAGTAGTAGTTGGGGCTGCTGTCGTAGTCGTAGTAGGGGCTGCAGTAGTAGTAGTTGGGGCTGCAGTAGTTGTAGTAGTTGGGGCTGCAGTAGTAGTAGTTGGGGCTGCAGTAGTAGTAGTAGGGGCTGCAGTAGTAGTAGTAGCGGCTGCAGTAGTAGTAGTAGCGGCTGCAGTAGTAGTAGTAGTAGTAGTAGGGGCTGCAGTAGTAGTAGTAGGGGCTGCAGTAGTAGTAGTTGGGGCTGCAGTAGTAGTAGTAGTAGTTGGGGCTGCAGTAGTAGTAGTAGTAGTTGGGGCTGCAGTAGTTGTAGTAGTTGGGGCTGCAGTAGTAGTAGTTGGGGCTGCAGTAGTAGTAGTAGGGGCTGCAGTAGTAGTAGTTGGAGCTGCAGTAGTAGTAGTAGGGGCTGCAGTAGTAGTAGTTGGGGCTGCAGTAGTAGTAGTAGCGGCTGCAGTAGTAGTAGTAGCGGCTGCAGTAGTAGTAGTAGTAGTAGTAGGGGCTGCAGTAGTAGTAGTTGGAGCTGCAGTAGTAGTAGTTGGAGCTGCAGTAGTAGTAGTAGGGGCTGCAGTAGTAGTAGTAGGGGCTGCAGTAGTAGTCTGTGTACTGCAGGCCGGTGTACCTTGGATGGAGCCGATAGTCGCTAACAGAGGGGAGCTGGATAAAGATCCAGCAACATCACACAGACTAGTGGAGGCACAGCCAAGAGCCGGGACTGGGGAGGTCTGTCCTGTAGGTATTACTGCAAACAACAACATGATAATGTTACTATGAGAAATGTCCCTGCAGGTGTTCACCAGGTTAACATGTGGCACAAAAACAATGGTCTAGAAATGAACATAAAAAAAGAAAAACAGTAAAAAACTGGAATGTGTTACAATGAGAGCTCAGCTCTTCTGACCCTACAGGTGTCCAGCTCTGGGCCTTGTGTAGAACTTACTTGAGGATGTGAAGCATTTGTCCTCCAGACTGTTACAGGTGACTGTTGAGGTGCACTGCCCGGTCAGAGGGTTACAGCTGTCGCACTGAGAGACGGAAGCAGAGGCCGCAGGAACTGACACAGAAGAGACAAAAGTAGAGTCAAAACCAAGTGTTACCAAACCTAAAAACAATCCTGGTGAAACCGCTCACTCACCGACTGCGTCGGCAGAGTTACAGTTGTCTGTGTTGCAGCATTCAGCTCTGGCCAAAACATTTGCAGTTCCCACGTCCAGTGAATAGTCCTGGGACCCCAATGCACAGAAACTGTTGGTGTCACAGCTTTTTATTTTCTGAGTGGAAACACCGAGTGTTGGACTGACTGTGGTCGCTGTGGGTAATTCAAAGACAAGGAAGAGTTAGCTCCTCCTTCTGGGTGCTTCCATTAAACATATTTTTAAGTATATTTTCGAAAATGTAAAATATCTTACTCTGAATGATGATAGAGACACAGTTGGATACTCCGATGGAGCAGGTGTCCGAAGTCGTGCCTGCACATGTTGGATCCGTACAAGATCTACAAGAGAGTCCGACAACTGCAAGAGACAAAAGCAGGTCACACCAAAGGAACCAGGACGGGAAAATAAAGTTAAGAGTATTAGTTGATATTTACCAGAGTTGATGGAGAGGGCCACAGTTAAGGCCAGAGGAAAGAGCAGCTTCAGTGCAGTCTTCATGGTCAGAGTCTTCACTTGGCTTCAGTATGTCCTCTGTGTATTCGCTGGTGGATGCTGCTCTGTCACTTCTCTGACTCCTTTTAAAGTGGATGTGATGTTGGGAGGCACCGCTGTGATGACGATAGTTCTGTTCATGTTTCGAGAATGCATCACACCCTTTTTTTCGTCACACCAAACAATAAGAACACAGATTAAACCAGTTCTTTCAGCAGCATTCACAATAACTACTTACGTGTTTGAGTGCCTCGACAAACACAGTGTGCCCATGTGACATCACTAACTTTTCCTATATTGTTGTTTTCTTGATACAAATGTTGTCAAAGCACCTCAAAGATTTTAGCCACTAAATCAACACTCGTTCTCTCTACAAACATTCTTCAGACGTCACAAACTGTTTTATCATGAAAAGGAGTGAGTGGGACAGGTTTAATGCCAACTAAAGGAGGGGTTATTGTCCGAATCCCCGTGGTATATTTTTGGTCTCCATCTGAGATGCCTTGGGCTTGATTTGAAAACAAATCCTCAGGCATGCTGCTTAATGAAAGCTGAAAAGTGGAAATTATAACTTGCTCAAGTACCATAGTGTGGGAGGGCATGTCACCAAAGAGTGAGGTGTAGGACTGAAGCAGAGCCAGAACATCTCCACGCTGTTCTTCACTGAAATAGGACAGGTTGGTGTGTTGCTGAACAACACAAGGTTCCACATCATCCTCAACTGACATCTGGAGAGCAGAACCAACAGTGGGAAGCCAAACCAAAACCACATCACCTGGTCATTGATTTACAGGAAATTGCACTGTTGCAGTACCTGGATGACAGAGAACCGACTGTATCCTTTTTCTTTTTTTAAATAAATGGTAAGTCTTTATTCATGTGTTGTGTTTGTCCTTTTGGTGGACAGTTCGTAGCGGTGATGTAGTAAAGACGTGTTAAACTGAAGAATGTTTTTGTTGTATGTGTCACCTGTCTCCGCCCTTTACATCAGAGGCAGCACAAATGAACGGCTGAAAGGCCCAAACAATGTTTATTATTATTACTGTGGAAGGAAAGCAGTGTACTGACGATCATTTTATGACTCACTTTTGTTGCCACAAATAGAACTGTTTGCTTTTTATATCTAATGTGAATTGGCCGTGTCTCTCTCGGGCAGGGGTCCTGAATTAAAGGTCCAGAACATGAAGGATAGCAGTGTTACACAGTGTGCCTTTAAATAAGTAAGTCTGCATCCTTCCCCTCGCTCTCTCTCCTTCCCAAGGCAGCGTGTAAAAGATGCCCTGCAGCAAAATAAATGAATGAATGCACAAATGTCAATGAAATCACAAAGGCTTTTCATAAGTGGTTTCTTCAGACTGTACTTAAGAGTCCCCTGAAGAGGTGAGCCCAGCTTACCCTGTAATAACAAACATGACATCTGTGTCCTTAGGGGATGTTTCATAAAACTGGTTCATGAACTTGTCAAACCGGTCAAGGAACACCACAACACTAACGGCGTCCAGTGGGTGTCGCCAAAGCAATGTGGAATCTTTTTTTTATTTTATTTTTTATTACTTTATTGTGCCAAAAGTTTCGTTTTTACAATTTACACAATTAGCATGTCTGAACTAACACAAATGTTGTTGTTTTTTTGTTTACACCCAGTGCAGAGAAAGCAAATAAATGGTAATAATTATAATAATAATAAAAAATAAAAATAACAATAATAGTACTAATATTAATAATAGTTGAGAAGACATATAAGCATATATAGACATATATATACATACATGTATATATATCTGCAAATCCATCCGTGCACATGTATACACATACACACATACGGAGAGACAGAGGCAACGGCGATGCCATCAGAATACCCACCATCCACATATACATACAAACATGCGCGTACGGGCGTACACAGGCACGCCCACAGCGTACATACAAAGGGAAAGCGTAGTGTAGGTGCATTTGTGATGGACCCTATGCTTTGTCCATCCATCCATCCATTTTCTTCCGCTTTATCCGGGGCCGGGTCGCGGGGGCAGCAGTCTCAGCAGAGATGCCCAAACTTCCCGATCCACACACACCTCCTCCAGCTGTTCTGGGGGGGGGGGCCCGAGGCGACACCAGGCCAGCTCGGAGACATAGTCCCACCACCGTGTCCTGGGTCTTCCACGAGGCCTTGTCCCACTAGGACATGCCTGGAACACCTCCCGCGGGAGGCGACCAGGAGGCATCCGGAACAGATGCCCGAGCCACCTCAGCTGCTCCTTTCGACGTGAAGGAGCAGCGACTCTACTCCGAGCTCCTCCTGGGTAACTGAGCTCCTCACCCCCAGACACCCTGCGAAGGAAACTCATTTCGGCCGCTTGTATTCGCGATCTTGTCCTTTCGGTCATGACCCAAATCTCATGACCATAGGTGAGGGCGGGAACGTAGATCGATCGGTAAATCGAGAGCTTTGCCCCGACTCAGCTCCCTCTTCACCACGACAGACCGATACAGCGACCGCATCACTGCTGACGCCGCACCGATCCGTCTGTCCATCTCACGCTCCATCCGTCCGACTATCTAGTAGCTGCGCCATGCCGGGCAGCGTCACGGTCCTTGATATTTCACTGTCCATAGAAATCTTCTGAGCTGCTCTTCGTCCGACCCGTCACCTCGGACCTGTTTGCCATGGGAGACCCTAGCAGGGGCATAAAGCCCCAGACAACATAGCTCCACGGGTCATTCGGGTACTCAAACAACCCCACCACGTTAAGGTGGCAGCTCATGGGGGTTGCACGGCCAATTCACATTAGATATAAATAGTAAACAGTTCTATTTGTGGCAATAAAAGTGAGTCATAAAGTGATCGTCAGTACACTGCTTTCCTTCCACAGTAAACAATAAACATAGTTTGGGCCTTTCAGCCGTTCATTTGTGCTGCCTCTGATGTAAAGGGCGGAGACAGGTGACACATACAACAAAAACATTCTTCAGTTTAACACGTCTTTACTACATCACCGCTACGAACTGTCCACCAAAAGGACAAACACAACACATGAATAAAGACTTACCATTTATTTAAAAGATACTGTCGGTTCTCTGTCATCCAGGTACTGCAACAGTGCAATTTCCTGTAAATCAATGACCAGGTGATGTGGTTTTGGTTTGGCTTCCCACTGTTGGTTCTGCTCTCCAGATGTCAGTTGAGGATGATGTGGAACCTTGTGTTGTTCAGCAACTCACCAACCTGTCCTATTTCAGTGAAGAACAGCGTGGAGATGTTCTGGCTCTGCTTCAGTCCTACACCTCACTCTTTGGTGACATGCCCTCCCACACTATGGTACTTGAGCAAGTTGTAATTTCCACTTTTCAGCTTTCATTAAGCAGCATGCCTGAGGATTTGTTTTCAAATCAAGCCCAAGGCATCTCAGATGGAGACCAAAAATATACCACGGGGATTCGGACAATAACTCCTCCTTTAGTTGGCATTAAACCTGTCCCACTCACTCCTTTTCATGATAAAACAGTTTGTGACGTCTGAAGAATGTTTGTAGAGAGAACGAGTGTTGATTTAGTGGCTAAAATCTTTGGGGGTGCTTTGACAACATTTGTATCAAGAAAACAACAATATAGGAAAAGTTAGTGATGTCACATGGGCACACTGTGTTTGTTGAGACACTCACAAACGCAAGTAGTTATTGGGAATGCTGCTGAAAGAACTGGTTTAATCTGTGTTCTTATTGTTTGGTGTGACGAAAAAAAGGGTGTGATGCATTCTCGAAAGATGAACAGAACTATCGTCATCACAGCGGTGCCTCCCAACATCACATCCACTTTAAAAGGAGTCAGAGAAGTGACAGAGCATCATCCACCAGCGAATACACAGAGGACATACTGAAGCCAAGTGAAGACTCTGACCATGAAGACTGCACTGAAGCTGCTCTTTCCTCTGGCCTTAACTGTGGCCCTCTCCATCAACTCTGGTAAATATCAACTAATACTCTTAACTTTATTTTCACGTCCTGGTTCCTTTGGTGTGACCTGCTTTTGTCTCTTGCAGTTGTCGGACTCTCTTGTAGGACTTGTACGGACTCAACTGATCCAACTTGTACAAACACGGCTTTGTTAACCTGCTCCATCGGAGTATCCAACTGTGTCTCTATCATCATTCAGAGTAAGATATTTTACATTTTCACCGATCAAAAATATGTTTAATGAAAGCACCCAGAAGGAGGAGCTAACTCTTCCTTGTCTTTGAATTACCCACAGCGACCACAGTCAGTCCAACAGCCGGTGTTTCCACTCAGAAAATAAAAAGCTGTGACACCAACAATTTCTGTGCATTGGGGTCCCAGGACTATTCACTGGACGTGGGAACTGCAAGTGTTTTGGCCAGAGCTGAATGCTGCAACACAGACGACTGTAACTCTGCCGACGCAGCCGGTGAGTGAGCGGTTTCACCAGGATTGTTTTTAGGTTTGGTAACACTTGGTTTTGACTCTACTTTTGTCTCTTCTGTGTCAGTTCCTGTGGCCTCTGCTTCCGTCTCTCAGTGCGACAGCTGTAACCCTCTGACCAACTCATGCACCTCAACAGTCACCTGTAACAGTCTGGAGGACAAATGCTTCACATCCTCAAGTAAGTTCTACACAAGGCCCAGAGCTGGACACCTGTAGGGTCAGAAGAGCAGAGCTCTCATTGTAACACGTTCCAGTTTTTTACTGTTTTCTTTTTTTATGTAAAATTCTAGACCATTGTTTTTGTGCCACATGTTAACCTGGTGAACACCTGCAGGGACATTTCTCATAGTAACATTATCATGTTGTTGTTTGCAGTAATACTTACAGGACAGACCTCCCCAGTCCCGGCTCTTGGCTGTGCCTCCACTAGTCTGTGTGATGTTGCTGGATCTTTATCCAGCTCCCCTCTGTTAGCGACTATCGGCTCCATCCAAGGTACACCGGCCTGCAGTACACAGACTACTACTGCAGCTCCTACTACTACTACTACTGCAGCCCCAACTACTACAACTACTGCAGCCGCTACTACTACTACTGCAGCCGCTACTACTACTACTGCAGCTCCAACTACTACTACTGCAGCTCCTACTACTACTACAACTACTACTACTGCAGCCTCGTCAGCGGTGTCTTTGGTGAGAATGGGTTTGCTTCATTCTCTGCTGGGACTGATCCTGATGATTTTGTTTTAACTAAGTAATGTTGTTGTTATTATTTTTATATATATGAATATATACTGCCTTGAAGTATTTGTTAAAGTCATAGTATTTATTCAGCAGTACGAAGTTCATTTGATCTATTCTTTACTTCGATCTTAATAATTTTCTACTGCAGGCAGTAAGAACTCATGTACAAAAACTTTATTTATCAAAGTGTGAATTATCAGTGAAGCCTGAGAGGGAGAACTCTGTGCTGAGGTCAATTCTGTGGATGTGCTATTTATTCATTTGATTGTATTTATTCATTATTCACAATAAACATGTATTTATTATTTTGTAAATGTGTTCTGTTTTTCCCTCTTTTTAAAATAATGTATTTTGTGCAGTGAAGTCGGCTTCATTGCATATAACACCTTTCTGTCCATTTTTCATGAAACTGACAAGCATTGTCCTCTTAAAACGTGCAAGGCCAACCATAAAACGGCACCAATAAGCCATAGTTTACAAATGGTATTGTCAAAGCATGTAAAAAGAAAAATCATTTGTATAGATTATATTTAAAACATAGAACTACAGAAACTGAAAATAGATACAAGTCATATAAAAGTAAGTTGACAAGCATAATTCCATCAAATAAGAGGTACTATTATCACAAATGATTGGAACAACACAGAAATGATACCCAAGGGACCTGGAAAATACAAAATGAAATCATTAAGATACACATTTTAACAAATAATGTCATCACCTACCTGGCATTAAACTTCATGAACCTGTTGAACAAATGCTGCTACAAAAAGTGTGTCAACCCCTTCTGCATCAGGTACTAGACAAAGAACACAGACCACTAGAAGCCAATTTATGGCTCCAGTGACCCCATTAAAACAAAGCAAGCTTGATGAAGACTTGGCTATGATGATTGCACAAGATTTCCAGCCATTTGCAATGGTGGAGGACAAAAATAGCAATACCAACTAGGAAGACTATTTCTGAGAAATTAATCCCAGAACTGTATAAAAGAGAACATCAAGTATTGCAAAAAAGGGGCAAAGAAGCCTCTACGGCAGGCGGGCCGGAACCAATTAAATCTGTTTTTTGGCATTATCCCGGCCGCGTTCGTGCCGGAATCGCGCTGCTTTGCGTAGCAGACAGTGTGCCTGCAGCCTAGCTAGCATCTCTCCTACAGCGCGGCTCAAATGAAAACATGGCTCTTTTAAACGGTGTAAACTGAGTGAACAGGAGCTGATCGTTGGACGGACTGACAGGTTTTCTAAACCGAAGCACAAGGGAAGTGTGCAGCGTGTTTTTAGTCTTTTGTTCGGATTATCCCACGCAGAAGCAGCTCTCTTCGCGCACCGCGGCAGATGACCACATGTTTCCCTGACGTCTTCATCGTTACAAAGGGCTTGACCAGCGACTGTCAGGTCAGAAACACCAGTCCAGTTGTGGATGTTTGTAAAGTGGACGATGTGAGTTTTGGATAAGTGTCCTGCACCTGCAGCGCTCGTGTTTAACCGGTCAGCGATAAACCTGCTCTCTTCACTAAATAACATCTGAATCATGAATCTGACAGGTGCATTTTCTTCCTTTCTCCTCCGACTTCATACGATACGTCTTTGTGGGAAATGTACAAGTGCAGAGATGCTCTTTGTGAAGTTAACAGGCAAAAGAGAGGCTGAATATGTGGAGGAGCTTCTTTCACTTTTATCATAAAGCTGGAGGTCTGGACAGAACAGCAGCTCAGGGGTTTGGTCAGCGCTTGTCCCGTCAGCTGAGGAGCAATGGCTGAGCAGGAGTTACTCAAGTTGTTTGAGATGAGCTGGTCTCACATGCAACTCTTTTATTCTGTATCAGGCCTTTGCCCTGGTTTAATCCTGGTTTAGTTCTGAGTAGTCCTCGTTTATTATTAGGCTCTTTATTATTCTGTATTAATATGTTATTACAATGTTTCTAAAGCCTAAAATGCTGGAATATAATAAATATAATATGAATATGTTTGGTGGCAGTGGTGGCTCACCGACTGACCGGCCCAGTGGCCAATGACCTCCGACAAATCTGGCCCAGTGACAAAAGTAATTGAAGAGCCCTGCTCTACGGTTTGCCTTTCTACTGACTGCTGGACATCAAGGGCTACCACATCGTTCATGTCTGTTACATGTCACTTTATAGAGGATTTTAAAATGGTGTCTTGCCTTCTAGATTGTTTCGAATTCACTGACAGGCACACCTCAGACAACTTGGCAGAAGCACTTCTAAAAGTTGCAAATGAGTGGGACATTAATAACAAAGTGGTGTGCTGTGTCAGTGACAGTGCAGCAAACATCACAAAAGCCATAAAACTCTTGAAATGGCCTCACCACCCCTGTGTAACACACACACTCAACCTCATTGTCCGAGATGCTTTGAAGGTGATGAAGCCTAATGTAGACAAAGTAAAGGGCATAGTGGAATACTTCCACAAAAGCACAATCGCAACAGAGAGGCTTAAGTCTGCTCAGCGCCAAATGGGGATGGCTGAACTGAAGCTAAAGCAAGACACTGTACATGCTGCAAAGAATCCTGGAGTGTAAAGACGCAATTATATCTACTCTGGCCCTCACCAATGCCCCTGTAGATACACTGAGCCAGGAAGAGTGGGAAATGCTGCAGGAAACATGTACAGTGTTGGAACCCTTCGAACAGGTCACAGTGGAAACAAGCTCAGAAAGGTACAGATCATTGTTAATATTAATTTGTATTTGTTTAATATTATAAAAGATGTTCCAAATGTATGCAATTTTCTCTTTTTCAGTTATGTGACAGCCTCAAAAATGCAATTCCTGTGTAAGGGTCTGCAGAAAATAACATCTCAAAACCAGAGACAAGTAACAAAGGAGAAAGTGAGTTAGTGGACAGGAAATTCCACAGGATGGAATACAATACGATTCTCTCAGAAGCCTCAATACTTGATCCCAGGTTCAAAAAACTCGCCTTCCATGACAATCGGGCATTGGATGAGGCACTGCAAAGGATTACAGGAGCTGCAGCAAGGTGCACCCTCAGCCAACCAGCGGAACCACCAGGTGAGGGAGCAAGGGCACTAGATGAGCAACCAACTTCTGCTATCTGGCAGCTTTTTGATGCCAGAGCAACTGAAGACCTGTCAAGAAGAGTGCCCTCTGCAGATGCTATGCTAGAAATGAGGGCATATCTTGAGGAACCCTATATTGCCAGAGCAGCTGATCCACTGAGCTGGTGGAGTTCAAGGGCTTCAGTTTATCCACGTCTCATAAAGATCATGGAAGGGCGACTGTGCATTGTAGCTACATCAGTCCCCTCTGAGAGAATCTTCTCGAAGACAGGGCAGATAATGACTGAGAGAAGAAGCCGGATTAGCCCCTCTAAACTGAGGCATTTAGTTTTTCTCAATGCCAATTTGCCCTGAAGCTAACGTGAAAGTTTGAGTTGATTGTTGTGAGGCTCTTAAACATGTTTGGTGCTGCTATTTTTGCACAATCATTTTGTTATAATGTTATTTAGTTTTGTCGTGTGCATGTGGCCATCCATGGCAAATTCACCAAAGAATAGTGTCACTGTTTTTTGCTAGTTTGCTGCATTAATGCATATTTTTTCCAAATGATAAAAAAAAAATCACTTTATATTGTGCTGTGGTTTTGCGCATTCAATTCTTTTGATTCTTCATTTCTGTTTTGTATTAGGGTTTATTCTAGTTCATCATATATTCATATATCTATTGTGTGAGTTTCAATAAAAAAATACAGTTTTATGCTTGATTATGATTATACTTTATGTCTTTATGTAGGGAGTAATAGAATGGTTCATTCAACAAGTCACTAAGCAAAATCTCAGCAAAACGTTAATTTAAACTATATACGTTACGTAAAAAGAGCCATTTGGGAGGAAAAAGAGCTGAAAATCCCATCACTTCCAGCCGCCACTGGTGCTTATATGACAAATATATTAATTCAACAAACAACACGGTGAGGCTGCGTTTCAGTTTCATGCAGCTAAAATCTGGAACAGTCTTCACGAGGATGTGAGACAGGCCTCAACCCTCACAATGTTCAAATCCAGGCTGAAAACAGTTCTGTTTGCCCGAGCATATAACTGAAAGTATTTTATCTGCACTCTTGCCTTTTACTGTAATTGATTAATTTTATGTTGATGTTTTTATTGATTCTATTTGCTTTCTTGTATTTATGCAACTGTAAAGCACTTTGAATTGCCTTGTGTATGAATTGTGCTCTACAAATAAACTTGCCTTGCCAACTAAATTTTATTTCATTTCTACTAATGGCTTTCAATTTCATCAGAGTGGACAGACAGTAAAGGATTTGTACATAATGCAAAATTCCACATCAGCTTCTGTACATCAGAAGATACTGTCTTCTATTTGAATAAAAGCATAAAAGGATAAAAAATATTATTAAATATCAATCTTAAGGCGAGACACGGCAGGTGAAAGTATTGATTTTTCTCGAAGTGGAGATTTTTATCTATTTTCCTCCCTTTACATCTTAGTTTTCATGTCAGATATAAAAATGACAAAACTCACCCGCATGATGTTACTTTTATGATGTTTTGTCTGCGAGGTGGGGGCAACCCGGAAGTAGCTGCTGCGCCGCGTAGAAAGTCCCGTGATGACGCTTTCACCCAAATATGGTGTTTTTCCTCCTACGAGACGCTGGTGCGGAAAAGTCGAAGAACGGGCCGAAAAACTTCAGGGCTGGTTTTCTCTGAATGAGAGAAGCCGCACTTGGGCAGAGCCTGAGCCCTTATAGAAGCTCCCACAGACTCCAAACTTTACAGTCTGAGACCTAACAAGATTTTGAAGGTTTTTTCAGAGGGATTTTTTAATATCTAATTCCTAGCCTGATTTATTCAACTTTGAAACCAAAAAAACAGGCGGAATTTGAGTTTTTACAGATTTTTTCACTGATCTATATCCAAAATCCCCTCTGAAAAAATCTTAGTTACTATTATGTCAATAAAATAAAACCATAACATTTAATCTGGCTCAATATAGGCAATTTTGGCCATTTTAATAATCAAAATGCCTTATTTTTATGTGAAAACATAAAATGACAGAAAAAGTGCAATACATTTTTTTCTCATATTCATATCTGTGATGTTCAGCAAAAGTTTCAAATTGATATCTCTACATTTTTTTTTTTTCCCCTCTTCACCTGCAGTGTCTCGCCTTAATGATTATAAAACTGTAATAATAAAGTTAAAATGTTTCCTGTTTTTTGTCTTCTCAAAATCTCCCACTCCGTATTCAGGTGAGGGCAAAATAATACTTATAAGAGTAATATGGCAAAATAGTACTTGTAAAATGATACTTATAAGAGTAACATAAGAGTAATGTGGCAAAATGATACTTATAAGAGTAACATATATCTACATATTAAGGAGAGGTGACTTCATTACAATTCTCCAGAGGCAGCAGGCCAGACGCCGGGCTTAACAACTTTTTATACGAAATTGACACGACACTCTGAGAAATGTGTGTAACTTTTTTGAGTTGTATTTCCCACCTCTAACTAGAGGTTATGTTGGAATTAACCTTGCTACTTGGAAATTGAGAAATAATAATAATAATGTAAAAATTCAGATGTTATCCAGATCTTTTTCCTTCCAAATTCTAATTGAGGCTCGCAACCCATAATCTTCTCCTTTATTTAGATGATTGTTCTGTCTGCTCTCCCATATCATCATCACACAAAATGAGAAATGCAGTGATATATTTAGTCTTTAATTTAATGTTGTGGTGATTAACATTTTCACAAAACACATTGACCAAACCTCTTGAACACATTGAAAGAATTAAAAAGTATAATTATATGGTGAAAGGAGGTGCATGAATACGAAGAAGAAGCAGAATCCCCAAATAAATTAGAGAAAAAATGCCATAGTAAATGACCTGTTAAGATTTTCATTCTTTGACTTTAAATAACACAATACTTTTAATACGACCGTCCTATTTTGATGATTGTTAAATATTCAGAGCAGCAAAAAGAAAGAGCTGTTAAATGTTTGTGAATCAGGCCAAATTCTGTAGGCGATGTGAAAGTAGCCAGGACAAAACCACGAGGAAAACTGTGTTGACGACGCTGATCTTGAGGTTTGCGCCACTTGAAGCTGTAACAGAGAAAAAAAGATATTTAGAAACGTTTATTTGACCCACATTCTCTGTAATGTCGCTAAAGTAGCATGTGTTACCTGTGGCTGTGGTGGTGGCAGTTGGAGCGGCTGCAGCGGTGGTTGTAGTTGGGGCTGCGGTAGTTTTTGTAGTTGGGGCTGTAGTAGTAGTAGTTGGGGCTGCAGTAGTAGTTGTAGTTGGGGCTGCAGTAGTAGCTGTAGTTGGGGCTGTAGTAGTAGTAGTTGGGGCTGCAGTAGTAGTTGTAGTTGGGGCTGCAGTAGTAGTAGTTGGGGCTGCAGTAGTAGCTGTAGTTGGGGCTGTAGTAGTAGTAGTAGTTGGGGCTGCAGTAGTAGTAGTAGTTGGGGCTGCAGTAGTAGTTATAGTTGGGGCTGCAGTAGTAGTAGTTGGGGTTGCAGTAGTTGTAGTTGGGGCTGCAGTAGTTTTTGTAGTTGTTGGGGCTGCAGTAGTTGTTGTAGTTGGGGCTGCAGTAGTTGTAGTTGGGGCTGCAGTAGTTGGGGTTGCAGTAGTTGTCATAGTAGTTGGGGCTGCAGTAGTTGGGGTTGCAGTAGTTGTCATAGTAGGTGGGGCTGCAGTAGTTGTCGTAGTAGTTGGGGCTGCAGTAGTTGTAGTTGGGGTTGCAGTAGTTGTCATAGTAGTTGGGGCTGCAGTAGTGGTAGTTGGGGTTGCAGTAGTTGTCATAGTAGTTGGGGTTGCAGTAGTTGTCAAAGTAGTTGGGGTTGCAGTAGTTGTCATAGTAGTTGGGGCTGCAGTAGTTGTCATAGTAGTTGGGGTTGCAGTAGTTGTCATAGTAGTTGGGGCTGCAGTAGTTGTCAAAGTAGTTGGGGTTGCAGTAGTTGTCATAGTAGTTGGGGCTGCAGTAGTTGTCAAAGTAGTTGGGGTTGCAGTAGTTGTCATAGTAGTTGGGGTTGCAGTAGTTGTCATAGTAGTTGGGGTTGCAGTAGTTGTCAAAGTAGTTGGGGTTGCAGTAGTTGTCATAGTAGTTGGGGTTGCAGTAGTTGTCATAGTAGTTGGGGTTGCAGTAGTTGTCATAGTAGTTGGGGTTGCAGTAGTTGTCAAAGTAGTTGGGGTTGCAGTAGTTGTCATAGTAGTTGGGGTTGCAGTAGCTGTCATAGTAGTTGGGGTTGCAGTAGTTGTCAAAGTAGTTGGGGTTGCAGTAGTTGTCATAGTAGTTGGGGTTGCAGTAGTTGTCATAGTAGTTGGGGTTGCAGTAGTTGTCATAGTAGTTGGGGTTGCAGTAGTTGTCAAAGTAGTTGGGGTTGCAGTAGTTGTCATAGTAGTTGGGGTTGCAGTAGTTGTCAAAGTAGTTGGGGTTGCAGTAGTTGTCATAGTAGTTGGGGTTGCAGTAGTTGTCAAAGTAGTTGGGGTTGCAGTAGTTGTCATAGTAGTTGGGGTTGCAGTAGTTGTCATAGTAGTTGGGGTTGCAGTAGTTGTCATAGTAGTTGGGGTTGCAGTAGTTGTCATAGTAGTTGGGGTTGCAGTAGTTGTCAAAGTAGTTGGGGTTGCAGTAGTTGTCATAGTAGTTGGGGTTGCAGTAGTTGTCATAGTAGTTGGGGTTGCAGTAGTTGTCATAGTAGTTGGGGTTGCAGTAGTTGTCATAGTAGTTGGGGTTGCAGTAGTTGTCAAAGTAGTTGGGGTTGCAGTAGTTGTCATAGTAGTTGGGGTTGCAGTAGTTGTCATAGTAGTTGGGGTTGCAGTAGTTGTCAAAGTAGTTGGGGTTGCAGTAGTTGTCATAGTAGTTGGGGTTGCAGTAGTTGTCATAGTAGTTGGGGTTGCAGTAGTTGTCATAGTAGTTGGGGTTGCAGTAGTTGTCAAAGTAGTTGGGGTTGCAGTAGTTGTCATAGTAGTTGGGGTTGCAGTAGTTGTCATAGTAGTTGGGGTTGCAGTAGTTGTCATAGTAGTTGGGGTTGCAGTAGTTGTCAAAGTAGTTGGGGTTGCAGTAGTTGTCATAGTAGTTGGGGTTGCAGTAGTTGTCAAAGTAGTTGGGGTTGCAGTAGTTGTCATAGTAGTTGGGGTTGCAGTAGTTGTCATAGTAGTTGGGGTTGCAGTAGTTGTCATAGTAGTTGGGGTTGCAGTAGTTGTCAAAGTAGTTGGGGTTGCAGTAGTTGTCATAGTAGTTGGGGTTGCAGTAGTTGTCATAGTAGTTGGGGTTGCAGTAGTTGTCATAGTAGTTGGGGTTGCAGTAGTTGTCAAAGTAGTTGGGGTTGCAGTAGTTGTCATAGTAGTTGGGGTTGCAGTAGTTGTCAAAGTAGTTGGGGTTGCAGTAGTTGTCATAGTAGTTGGGGTTGCAGTAGTTGTCATAGTAGTTGGGGTTGCAGTAGTTGTCATAGTAGTTGGGGTTGCAGTAGTTGTCAAAGTAGTTGGGGTTGCAGTAGTTGTCATAGTAGTTGGGGTTGCAGTAGTTGTCATAGTAGTTGGGGTTGCAGTAGTTGTCATAGTAGTTGGGGTTGCAGTAGTTGTCATAGTAGTTGGGGTTGCAGTAGTTGTCATAGTAGTTGGGGTTGCAGTAGTTGTCATAGTAGTTGGGGTTGCAGTAGTTGTCAAAGTAGTTGGGGTTGCAGTAGTTGTCATAGTAGTTGGGGTTGCAGTAGTTGTCAAAGTAGTTGGGGTTGCAGTAGTTGTCATAGTAGTTGGGGCTGCAGTAGTGGTAGATGGGGTTGCAGTAGTTGTCATAGTAGTTGGGGTTGCAGTAGTTGTCATAGTAGTTGGGGCTGCAGTAGTTGTCATAGTAGTTGGGGTTGCAGTAGTTGTCGTAGTAGTTGGGGCTGCAGTAGTTTTAGTAGTAGCTGGGGCTGCAGTAGTTTTAGTAGTAGTTGGGGCTGCAGTAGTTTTAGTAGTAGTTGGGGCTGAAGTAGTTGGGGCTGCAGTAGCGGTAGTAGTAGTTGGGACTGCAGTAGTTGTAGTAGTAGTTGTGGCGACAGTAGTGGTGGTAGTCGTTGGGGCTGCAGTAGTGGAAGTAGTAGTTGGGGCTGCAGTAGTAGTAGTTGGGGCTGCAGTAGTAGTAGTAGTTGGGGCTGCAGTAGTTGTAGTAGTTGGGGCTGCAGTAGTTGTGGTAGTAGTTGGGGCTGCAGTAGTTGTAGTTGGGGCTGTAGTAGTTGTAGTAGTAGTTGGGGCTGCAGTAGTTGTAGTAGTTGGGGCTGCAGTAGTTGGGGCTGCAGTAGTTGTGGTAGTAGTTGGAGCTGTAGTAGTTGTAGTAGTAGTTGGGGCTGCAGTAGTTGTAGTCGTAGTTGGGGCTGCAGTAGTGGTAGTAGTAGTTGTGGCTGCAGTAGTTGTAGTCGTAGTTGGGGCTGTAGTAGTTGTAGTCGTAGTTGGGGCTGTAGTAGTGGTAGTAGTTGGGGCTGCAGTAGTTGTAGTCGTAGTTGGGGCTATAGTAGTTGTAGTAGTAGTTGTGGCTGCAGTAGTTGTAGTCGTAGTTGGGGCTGTAGTAGTCGTAGTTGGGGCTGTAGTAGTTGTAGTAGTAGTTGGGGCTGCAGTAGTGGTAGTAGTTGGGGCTGCAGTAGTTGTAGTCGTAGTTGGGGCTGCAGTAGTTGTAGTCGTAGTTGGGGCTGTAGTAGTTGTAGTAGTTGTTGGGGCTGCAGTAGTTGTAGTCGTAGTTGGGGCTGTAGTAGTTGTAGTCGTAGTTGGGGCTGTAGTAGTTGTAGTAGTAGTTGGGGCTGCAGTATTTGTAGTCGTAGTTGGGGCTGTAGTAGTTGTAGTCGTAGTTGGGGCTGTAGTAGTTGTAGTAGTAGTTGGGGCTGTAGTAGTTGTAGTAGTTGTTGGGGCTGCAGTAGTTGTAGTCGTAGTTGGGGCTGTAGTAGTTGTAGTCGTAGTTGGGGCTGTAGTAGTTGTAGTAGTAGTTGGGGCTGCAGTCGTTGTGGTAGTCGTTGGGGCTGCAGTAGTTGTAGTAGTAGTTTGGGCTGCAGTAGTTGTAGTAGTAGTTGGGGCTGTAGTAGTTGTAGTCGTAGTTGGGGCTGCAGTCGTTGTGGTAGTCGTTGGGGCTGCAGTAGTTGTAGTCGTAGTTGGGGCTGTAGTAGTTGTAGTCGTAGTTGGGGCTGCAGTAGTTGTAGTCGTAGTTGGGGCTGTAGTAGTTGTAGTCGTAGTTGGGGCTGCAGTCGTTGTGGTAGTCGTTGGGGCTGCAGTAGTTGTGGTAGTAGTTGGGGCTGCTGTAGTTGTAGTAGTCGTTGGGGCTGCAGTAGTTGTAGTAGTCGTTGGGGCTGCAGTAGTTGTGGTAGTCGTTGGGGCTGCAGTAGTTGTGGTAGTCGTTGGGGCTGCAGTCGTTGTAGTAGTCGTTGGGGCTGCAGTAGTTGTGGTAGTCGTTGGGGCTGCTGTAGTAGTTGGGGCTGCAGTAGTTGTGGTAGTCGTTGGGGCTGCAGTAGTAGTAGTAGGAGCTGCAGTAGTAGTAGTAGGGGCTGCAGTAGTAGTCTGTGTACTGCAGGTCGGTTCACCTTGGATGGCGCCGATAGTCGCTAACAGAGGGGAGCTGGATAAAGATCCAGCAACATCACACAGACTAGTGGAGGCACAGCCAAGAGCCGGGACTGGGTCTCCACCGCTTGTAGGTATTACTGCAAACAACAACATGATAATGTTACTATGAGAAATGTCCTTACAGGTGTTCAGGCCTGCTCAAAACATATCATTGTGTTACATGAGGATTTCACTTCATGCAGACAGCCTTCAAATTACTTGCAAAATCAATGCATACAGGTATTACACACAGTTTTCTCAGCCTGGTGCTGCAAATCTCAGAGGAGCTTGTATAGAACATGAGCTTTGTTTTGTTTTTCCTGGGTGAGGAATTTAAAAAAAAAAAAAAAAAAATTAAAAAAGGGGGCTCAGGGGTGTTTTGTTGAAAGTGAATAAAAGGCAAGGCAACCGCACATTTCGTACACAAGGCAACTCAATGCACCTTACAAAAGAAGAGAAGCAAAATTACAATCGGGTTAAGTTAAGGGAAAGTACAATATATAGAAACATCAAGACATGGGAAATACGCAGTACACCAGGGCAGGCGCTGGAACTCTGGGATTCCAGAGTTTGTAGGGTAAAACAACATTACAAAGTGCAATTAATCAAGGCTAGGGGAGACCAGGGTCGGTTGTAACAGCACCAGTTCAACCTCTCCAGACTGCAGACATTCAGACTGCAGGGCTTAATGCTCAACTCCGATGTTTTAAAAAAAAATCTTCTATTTTGGCAAGGTCATTTATATTACTCTCTACTCTCTAATAAGACAAAGAAACAGTTTTTTCGATTATGGACTTTTTTGGAGCATTGGCAGCGATGTCTTAATGTGAAACGGCGGTGGAGAGGGAGGTGAGCAGCATCACTCATGCTAACTGTATTCATAACAAGCACACATGTTGTTTTCTGTCCGCCCCCATCTACACGGAAAATTTGAATATTGTGAATATTTCTATAATTCAACTTCAAGTGTGAAACTAATGTATGATATAGACTCAAGCCTTTGTTTGTCATAATTCTGACGATTATGGCTTACAGTCCATTTTGTGATGTTTTATTTTGTGTTTTTTACAATCTGTGAGCCATAATTATCAACATTTTTACAAATAAAGGCTTGATATGATGATTTTGGCTCACAGCAACACCACAAATTCAAAGTCTCAGAAGCTTAGAATATTGTGAAAAGGAACTATATTGTCAGCTCAAAGTGTCACCCTTTCATCAGATAATTATTACCATTAATACACCTGCAAAGGGTCTCTGAGACTTTCAATGGTCTCTCAGTGGTTCAGTAGAATTCTCCATCATGGGGAAGACTGCTGACCTGACAGTTGTGCAGGAAACCATCATTGACGCCCTCCATAAGGAGAGAAAGCCTCAAAAGGTCATAGCAAAAGAAGTTGGATGTCCTGAAAGTGCTGGATCAAAGCACATTAAGAGAAAGTTAAGTGGAAGTAAAAGGTGCACAAGCCGCAGGGATGACCTCAGTCTGGAGAGGATTGTCAGGAAAAGGTTATTCAAAAGTGTGGGGGACCTTCACGAGTGACTGAGGCTGGAGTCAGTGCATCAAGAGTCACCACACACAGACGGATCTTGGACATGGGCTTCAAATGTCTTCTGGTTGAAGCATCCTGGTCTCCTCAGCAGAGCCACAGGCTGAGAGCATCCATGCCACACAACCGCATTAAAGGATCTGTATCCTGCTATTTTAGCCATTCCACAGTAAACTGTTGGTATTTATATGATATATTGTACCTCTACCCCTATGGCGCTCTATTTTTGTTATTTTCTGGGGATATTTTTCAAACCCGGAAGACAAAATGCTTTGATTCAGTTAACTCCGCCCCCTCTCTCCGCCCATGCAACAGTAGCAGTAAAAGAAATATAAATATTGCAGCAAAAAGTGAAGTTACTTCACAATGCAGTTATAAGGAGTTGAAATTTGCAACACAGTTTCATAAACACATGCTAACAGGCATTAGCTCTGTCCTGGTCGCTCTATCGGGAGTTTAAATTATGGGACTTGCGTTGGTTATAAAACTTAATCCACTTTGATTCTAGTGAAGGTTCACCAAACATCCATCAACAGACAGTTGCAGAAAAACACTATTTTGGCTGATAGTCGTTGAAAGAAAGTCCAACTTCTGACAAGTGGGTTTGTTTACTCTGCAGGTGCACGAGGCACGGACACGTCCGTTTTCTTTCTTTCTTTACTTCTTTCTTTCTTTCTTTCTTTCTTTCTTTCTTTCTTTCTTTCTTACAACAGATATAAGGAAAAAGCTGTTTTATAAATGACCTTGGCCGTTCAGACTGAAGTTGCCTGGGTCCAATTTGAAAAGATCGGATCTGTGTCGTTCAACCTTTCATGAAAAGATCAGATACAGGTCACATGAGGGGAAAAAATCTGAATTGGGTCGTTTAGGTCGCCTGCAGTCTGAGCGTGGTCTTAGAGACCAGATAAGTGTCCAATCAGTCTGTAGCCCCTCTCTCTCTGATCACACACAGTCCATTTCAAGTCTGAAAGCTCGAGGATTTCATCTGCTACACTTGCTCACACTTGAATGTGTGCTTTAGGCTTTTAAATGAGCAAATAAGGTCACAAGACACTTTATTATTTAAACCAAATTAAAAACTCATCTTTTTGCTTTGGCCTTCGGTTCCATGTAGACCAGACACAGTTTGTGCCTTTATATATTACCTGTGTTTAAGTTTTATTGTGTTTATTGTAGATATTGTTACTGTTCTTGTACAGCACTTTGGTCGACAATGGATGTTTTTAAATGTGCTTTATAAATAAAATTGACATTGACATTATTAAAACAATATTAAAATACAGATTCTTGGATAAAATGTGGTGCAACCTACACTGCTAATGTTTTTGTTATAGTCTATGTTTATTTTATTTTTTTAGTACGCTTTTTCGTTAGTTTTTTTTAGTTTATTTTTTTAGTTTCATCCAGACATGATGTACGTTCCACTCAAAAAAACAACTTTGGTTTGTGAAAGAGCTCTTGGATGCTCCACAGCACTAAAATATTAAGTGTCGAAATTACATAAATTGGTAAATTTAATTTCATTTATCTAATTTGCATAAACTGGTGAAATGCCTAAACTGTTTAAATTGCATAAACTGTTATGTTTTATAAACTTTATTTTGCAAAAAAAAATGTAAAATGCATAAATTGGTCAATTTGCATAATGTAATTTGCATAAACTGGTAAAATGCATAAACTGGTTAAATTTCATAAAGTGGTCAAACTGTTGAGATCACTTAAGTGCTTAAATTGCAGAAGCTGCACAAATGGCTGAAAGACCTGGGGTCTCATTTATAAAACTCACGTACGGACAAAATGAGGCCAAAACCTTCCGTACGAACTGTTCTGCGCCAAAGGTGGTATTTATAGAAATCAAACTGAACGTGAAACATTACGCACTGCCACACTAGGATTGTACCTGCCGTACGCGGTCCGCACTTTTCAGAAACGCTGCACAGACGCGACGAGAGGGGACGGAAAGTAGCGAGAGGAGGTCAACTTGTGGTAATCAAGTTTTGTGCACATTTTAAAACCGCTTTTTTTTTTTTTATTTAATCATCACTTCATTCATCAGAAACGATTGGTAAAAACAATATAAAATATAAATAATACAATAATATATAATATAAATATATTATACTTTGAGCGTCACAGATTACGACAATATCTGTCAAAGACGTGCACGCTCATGAACGCTCACGCACGGACACCGGAGCGCTGCCACCTCCTCCGAGCGAGAAGCAGGAAGGATCCGAACAGAACCGTTTAACCATAGTCTGAACTCCTGCAGAGGTGGCGCTGAGGGCGGGGCCAAGGCACAAGTCCATCAGAGACGCTGCAGCTCCATGACCTCCCTCTCTCTCTCTCACCACCCGGACTCTGCTCCTCATTCACGCCCAAAGCGAACCGCTGCCTCGTCCCCAAACCCCGACTGCACGTACAGCGAGCTCAAGAAACAATATCTGAGAGATTAAAAGCTTATTCTGGAGTTTCAGGAAGTTTGAGCTCCACGGGCAAATATCACAATCAGCGTTTAAAAGGCTCTTCTTTACGTTCTAAAAGTGTATTTCCAAAAGATTTATTGATGACACTGCACTCTGCAAATGCTTTCAGAGAAACAGCGGTAATATGTCAGTGAAGATCCAGCCGGCCTCTGCTGTGGTGTGAGGCCCCTCCCTCTCTGCCCCCAGTGTCTCGGTAAAACCCTCTCATGTTTAGGTACCGTAAATGCTCTAATATAGGCCGGGGCCTTTATTTACTCAAGGGCATCTAGGACCAGGCCTTTATTGGAGCCAGGCCACAATTAGAGACAGGCCTTTATTTCTATTTGAGCAAAACGGACGACCAGGAAAGCGAAGAAAAACAAGATTTGTGTCGATTTGCACCTAAAACATTCGGTTCATTTATTAATTAACATTTCAAACCCTCTCCCAGCGGCTGGAACATTGACGCCTTTTATTTTGTCGGGACAACAGGAAGTGTTTTGTTGCTGTTAGCGGAGCTTTGACATCAATGTCACTGCAGGTTTCTGTTTCGTTTTTACCGCGGACCGGATTATTTGTTGTTATCTTGTGTAAAAGGCGAGTTTAGACGGAGCGTTTGTGTTTGTGATCGATCATGAGACTGACCCGAGAGAAGACGAGACGCTCGCGCTGATGGGAGGAGTTATTTTGAGGCGTGGGACTGACCTGCACACGGAGCAGCTGGACGTGCTTTGAAGACGCGATGGTGACTTTATTAAAACCCTGGAGGGTCACACAACTCTCCCTCTGTTTCCAAATATCGTCACAGGAGGTTTGAAAAGTGGCTAAATCTGGGTCAAAGTTGCGCTCAGCTTCACTCAGCAGCGTTCCCCCTCTGCCTGGTTCCCGTTTGTTTACTTCCTGCACGTGAGTTTTCATTAACACCAGTATGAGACAAATTCCTAACATGGGGAATATTTCTACCGCTATAGTTTCTAATAAAAGCCCCGGCCTGTTTTACAGACCGGCTTTCATTTGCCTCCGCCAGCCGCAAACCCGGCCTCTAATGGAATACAGGCCAGTATTAGAGAATTTACGGTAAATCTCATTATATAAGTTACTTTGTATGTCCTTGTATGGTGAAATGGAGGCGTGCAGGGGGCGTGTTCTGTGGAGGGGTCATGTGTGCACATTTCTGCTCCAGGTGGAATCAGTGAAGGGGAGATTACGTGGTGCTGAACGTACGAAGAGTTT
Source organism: Gobius niger (assembly GCF_951799975.1). Lineage (NCBI taxonomy): Eukaryota > Metazoa > Chordata > Actinopteri > Gobiiformes > Gobiidae > Gobius > Gobius niger. The sequence continues at coordinate 3,529,438 of NC_136875.1, forward strand.
CATAAATCCCATTTTTTTTCTCCATGCGTGAAGTTTGGGTTTTGCTCGTAAGGACTCTTACAGGCGGAGTCTCTTACATGTTGTGGCCAATAAAACTATGATCAAATGTCGGGTGGTATTAGTTTAAGCAGACACTGTTGAATCATTCCTGTGATTTTGATTAGACCAGTGTTTTTCGACCTTTTTTGAGGCACTTTTTTTCATTGAAAAAATCACGAGGCACACCACTAGCAGAAAATGTTCTCATCAAAGTGTCTTGAATAGGAACATCGTATAGTCTCGCTAGCCACAATACCTCAATACATCACTAATTCTCTTGTCTCAAAGAAATTAACTACCTGATATGGAAGAGTATAATATGGTTACTCTGCCGATCACTAGACAGCATAGACACTCAAAAACTGTACATTTTTTGTGGATAATAATGCTTTTTTTTTTTTCCAAAAAACCAACTAGGTGAAATTGGATCATTTCCCAAGGCACACCAGGCACAATATCTCACGGCACACTAGTGTGCCGTGAGATATTGTCTCACGGCACACTAGTGTGCCATGTGCCATGTGCCAACCATGGCACATGGTTGGCAACCATGGCACATGGTTGCCAACCATGTGCCATGGTTGAAAAAAACTGGAATAGACCACATTTAGTGACCAATTTTGGCAGAAATGTGAGAAATAGCAAGTGGTGTATTTACTATTTCTCGCCACTGTATATCACAACATGAACGCAGAGGGGCAGCAGAGAAGTTCGAACGATTTAGCCTTGCGTCAGGAAGACGGCTGAACGGCAGACGGAGCCGGCCGCTTGAATATAAACTCGGTTTGACATCTGTCCCTGCAGGTGTGGGCCTGGGCCTTGTGTAGAACTTACCAGAGGATGTGAAGCATCTGTCCTCCAGAGTGTTACAGGTGACTTTTGAGGTGCACTGCTCGGTCTGAGGGTCACAGCTGTCGCACTGCACAGAGTTGCCAGAGGCCGTCGGAACTGACATAAAAGAAACAACAAAAAATCTGTGAAATCCAATTGTTACCAACCCTAAAAACAATCCTGGTGAAAACGCTCACTCACCGGTCGCGTCGGCAGAGTTACAGGCGAATCCGCTGCAGCATTCAGCTCTGGCCAAAACCTTTGCAGTTCCCACATTCAGTGAATAGTCCTTGTTCCCCGATGCACAGAAATTGTTGTTGGTGTCACAGCTTTTTATTTTCTGAGTGGAAACACCGGAGCTTGTGGTCGCTGTGGGTAATTCAAAGACAAGGAAGAGTTAATGAATAAAATGATAGGTCTCAATGCAAGATATATTTTGACCTACTTTCAATAATGATAGAGACACATTGGGATACTTCGCTGGAGCAGGTGGTAATAGTCTGCCTTGCACAAGTTGGATCATTTGAGTCCCTACAAATCAAACAAGAGAGTCCGACAACTGCAAGAGACAAAAGCAGGTCACACCAAAGGAACCAGGACTAGACGGGAAAATAAACGTAAAAGTATTATCTGATATTTACCAGAGTTGATGGAGAGGGCCACAGTTAAGGCCAGAGGAAAGAGCAGCTTCAGTGCAGTCTTCATGGTCAGAGTCTTCACTTGGCTTCAGTATGTCCTCTGTGTGTTCGCTGGTGGATGCTGCTCTGTCTCTTCTCTGACTCCTTTTAAACTAAATGTGATGTTGGGAGGCACCGCTGTGATGATGATCGTTCGGTTCATGTTCGGAGAATGCATCACGCCCTTTTAATCGTCACACCAAACAACAACAGCGCTAATTAAAACCGGTTTGACCAACCACGTTAACACGATGTGCCTGAGTTTATGAGTGTTCTGGACAGACTTCACACAACGCCACTGTTATCAAGTCTAATTTTGGACACTATTAACAAATGCAGTCTCCTAAATACGCACTGTATGTACGGAGGGGACAAGTTATGAAGTGCTTTGAATGCAATGAGGAGTGTTTTGAAGTTGATTCTTTGTTTTATGGGAAGCCAGTGTGAGTGAGCTGTAGGGAATGGGCTGATGTGATGAGAGGTGGGGTTCTGTGGGACGATTCGTACTGCAGAGTTTTGAGGGTAGCTGCAGTTTCTGGAGGGATTTGTTGGGGAGGCCAAAGCGAAGTGACTTGGAGTAGTCCATCCGGGAGGTGACGAGGCTGTGGACGAGTATGGCGGTGGTGTGGGGGGTTGAGAGAGGAGCGAAGACGAGACCAAGTGATGTTATTGTCGAGGATGACACCCAGACTCGTAACCTGAGGGAAAAGAAGGACAGATGAGTTGTGAAATTGAGAAACTGTTGGATTTGGAGAGAGTGGAGGAGGTGCCTACAAGCAGCCTTCTATTTTGGAGCTGTCAAGTTTGAAGAAGTTGGAAGATGTCCAAGAATGGATTTCTTGTAGACAGAGAGGTTGGAGGCAGAGACAAAGATGGTCTGGTGGAGAACTAGAGCTGGGTGTCATCCGCTTAGTGGAAATGGATTTTGGGTTTTGCGAAAGGTGTGAGTGGGAGAATGTACGTGATGAAGAGGAGGGGCCCCAGGACAGGGCCTTGGGGTACACCAGCAGAGAAAGGGAAAGTGTTGGGACTTGTGAGATTTCAGTTGAATGAATTACGTGCGACCAGAAAGACAGGAAGTGAACCAAGTGAGGGGGGTGTGGGTTATGCTAATAGAAGGGACACGGTGGCGCAGCGGTTAGTGCTCGTGCCTCACAGCTCGAAGGTCCCGGGTTCGATTCCCACCTGGACGGGGCCTTTCTGGAGTTTGCATGTTCTCCCCGTGTCTGTGTAGGTTAGTGGTAGGTTATAAAAAACATGTGCAATAGGTTAATCCTCTAGCCAGGTGTTTCTGACCACCAGCCTGGCTCCACATCCTGGAGATGGGTCCCCGAGCGCCGGCCCATTCTGCTCCTACAGGTCGCCCCATGCGATACTGAGGATGGGTCAGAGAACTGATTTCTCTACAGAGATTAATACAGTATCCGATTTAGATTTAGAAGAGAGTCTGTCAAGGAGTGAGAGATGGTGTCAAAAGCTGCGGTGAGGAAAAGGATGAAAAGTAAACCGTAGTTAGTGCTCCTCTACCTTTATGAGGCCCAAAGCGCTTTACAATAAGGAACCAGACACCCACTCACTTTCTCATTCATACATCCATGTGCGCAGACACTGGAGGCAAGTAGGATGAAGTGTCTTGCCCAAGGACACAAAGAAGCGAGTTTTAGAGTTATGTTGATTGGAGTAAATGAGACCGGAGTAGTGGGCGGATTTGGCAGAGGAGAGATGGGCCTTGTATTGTTGGATATGGTTATTGTACATTTCTTTGTGTATGGTGAGTTCAGTTTTATTGTAGAGCCGTTCAAGTTGTGGTCCTTGGGATTTGAGCTGACGGAGGGCAGGGTGAACCAGGGTGCGGAGCGGGTGAAAGAGACCGGTCTGGTGTTGAGTGGGGCATGAGTGTCCAAAAGGCTATGGAGATTGCTGTTGTAGTGGGAAACCAGATCATAGGACGAGCTGTTCGGATTTACACTGGGGAGATTAATGTCAAAAGAAAAGGTGGCAACAATAAGCCGAATGCCCATCTCGGGTCGCCCGTTGCATTATTCTTTTGGCTACCAAACAATATTGATAGTTAGTGTGAAGCAACAAAGAAAGCTCTGATTTGGACCGTGTTAACCTCTGGAAAGTTGATGATTTAAAGTGTTTTTGTCGTCACTGTGGAGCTTGTTGCAATATTAGCTTAGCGTCTATTTTTACAACCAGAGCTGCGTACGGAGACAGACAGAAACTGAAAGAACTGAACGGCAGTTCATACAAAGACATGCTTCAAAAGTGACAACCAGCTCTTGTTCACATAGTTGAAATAACTATGTGAGAAAAACATTTCTGACCCTTGAAGGCGACTGTTCGACAAAGTCCAGGGTCTGAAACCGTGGCCTCATGTCACCGACATTCAGAACATTTAAACTCGAATGAGGAACATAGAATACATCTTTTTTTTCGTTGTCAATAAGGAGGTGGACAGCACACAAAATATTTGTATTATTTGTGACCAGAGAGATCCACATGCACATATGCCTCCAAATTTACTTTACTTGTATTTTTTTTTAAGAGTGATCTGATGCTGTACAACATAGCTAATCGATCGCTAATTTGACAGACGGAAAAACACAGTTTTTAAACTTTTCCCTGTGATTTCAAGACGAATTTAAATGATTTTAAAAAGTGACGGTGTCTGTGTTGGGCTGATCCCAGGTCCTGTCGTTCCACTGTCCACTAGGGTCCACTATGGTCCACTATGGTCCGCTCCTGCCTACAGAGCCACCGTCCTGACCTTTCCCTTGCTTTCAAGATATTGACAACATAAATATTTGCAAGAAATGTCACTTGAGACTTAAAGTCTTTAAACCAATGCCTGTAAGTCTTATATTTCACAGTTATAGCTCAATATACTTCAGTGTTCACGCTCCGCTACCTGAACTTGCTCTCTCATTTCAATGGAGGAGTGGTTTGTTTGGGCCGAAATTAGGAGCCTGATTGACCCACGGATGCGCAGTGGAGATGGACATTCGGCTTATAAGCACAGCAAAAACATGGATTGTATGCGCCATCTGATCATAATAGAATGACCAATTACAAGATGGCATTTACATTAAGTAAGATTGACATCACTGAAACCCATGTACTGTATACAGTACATTCCAAAAAAGGAGTAATGCTAGTTACGAAACAACAATAGTACAGCTACATAATGAAACCGTGATCAGTCACATGCACGACCCCTGCAGGATGCACACATACACACAACATACAAGCACGTGCACCTTTTTATGAATTACATCATCAATTAGCAGCATCTTATTATGATTTCAGACCAAACTTCCGAACCACTGTTTGAACCGTTCATATAGTTAACAGAAACGAAGCAAAACGACAACAACGGTCTCGTTTCATGTACGTTGTACAAAGCAAGTAACAAAAAATACAACCATTAATATATTTCTTTGAGATTGTTACCAATGATTACAGTCACTCATATGTTTTAAAGGCACATCAATATACATATTATGCTCCGTGATCTTGCTACTTCCCAGTTGTCAATACCATCCTCAGTACAATATTAATTTGTGTTTTTTGTTGTTCTTTTTTTACATCAGGTATGAAGTATGATGTAAGCCCTACTTAGTGTAGTACATGAAAAAGCTAGGAGGTAGAGCAGGCCAGTTGAAGAGGGCAGTAGCTCCTGATCAACAAATCCCCACCCAGCTGCCCTAACTTGCTGATTTTGTAGATGATGTTCCTTTGCTGTGTGGTGCATTAAAAGACGAGGGTTATGTGGTCCCTCACAACAGATTCATAGCTCGCCTAGATCCTAATGGTCTTTTCTGTATTTTGAGCAGTAGAATTACAACTAAACTACACTCTTCCTTAATAAAATAAATAAATAACAGTTTCTCTGTCCCTAGTGGCAACTCATTTCTTCTTCTCTATATTTTCCAAAAACCTTTTGTTTGTATTTATAATTGAACAAGTTGATGCTTGAACATTGTTTCATCTCTATCTCCAAATAGTTCCATAATTGTACGTCATTAACCTTTTGGGCTAAAACTTTTCAAAGTTGTGCTATGTTTCTGAGTCCTAAAGTTCATTTCATCACATCATTCATAACATCCAGTACGTTCTTGGAACCTTCTTTGTATTTGGCTTAGCAACAATTTGCCGGAGAGGGTCCAGGCAGCAGTGAGGCAGAGTACTTGAAGGAGGAAAACACAGGGGCAGCAGGCACAGGAATGATGAGCCCCGGCAGCCACATGTGCGGGGCTGGCAGACATAAACAAACCCCAGTGGAGCCGACTCGTTCAGAGATTAAAAGTCATTTTGCTGCTGCCATGTTTCGACAAACAATGTGTGTTGCTTCCTTTAGCCGCTGCAGTTTAGTTGCGTTCTGTGTGTCGGTTTTCAAATAGCAACTGCAAGCTTGAGAATACTATATGGCTATCTGTGGGCATGTTTACCATTTAAAATAGCCTGTATTATAGTTTTACATACATGACTCCAACAAAGAGTAAATGGCTCACAACGGTTTAAACTATGGCTCTCTGTCATTGTTGTAAACCAAAAAGTCCAGCAAACAACCTGGATGACTGAGAATCCACATCACCTCTTCTTTTTATAAATCTTTATTTATGTGCTGTTTTAACGTCAGTCTTTGTGTGTCCAGGGCGTAGCAGTGATTTGGTTCAGACCTGTTAAACAGAATGTCATTGTTGCATGTGTCACCTGGCTCCTCCCTCTACATTAGAGGCAGCACAACTGCACGGCTGAAAGGCCCAAACAATGTCTAGTATTTACTCTGGGAGGAAAGCTTTGTACTGAGGCTCACTTTGTGACTTTTGTTTGCACAGATTGAACAGTTTGTGCTCAGGAGGTACAGGAACTACTGGTGAGTAGGTGAAGCCTTATTAAACAGCATTCTGTTTAATAAGGCTGTTTAATAGGGCATACCATGTACCATGTACCATGTACACCATGTACAAAAATGTTTTACGTGGCATTGCGACAACCCAAATGCACATGCAAAGACGTCAAACTTTAGAGATCCATTCATTGTTTTATATGACATGTTAAATGATCTTGGAATAAAACAGACGCACAAAAATGTTTCGATAGGAACACCAGCTGAAATCTATCAGCGTAGATACAGATACAGTCTAAATCAGGCCCATGTGGATATTTTTTTCACAGCAGATTGTTCAGTAGAAGTAAAAAAAAAAGTGTCATAGCTAGCTTTAACTAGCATAAGCATGTAGCACAGAGCATCATCTTGTTAGCATTCTCTGTTATTTATGTATTTATTATTTATATATTTATGGTCAAAACCACTTTGCTCCTCTCCATGTCTTTGTATCTTTGTTAAAGTAGTTTTTGAATAAATAGAGAAAGTTTAGATTTTTCTCCACTTTGTTTTCCCCCTCAACTGCTTCAAAACATAACCATATATGGACAATTCCAGAGGTGCCGTCTGTAAATCTTGAAGAGGATTTGTAAATCTTGACAGGATTTCAGGAATTTTTGATAAAAAGTATCTTGAGCTGATGAGGATACCAATGACATCTGTTTTTGTTCTTTTCCCCTGGTGCAGATGTGAGCAGCCTCGCTTCTGTCAGTCTACCCCAGGGGAAACTACCACCATCAGCATGGAGTGAATGAACCCCCCTCCTTCATGTGTGAAGCGCTTTGGGTGTGACTTGTGTCATATGAAAAGTGCTATACAAATAGGATTCCCCTTCTCTTGGGAATAGATACAGAATGAGATTTCGATTAATATAAGGCAATGTCTGTTGAACCGTTCGTCAGCAAAACAACAAACTCTCTTTGCTATTTTGTCGTCTTCCTAGTAACCATGTTACTGGACGTGGTATTGGCTTCAAAGATAAAACAATCATATGTTGCTTAACAAATTTGATTGTAAACTGTCATGTCATTATATAATGCGAAATAAGCCCAACTCTTCTAACCTTAACTTCAGCTGTATCCCACTCCTGGCCCTAACCTTAGGGACTAGACAGAGTTTAAGAATGTTCAAAGTATGTGTTTGCCTTCATTGTTCCAGCCATGTCCTGATGTGTAGAATGAGCTGATGCCTCTAAAATCCTGCACTGTCACTCAAAAAGTTGTTAATTCGGGTCCATCCATCCTCAAGTGTCATCATGCATGAGTTTAACCCTTGTCTTCCATTGAGGCATTTTGTGCCACTTTTTTTTGCCATTTTTTGCTGTTAATTTGGCCATAACTTTCCATATTTTAGATATTTCACAATTTTTTAGTAACAAAACGTATTTTGACAAACATTAGCAAAATAGGTAAGGGATAATGTATAGAACGCTGGTCATTATCGGGGTCTGGTTTCGCCCTTAAGGTGCTTATTTTCCAGATAATGACCAGCGTTCTATACATTATCCCGCTTATTATACGGCCATTTGCCAACTGAACACACACAAAATAAGATTATTTAATGATTTAAAGTTTGCGCGTTGGTTGTGATTCCAGGCAGTGTAGCTAGTAGCAGCGAGGCTAGCTATTTATTGATGTTAAACTGGACGTTCCCATTGAAGGTGCAGTTGGAGAGGAGGAATGGTGGTGCATCTCTGGGTATGGTGAAAGTCGCACTCTCGCTAACTTCACGAGCGATTCCCCCAACTTCTTTCGCAGGGACAGGGACAGATAGTGGCAGGCACATCTGGAAACGGAGTATATACCATGCTGAATAGGCTAGCTAGATCGGGAAAATCAGCAACTCACCAGAAAGGATCTGGCTCCACTTCTCCCGGTCGGATGTTGAGGGAGCCCAGTAGCTCTTCAGGCTGGTCTCGCATCTGTGTCCGGTAACCGCCATGATCTCCCTGGTTTGCAGGCCGGCTTTTGACAGGAGCTGCACAGCTGTACTGCGCAGGCTGTGGTTGGTGTAGCGCGTCGAAAGTGCAGCCGCCTTGCTGATGTTTGGCATCATTTGTCCCAGTGCATTATGTCCCATGGGCTCCCTGGAATACCAGATGTTCTGCTGGTTGAGGGCATCCTGAGGCTTTCTCAGAGGGTGTAGGTAGAACTTGAAACTGGGCAATTTGGGTTGGTTGGCTCAGCAAAAATGCTCCCGCGATACATCTGTTGCATCGGATCCCTGGGATCTTTGTGATTTTTCGTTTCTGCATTGTGGGATAATGTGATGTATTCTTTTCCATTTTCATCTCGTTTTAATTGGAAAGGTCTCGGTTACCCTCCCAACCTCTACGTGCAAGGTGTAACTGGACATCAAACCATACTTTTCTTACAAGGCCGATTGCTGTGCTTGTAGAGAGGACCCCTGAATCCTTGATCTTCTTTAAATGAGCGCTGGAGATGGGCGGATGATGCTGGCTGGTGTCTTTGCCACTCTTGCGATGTGCCTTTAAGACCTACGTGTATACATTGTTGCTGGAATTGAAGAGCGGGTTTTTGAGGATGTTAAAATGGCTGTAATAGCGGCTTATTCCGCAACGCAGAGCAGTGTAACTCGCCACAGAGTAGACATCTCCAGCGCTGTTTCGCACGGATGGGTAGAATGATCTTAATAATTTGTTCAACCCGTCTGCATCTTCGGCAACAGACGTGTTTTGGGTCTCTTTTACCCAATCACGGAAGACTTTCATAGCCCAAACTGTACTGTTTTTGGTACTTTTCTCGTGTCGGTTTTCCTCAATTTCATTAATCTCGTTAGCTGTTAGAGGTTTATGTCGCTTACTGGTCTTCTCCTCCTGTTCTTCTTGTTTTTTTCTTTTATGTTTTGGAGACGGCGAATTGTTGCATTCGGCCTCCCACCAGTGCTCAAAATCCCCGTACTCGCCATAAATATTAAAATTCACTTCAAACTTTTACATTGGTCACTGACGCACTAATCTCGCGTTAGTGGCTTTTCATGCCACTTGGCGGAAAAAATGTTGTAGATGAACATTTATTTATTTCTGTACCACTTCATTTCTGTACAAAACGACCAAAGTTTGAAAAATCTCCAAATATTTTAACTATTTTATAGCCAATAAAAAAAATAACAAAAATGGATAATTTTCCATATGAAAAGTGAGTTTGGGTGATTTACATTTTAAAACACCCTTGGGTCAAAGATCAGTAACAACTTTGATTTTGACAGTTTTTTAATTTTTATGTAAAGTTGAGTTTTCACATTTTCTGCCCCATTGACTCGCATTATGAACTCACTTTTTCCTGGCTCTGCCGTCACACTATAAAAACATATTTTTGGGGGGATTATTTGTGGTTTCTTCTGATCAGAGAAGGAAACATTTGTGATTTTTATATTTTAAACTGAATTTTGAGCAAAAACCTAGTATCACAGTGAGGCTGTTTCTGTGGAGTTATGAGGCTCATGGGGGATATGCTTATACAGGGCTCTGGGGGAGGTGCTGGGGGGTGTTGGAGGGTTTGTGAGTGGGGGTGGTTGTCCATGGCGTAGTTGTCAGGTGTTTTTGTTTACAAACATGTTTACAAATATGGCTGTAATTTATTTGTCAAACCGTGTGAATGGTTTGACATTATGTTTTTTTCATCCTTGATTGTGGAGCGGGGGGAGGGGGAAGAGGGGTGGGATTGAGGGCAGGGAGTTCAGCTTCCTGATGGCCTTATGTATGAAACTGTTCCTCAGTCGACTGGAACTGGCCCCTAGATACAGGATAGGTTTTTCCTCAATAGTTTTTAGGGCATTGACCCAGTTACCACCAACCACTTTACAAAATTAGTACTAAATCTGGGTTATATATAAACAATACATGTAGAGATATCAATTTGAAACTTTTGCTGATATAAATATGAGAAAAACATGTATTGCATTTTTTCTGTCATTAATAATAATAAGGCATCTTGTGCATGAAAATTCTGAAAAATCTAAATAATGATTGAGCCAGATTAAACTTGATGGTTTTATTTTATTGACATATTAGTAACTAAGATTTTTTCAGAGGGGATTTTGGATATTTTGTTTAGTTTTTCAATAAACTAATCATCAGTGAAAAAATCTGTAAAAACTCAAATTCCGCCTGTTTTTTTGGTTTCAAAGTTGAATAAATCAGGCTAGGAATTAGATATTAAAAAATCCCTCTGAAAAAACCTTCAAAATCTTGTTAGGTCTCAGACTGTAAAGTTTGGAGTCTGTGGGAGCTTCTATAAGGGCTCAGGCTCTGCCCGAGTGCGGCTTCTCTCATTCAGAGAAAACCAGCCCTGAAGTTTTGTAGCGAGTGCGCATGCTCGGCCCGTTCTCCGACTTTTCCGCTCCAGCGTCTCGTAGGAGGAAAAATACCATATTTGGGTGAAAGCGTCATCACGGGGCCCCTTAGCAGGACACGTGGATGTAAAATCTGTCAATATTTATGAATGAAATCCTGCGGGAGAGACAGACTTTCTACGCGGCGCAGCAGCTACTTCCGGGTCGCCCCCACCTCGCAGACAAAACATCATAAAATAAACATCATGCGGGTGAGTTTTGTCATTATTATATAGGATGTAAAGGGAGGAAAATAGATACAAATCGACACTTCGACCACTGCGTTAAAAATCAATACTTTCGTCTGCCGTGTCTCACCTTAATAGTTAAGCTGTATTTTTCAAAGGATTTTGATAGAAACATATGGGCATTAGACCCAGTCACCCCTAATCACTTTACAAAATTAGTATTAGCTCTGTTTCTAAAATGGCCCGAGATTGCAATCAAATAACCATGTTTTTTTGTGTGTTTTTTTTTCAATAAATAACTGTTATGATTTGGTTTGTGTGCTGTCCCCCTCTCTCCTTTTTGTTTTTGCAGCAGAGCAGTGTGTGGCAGGGGGCGTGGCTGACTCCTCCTGGTGCTGCAGACTAGACACCTGCACGTCATTACCTAATCAACCACAGTATGAAGGCCTGGATGTCTCAGCACCACACTGCCAGATAATTCCGTCCTGTTCGGTAGTGTTACAGAGCTCCTTGTCTTGGAAGTACTTTGTGTTTTTACTTACCTGGATTATACTTACCTGCTGTGTCCTCATCTGTACAGATTCTCCTGGTGTCTCGTTCCTGGTGACCTGTTCCTCGTCGGCCAGCTCCCTGCCTCCACTGCCTGCCACGATCCGTTTGTAAAATAAACTGTGTAACTTGCCTCCTGCTTCTGTCCTCTGCTTTGGGGTTCCTTAGTTAAACCTAACAATAACAATTATTAATGTATTTAATTATGTGTGGAGACTACGTGTTATGTTCTTCTTAAAGGAATACGCCACCGTTTTTACATACTGAGATATGCTCTTACCTCACTTTAGTCGAGTTAATATATCCCCGTCTGGTCTTTGTCCGTGCGCTCTGTCACGCAAACGGAGCACATACACAGCCTCTCCCACATGTCACATAGCTCCAAAAAAGCTCACGATAGAAGCTACCAAGCTCTTCCACGTGTTCCCTATTTAAATAAAGTTACGTGAAGTGTTTTAATGCGAAGTATATTTACACAGAAATGTAACATGTCGATTTTATAAGCAGATAAAAAGGGGAACTATACTGTGAGGCGTAATGATACGAGGAGCAAAACGCAGTAACTCCTAAAGGTTATTGACGGAAGTGAGCGGGGGAAGTCTTTAGGAGTTACTGCGCGGACGTTTTGCTCCTGCGGCTGGATGGGGAAAGGGGATCTTTGGTGTACAAGCAGAAAAGCGCCAAAGTGATGATTTAAAAGGATCTATATCATGCTATTTTAGCCATTCCAAAGTCAAGTATAGGCATTTATATGATATATTGTACCTCTACCACTATGGAGCACTCATTTTTGTGATAAATATAAGTGTTTTCTGGAGGTATTTTTCAAACCCGGAAGACACAACGCTTCGATTCAGTTAACTCCGCCCCCTCTCTCCGCACATACAACTTTACCGTAATATAAATAAACAACAATAAGTGAAGTTACTTCACGATGCAGTTATAAGGAGTTGACATCTGCAACACAGCTTCATAAATGGCTAACACACAAGCTAATATGCTAACCCGCGTTTGGATTGGCTCACCACTCTGGTCCATCGCTGTTTACATTGTGGGACTTGCGTTGGTTATAAAAGTTAATCCACTTTGGTTCTGGCGAAGGTTCACCAAACATCCATCAGTGACAGTCACAGAAAAACACAATTTTGCTGATAGTCGCTGAATCCCGGAGAGAAAAAAAACAGCTGAGTGTCCTCTTCCTGAAAAAGGTTGAATAAACTCCTCGTCCTCGTAGCCAAACACGCTTCTTTTTCTCCGTCCGTGACATTATCGTTAGTTAAGAATAAAGAACAGGTGTGTCCAGTTATAACGAGCTCCATCTTCAGCT